>NW_020171993.1:224262-354635 GCF_003031525.2 Neophocaena asiaeorientalis asiaeorientalis
AGGCGGACTCTCAACCACTGCGCCACCAGGGAAGCCCTGGCTAACTTTTAATACCACTACTCAAAACCTCTGAGCTTTGTTTGAAATGTGTTAGATATTTGAGGAAAGTGTATGAGCATGTGTATGTAATCAGTAACGGAAAGTCTCAGTGCCACTTGTACAGGAAGAACCTCAGAAATTGAGAATTACGGTACTAAATTTCTCTACACATTTATGTGCGAGTATCCCACACTTGTTGCCATTTCTATATGATTTGGCAGAGAAATAGAAAAATTCATTCTGAGAAATTGAGATTAACAGAAAATTCCCTTCAGGGTTCTCACAGATGGATTGAGTTTGTCACCGTGAAGATTTCATTATTCACTAACTTAACAACATTGAAAGTGAAGTATTGGCAGAGCTTTAGTGGAAAAGAAAAGAGGCAGCATTCCTAATACAGCTAAGACTTGAAGAAAGATGGGTTACTTTTACCCCATGAAGTGCTTCTCTTTCTGATACAACATCATTTTCTTCTTATGAAAATATCAGATCTTTTAGTGAGAGTCGGAGTAGAAGCATATCTAGAGATACACACAGATAAACATACAGACAGGTATCTACCCAGACACAGAGGTAGATGCAGAGGAAGTAAACTCTCTCTCTGTCTCACACATAGAAAGAGCAAAAGAGAGATGTAAAAAGTAGCAGAAATACAAGGAGAGAGGGAAGGAGAGAGAGGGAGGGAAGGAGTGTGGGAGGGAGAGGGAGGGGGAGAGATAGAGAAAGAGAGAGAGAGGGAGAAAAGGAGGGGTACTAGATATGAAAGTGCAATGGACACCAAGAGAAAACATCAAGCTTTTATTTGTCCACGGTGATCACTAATGAGCTGAAATCTCAGCAAATTAGAAATCTATCAGAAAACTTCTTGATGCAGAAGAAAAGAGCAAGAAGTGTGGTATGTTTGGGTATAGCTTTTAAACATGAGGATATCCTAATAAAGTTCCAAACTCCTCAGTTGCAATTTCCCAGAATAACAGTGCTGTATTCTTTGCCTTAGAGTAGCACTGTAGCCTATTTGCTGTTATTTTACACCTCTTGAGATTGGCTTTTTATTTTCCTTGTTTAGTTGACACAGTCTGTTATGGGAAAACATTTCAAATTGTCACTGGTGATTCAAAGTCTATAAAATAAAATAATGAGGGCCATTGAGTAGGATGGATACAAACATACTTTATAGCCAAATCCCAAAATAGTAGAAGTAGGGAATTCCTCTCTTCAGTTTTAAGATAAAAGATAAAGTCATTTTTAGACAAATAAAAGGAATTACAATCATTTTTAACATGTGATTCTAGTAGGTATAGGGTACACATTATTACTCCAAGAAATTGTAAAGGTCAAAAGCATAAATGCAATAGCAAGGTTTAGATAACGTTTTTGGATAGTAGAATCAAAATATGTTGCTAGGAAGGGAAAGTTTGGGAACCATGTGGTGAGTGAGTTCATTAACTGCGTGCAGTGTCTCATAGGAGGCCCCCGTCCAAAATGCCTACTGACCGAATCTGTGTCTGGAACATTATCAGGCCATCTTCCCTTATTTAAACCTTGCATAGTATTTATGCAAGCTATTCACCAATATATTTTGGGCCATAGGAAGCAGTACACTTATGGGTAGAGGGTAGGTACCTGAAAGAAAGCAACAGTTTTTTAAGACTTTTAGGTAGAATTTTAGATTAAAACAAAACAAAACAAAACATTTCCAAGGCCTTCAATCTGATTATTGCTTTGGGCAGTACATTTTATATATATGTTGTCTTTGATTCCTTAACAAATAGGCAGAAACAATTAGTTTGGGTGACAGTAAACCTGGTTGCCATATCGAAAATTTTTAACTATAAAAATAATGTCTTTTAAATTAGAATTTACTGTTCTTTAATATTTTAAACATTATGAAAAACTAGAAATGTTTTTCTCTTTAGAGAAAAAAGGGGCCCAGGAAAGAAGAAAACAGAAAAGGCAGTATTTTATGAACCACTTAACCTTCAAGAGAAGAAGTTGAATATACTCAGTTTTCCATTTTGCCTGAAATACCTGGTTGCACAAGCTCTTTCTTTACTCAGTGCTCTTACCTATAGGAAAATCCAAAATCATTTTTGTGCTATAATTAATATTTGTAAAAACTAAGATCTTAAATGAGAACCTATAAGAGGGGCAATAAGGGAACTAGGAAACTAGGGGCAATAAGGGAACTAGGAAAACAAAAAGGAAATATTAACTCATAATTCTCATCCAATTAAAAAAATTGTGGAAAACAAATGGATTATTGTGGGGGTTTTTTGGTATAGAGTACTTGATATTTTTTCTTGAAAGATCTAAAATACTATTCAGGAAATGTTGATAAAACCACTTAGAGTTTTTGAAGCTTTGGTTTACCCAGGTCTTATAAAGTATCACTTTTACCTTTAAAATATCATAGAGATTGAAATTATACTGACCACTTCCTAAATTATAAGTAAGCCAGAGGATTGTCCCTTGCTTTAGAGTCCACAGTGCCTTGTATAACAAATGCAGTACTTTGTTGACTAGACATTTGCTTGTCCCAGGACATTCTTGTGTCCACTAGAAATTGCTCTGTTTGTTTATCTTTTGCTTGATTCCAGAAGTAGAGTATATAAGAAATCCAGGTGCCTGGCCATCTGTCAACTGCCCTACTAAAAGAAACATAAAACAGTATTTTTGTTAATAGAAGGGAGTGGCTATGATTGTTTTAACTGATGGTGACTGAGTACATTTCTATAAAAGAGTCTTTTAGTTTAGTCAATATTTATCTCTTACTTTCATTGTTAACAACAGCTGCTTGGTAGCATAGAGGAACAACGCTTCCCACCTTCTCTCCAGTGTCTGGTCTAGGAAAAGTTGTAGTGTTCTCCAGAGCGCTGTAGTTACCATTCACCACAAGAGGGCACTATAGGTTCTGCCACAGGTGAACTAAGTAGTTAATATCTTTGTTTCTCTTTTCTGTCCTTTTCCTCGTTTGATTGGGGGTTAAAATCAACGCAGTTAGTTCTTACTCTTGGCAGAAAATATCTAAAACACAAGACATATAGGAAAGTGAAACGAAGAAAGGAATTGCAATCTTAGTTGAAGGTGACCTACGTTTTGTGACTGAATGTGATATTAGTAAAAACAGTTTATGGAAACAAATTCAAATAAATTTTAGACTAGTAGAGTATTTACTTTGGCAGATGAACAAAATTTTATTGTAATAAATCATCTCAGTGTGGTGATAATATGTATGAAATATAAAGTTTTGCAGAATAATAATGTATAAATAATGTTCTTACCAGAAGGATGAATATATATTTTCTATTTCAACAAAAATTTTCCTCATCAGATGTCTTGATAAAATTTTGATTAAGTTGGTGAAGTAGAATCAGTTCATGACAGTGCTTTGATCTTATTAAAAGATAGTTTACAGATTTACAGTTACTTACCTAGGGTATTATATGATTCTAGTATTTTGATGCTATCCAAACTTTAAAAATAAAATACAGAGCTAAAGTAAATATTCTTCTAAGTTCTTCAAATTTATTAAACTCTCAAAAAAATATGATTGGAGACATATTACTTTAAGAGGTTCTATTTCCTGTCAGTCATCAAGTCTGAATCTTGGTTTTAGGGATTTTTTTCTTTTTGGTAGAGTTAGAAACCATATTTTGAGAGATGCTCTGAAATGTCCCAAACAAAATCATTTTTAATGGGAAGAATTAAAGTATGCCATACAGCACTTTTAGGAAGAACAGAGATACATAGTGAAATCAAATGAACATGAATAACAAGTCACAAAACCAGTGGTAATTATTGTTGTGGAAATTGAGGTCAAAGAAAGTAGTCTTGATGTGCTGTAAGAAATGGACATTTGTAAAACATCTTTCTTTACTCATAGAATTTTTAAAACTCCAGTCATATGTTCTCACCACACAATAAAAGAAAACACTAGCTATGTGAGATGATGGACATGTTAATTAGCTTGATTGTATATGTATATCAAACCATCAAGTTGTACACTTTAAATACATACATTTTTTTTTTTTTTTTTTTTGGGGGTACGCGGGCCTCTCACTGCTGTGGCCTCTCCCGTTGTGGAGCACAGGCTTCGGACGCGCAGGCTCAGTGGCCATGGCCCACGGGCCCAGCCGCTCCGTGGCACGTGGGATCTTCCCGTTCCGGGGCACGAACCTGTGTCCCCTGCATTGGCAGGCAGACTCTCAACCACTGTGCCACCAGGGAAGCCCTAAATATATACAATTTTTATTTGTCAGTTATACCTCAGTAAAGCTGAAAAAAAAATCCTTAGTGTGTTCCACTAAATACCCTAGCTTAATAATGTATGATATAACTCCTTTTCATTATTGAAGAATAACTAAAAAGAGTAATTTAAATAGTCTCATTTTATATAATATAGAAGTTTTAGTATTGGAAAGGCTTGGTCTTGAAAGATACTTGATCAAATGAAGGCTGTGACAATATTGTCACATATATCAGTGTGTTAGACATTATTTTAGTATTTGGTTGTTTATGGATACTGTTACTAATACAGAGAAATATTTGTGTACATTCTAGATAGTAGTTTTGTGTTATGTTAAGTTTTCACATGGGAAAAGATAGGAAAAGTAAATAAAAAGTGAAATAGTTTATAAAGGAAGAGTGGTTGAAAAGCTGCTTGAAATTTTATTGAAATGGATTTCTTTCTTTCTTGGGTATGGTCCCATCAGAGAAACATAAGTACAAAGTCCTGTTGATTTCACAAGTTATATGATTTGAGATCTGAGCTTAGGTGCACAACCAGCAGTTTCTAGAGGTAATGACATGTAACTGGGAAGTTGTGGAAGTGTTGGTATGTGGACCAAGCTTCTTGAGGGTATGGGTTATACCTTACACATGCACATAGCACTAAGTACTAGTTGAATAAATGTTTTTTTTGCTATTGCCTCCTAAACTAACCAAGTCTAGAATTGATTTTTTTCTAAAACACTGCTGATTAAATCTATTAAGTAAGCTTGTGTCAGTAATTGTATAGTTTAAAATAGTTAGGTAACTAATGTGTATATCTGAAAATGGAAACCACATTGTACAGGGAATATCAGATGGGACTCATGAGAGCATGAGAGGTGAATGTGTATGTGATCTCGCACTCATCTCTTATTCCAACTTGATGTACAGCTGAAATATTTCCTATCATTTTTGTTCTAATCTCCAAGGGCTTAGAAGATAGATTTTTATACAGGAAATAACCGTTTAGAAATTTGTTGATCCTAACTATTGTTTCAAAAACGATTTTGCAGTTAGGAGTTATGGATGGTAAGTTTTATCCTTGGGAATTGATCCGTACCAGTTTATGTATCTTCTGAGTGAGTTCTGCCTTGAGAAGCAGCTTGCAGTCCTGTGCACTATCCAGAGGAAGAGGCAGAATAGATTTTGGCTTTTTAGAGGCTGCATGGCCAGCCTCAGATCACAAGTTTAACTGAAAATCAAGCACCTCACTTAGATTGAGGGCAAATTTCATCTTTATCCTGATCTTTTCTCTAAGCCTTGTCTGTCTGCTGGCATATTTTTGATTGGGGACAAATTATAGCACAATGAGTTTATTTTCACATATTTATGACATTGAGAGAATAGAGGAATTTTTCAATGAGGGCTAAATAATCCCAGAATAAACTCCCCTAAAAATAACTCCCCTCCTTTTGCTTGGTGTTCATACTCTTTCTAGTTAATCATTCACTAATTCAGCATATATTGTTGAGTGCCCACTATGTGCTAGGCTCTGATCTAAGCACTGGGGATGCACATTGAACACAATGATAAAAATAACATTTCTCCTTTTTTTTTTTTTCTTTCTGGGAGGGGCAGTGTGCACACCGGTTAGGCACCATAGGTTCTGGAGGCTTGCATTAAAGTCCTGGCTCTGATGCTTACTAGCTCTGTGACTTACTTATCTATACCTAGTTTTCTCCTTTGCAAAATGCAAGTAATAAAAGTGCCTTAGCTTATGGTGTTGGAGTGAGGATTAAATGAGGAAATACATGCAAATTGCTGAGAACAGTGTTTGGCACATAACACGCACCATATCAGTATCAGTGTGGTTAGTTATTGTTAGTAGTTAGATGTTTAAAACTTTGAATGCACCATCTGTAGCTGATGCCTTTAATTCTTGGTCACCATTTCCTTTTGCACATCTTTTCAATGGATTTCTGTCTAAACCTTAATGTTGAAACTTCTAGAAGTTTACAGGTGAGCATTCTTCTTGTGAATCCAAAAACCTTTTGTTTGTCCATATTTTTCTGGCTCTGTAGGATTTAAGACTCTGCTCCCCTACCCTCTCCACACAAGTTCATCTTTTGGCTTTCATGACTTTTCACTTTCTCCTGCCCTTTTCCCTTCCTTTTTCTATACCCTTTCTATTCCTTTTCTATCCCCCTTTCCCCTCCCCTCTCCTCCTCTTTCCTCTCCTGAAGGATGGTTGTCATTCAGGTTTAACCTTCAGCTGTCTTTCTTACACCTTTACCCTCCTTTTCAGAGCAAGTTTGTCCTCGGTCATAATTTAAAATGTATCCTTTCTGTTCTCCAGTCCTGTATTTCCAGTGGCCTATAGAATTTCTCTTGTACACCTCACAAGTTATCTAAAACTCAGTGTGGCTAGAGAATTGAATTTATCATTGGTTTTGGCTTCAAATAGACTTACTTTTTTGGTATTTCCCCATTTCTGTCAGAGGTGTCTTTAATATTTTACTCTTTTAGTCTAGAAATCTTAGGGTCATTTTTGGCTTCCCACTCAGTGTAATATTAGTCTTACTTGCTAACCAGATTACTGATCCCTAGGGGTAAGAATTTTGCCAAGTAGTTTCTTCTTACCCTTTATAAGCGCTGTGTGCCAAGTGAGTGAATTCCTGCCCGTTCACTCTACTGACTCAGGGCATGAAACATGTCCATTACCGATATCATATATAGCCAGTGTGTATAGGTATGATAGACCAAAGGAGGAGTAACAGGTTGAAAGAAGAGTTGCCTCACTACTGGGCCCAGAAACAAAAGATCTCCTCTGAGAGTGAGGAATGAAAGGTGTGATACGTTCTCCTTGTTCATTCCGAAGCAGCTTCTTTTTCTACTAGAGCAACCATCGTCAAGGTAACTGGTCATCTTTCTGGAACTCTGTGGGGCAGAGAACAGTGCTCTCAACAGAGCAAAGGCATTTCCATCTTGTCTTGACACAGACTTCCATCCTGACTCTAGCCATTACTCTTGGTGACATCCTAGGGCTCTACAGGATCATAGTAACTACCTTGTGGGTTTGCTGGGAAGATTCAGCAAACCCACAAATGTAGCGGATCTTGCACTGTGCTTCATTATAGCAAGGGCTTAATAAATATTCACCTGTTCCTATTTTCTCTGAGGTAGGGGAGATATACTTTTCTTTTTTTTTAACCTGAAGAAAGCAAAGTATTAAATAGTTAAGGCTTTCCTAAGTCTTAAACTGGTGGATCTCAGATTAAAGGCATTTGGATTCACTTTACCAAGGGCTTACTTTTTTGGAGAAAAAACCCAAAACAAAAACAAACAAATAAACACCACTCTTTCCCCCAACAAAAAAAGCTACTACTTACAGTCAAAGAAACATCAGTTCTTTTTACCTCAGTAATTGGCAGTGCTTGGAGAAGCTGAAGAAGGCAGAAATTCAGCCTCTTTTTGTAACTGGCTCAGTGAAATGGCCAAAGGAGAGAAATGAATTGAATTTGTGGTCTGTGTCTTTCCCTTGAACAATTAGCTCCTAATGCATAGACAGTAGAAATTAAAAAAAAAATAGGACAAAGCTTTAGAAAATTAATCGGATTGTAAATGCATTCAGAAAAGCCTCACTTCTATTTTTTCTACCAGGTGTGGAGCTTAGACTAGTCTTTTAATTGAAATTCTCCATTAGTTATCTTGCTATTAGTGTTTGATTGCCTTAAAAGGTTAACTTCAAAGAAAATAGAATCCCTTTAGAACAGCTACAGTTCATTTGCAAAAACAGGGTTTGCTTATTTGCAAGATTGAAAAATGATGCTTAAACATTAAAAATGTAATACTATATTCCCTCTGACAAACATATCTTGACTGATTTAGCTTTTATCCAAGATTATATAACTAGTGAATGTTTTAAGTCCTTAGGTATTTTAAGAAATATCATTGTAATGAAATTCAGTAAAAACTTGTTCTTATCTACAGCAGGGTGAAGGTTTTCTGTTGTACTATGAGACTGAATCTCATAGGCCATTATTGCAGTTATCTTTTACTTTTAATGATTCTGACAAGTATACTTTTTAGAAACACATCTTTCATGAACAAAAACGCCAATGATTAAAAGTAGAAACTTTGAATTGTTGAAGATTTGTGTGTGTGTGTAGAAATATTTTCTGTAACAAAATTGCTATTATTCCTACCATTAGAATTTCAGGAATATAAGTTAAAGTATCTCATGAATTCTGAACCACTTTGGCTAGATGGAAAAATGATGAATTTAATGCCATCAAAGGAACACAGAAACTTAAAAATGTACCTTTGATCTTGAGGGAGATGAAAAGTGAAGGCATATTTTTATCTTTGATGACAGCTGAACAAGTTTGAATAAATTAACAGATATTTTTTGCATATTTCCAACTTCCACAGTGATGGTCTTCTTAATGTCGCCAATTATTATTATATAATAATTAGTCTCATTGTGGAATGAGACAGGTACAAAGTGTATGTGTCTACACACACACGCACACACAGGCACACACACGCACACACAGGCACACGCACACACACATTTCCTTGATATAGAGCTGTAGGATAAAGGTGTATTTGTAAGGACATGAAACATACCAGTTTTATATTCTGTTATTGACATAGTAGAAGTGAGTAATGAACCTACCAGAAATCAACATTGTGGATGTGGGCATGATATATAATTTATGCTTTTGTTTAGCTATGTGTGCCAGGATTTTATTTAACCCAAATAAAAATGTGCTATATGTGCCTCAGGGATGGTTCTGCTGTTACTGTTCTCTGAAACTTAAATATATCTATAGATATTACTCACCCACTTAAGACAAGTTTAAAAAGTAATATATGCTCCATGGCTTAAACTCACAAGTTTCCAGAGTTCAGGGAAATCTGTGTCGGAACACCTAATTTTAATTTTTTTACAGAATTGTCAGTTCTTTGAAGAAGAATACCTAGCATAATTCTTATCTATATTCTTGACAATGTCTAGCATTGCTGTAGTAATTAGAATTTATTGGCCGTATGACTTTAAATAGGAATAAGAATTTTTATATTTGATCATTCAACAAACTTTTGTGGGTATACAGTGATGAACCAACAGACATCATCCCTGCCCTCATGGAACTTGGAGTCTGGTGGGGAGATAGACGTTCAACAAACCCAGAAAAAATATAAGTTACAGACTGTGGTAAGCACTTTGAAGGAAAAAGGGAGGGTGCTGTGATCAAGTGTAACAGAAACTAATTTTGATTGGGAGATGGTGTCAAGGAAGACATTTCTAAGGAAGTAGTGTTGAATTGAGGCCTAAAGTAAGAGGTAACTAGATGATGAGTGGGCAGAAGAATATTTCAGGCAGAGAGAAAACATGTGAACCATGTGAAGCTTAAAAGCCAGTGTAGTTGGATTGCAGTGGGCAAAAAAAGAGGAAGGCGGGAAACAAGGGTGGAGAGACAGAGGCTTGACTATTCCGGGTGAGGCTTTTGCATTGTATTCCAAGTGCAGTGGACAGATCTCCTGGCCACAGGGGACACTTGCTGTATAACAGCAAGTTGGGTTGGAGGGAGGAATGGTGACAGTAGGGGACAAGCCAGGAGACTGTTGCAATTGTCCACACAAGAGATGATGGTGGGTTGGCCTGGGAAGTAGCAGTAGAGAAGGAAAGAAGTGGATGCCTCTGCTGGTAGAATTATTAGGGTTTAGTGTTGAATTGGATGGTATGAATGAAGAAGTGTGAAGGATGACTTTCAGGGTTTTGGCTCAAGCATCGGGCATAGAGAGAGGTAAGGATGGAGACGAAGAAAACTGAGATGGAGAAAACTGGGAGATTGCCAGGTTTGTAGTGAAGGTCTAGAGATCACCTGCATTATCATTTTGTTATCTAGCTCCCTTTTCATTCCCTTGAAGTAAATAAGAATGCAGCCAAAGAGAGCTTAGTTCAGTGAGACTGTGTACAGAGGTGATTTCTGTATTCTCCTTCCAGAGGTTCAGAAGAGTATCACAGGCCAGATAATTGGCTTGGACCGTCTGGTTGTTCTTGTGGATTAGAAATATGTAACTTCAAATTTTAACAGGAGGCTAGTTCAGATGAGAAACAAAGTAAATTGTTTTTTGTGTGTATGTATATATGTTTCCGAAGTAGGTTTTTTAAATTGAGGTATAGTCGATTTACAATATTATATCAGTTTTAGGTGTACAATATAGTGATTAAAATTTTTATAGATTATACTCCACTTACAGTTATTATAAGATACTGGCAATATTCCCTGTGCTATACAGTATATCCTTGTAGCTTATTTATTTTATACACAGTAGTTTGTAGCTCTTAATCTCCTACCCCTCTCCCCACTGGTAACCACTTAGTTTGTTCTGTCTACCCAAAGTAAAATTTTGAATAAAACCAAGATTCCCAAACCAAATCTAACTTTATAATGAATATTTGATAATCAGCATTGTTGAAATACCCTCTTCAGTGCTTTTTAGAAAACATTAGTGATTGTTGCATGAGCTTCATTGTGTTGTTGCTTTTAAGCTCCAAATTTCCACTCTTGGCCACTGATTTTTGGAATGTGAATTCTTTAGCTCTTTGAATCAGAGAATTGCGGAGGGTGGGGTAATACTTGGAACTGTGGGCACCTGCACTCAAGTCCTTCCCTCATGGAGGCCCTGGGGTTCTGCGAGAGTGGCTGGAAATAGCCCTTAGCTCAATTTTCCGGTTTCTGCCTATACTTCATCTCTGCTGGAGGAGGTCTATGCCAGGGTTTTAGGGCTTTCAGAGTAAGGGTGATGATTTCTGGGTGGTGTGCTTCTCCAAGGTTAGGATTAAATGAATATAATGTGAGGGAAAATCTGGTTGACTTTTCTCAGAATCAGCACTAGACCTTGGAAAAAGAGTAAATTAGTGAACATGTTTTATTCAGCGTGTTTGGTTTCTTTCTGTGAAGTCCTTTCTTTTCTCACCTCCATGTCTTTGTTCTTCCTCAGTACTCTAGAATTTTTTTTGTGCCTTAGGACTTCTTAAAATATCTGAAAACTTCTCTGTGCTTGTGCTTTGAAATACTTCCCTTTAGGGTAATTTGCATAAAAAAGATGAGAGGAAGAGAGAGAGAGGTTTAACCCCCAAAAAGGTGTTCCACACTTGTTAATGTCCATGGAATTTCTGGATCAGAGAATGGGGTAGTTTTCATAAGAACAAATGAAACGAAAACCTAAATAACCATCTAGTCATGCCAGATACAGGTAGTGTTGAAACAGCTCAGAGGAAAAGATTATTTTCCTGGAATTGCTATAGAAAGGAAGAATACATGCTTTTATATTGTTTTCATTGACTGAATATAACCTTTCTTCTTCCAGAAACTTCTGCCAGCAGAATTATTGACTTCATGGTTTATATGTGATCTCCTTTAGGAATGGGATTAATATGTAGTGGTATTAAATTGTAGGTACTTTCCTTGATGTCTGAAGAGATAGCACTGTAAAGAGGAAGTGCTTCCTTTATATTAAACGAAAACAGAAGTTTAAACAGCAGTTCAGAAATATAGTGATGAAATAGAAAGTCTTAGACGGTGAGGCCTAATTCTGTCTTTCTCCCCCACTACATGCCCTTTTCCTGTGTTTGCCAAGTCCTCTAACTTCCCTGGCCTGCTTTCCATACTTAAAAGGAAGGAAAGGATGCACAAGATGAGTGTAGCCATGAGCTTGGGGAATCACCTGATGGTCTCACTGCAAGGCAGATTCTGATTTATCAGGTCTGGAGTGGGCCCTAGGTTCTGCTCTGTTAATAAATTCCCGGGTGATACTGGTTTACACTTTGAGTAGCAAGGTATGAGAACAAAGTTTCCCAAACCTGGCTGAGAATGAGACTGACCTCTGAGGCCGTATTTTTGTGTTCCAGTCCTAGGGAGTCAATTCAGTGTGTCTGCATTAGAATTTAGCAATCTGTAAATTCTATTGAAGGTACCAGCATTTAGGCATTATGGCAGTAGATCAGGGCTTCTCCACCCTGGCTGCGTATTAGACCACATGAGAAGATTTAAATAACTTATGCCTGGCTCTCACTCCAGATCAATTAAAACTAACTCTTTGGGGGCCCAGAACGAGTAACTCCTGTGGCCCCCTCCAATTCTCCTCAACCTCCATCCCAATCGAATGAATAGTCAAAATTGAGAAACACTCATAAGGATCCTAGTGGGCATTTTGAATTAAGGGCTTGCGATTTAGTTTTTGACCTTCTAACACTGGAGGAAAAAGTGCTTGTTTTATTTCATGTCCATCTCTGAGGGGATACTCGATGGTCTTGAAAGAATATAATAAGATGTTTTAAAGCCTCAAGCCCTTGCAGAGATCCGTTTGAGAGTTTGTCCATGTGTAGGATTATTGCTTCTGAAATGTTTTACTGGACTACTGCCACCTGGTAGGGATAATTACCCAATTCTTAGAGCCCTCATACAGGAACATCTGTGTATTTAAAACATTTGGACATGATTGTTTAGAAACATCATCAAGGACTGAAACAGTCTGAATCCCAAGGAAGGTTTAATTTTTCAGAATTCATGGCTGTTGGTGTGCTAAGAGCTGTGAGGACAAATCAGAACTGGTTTCCCTAAGCTTGGCTGATGAATGTCAGCGTATTTGTGCTACTATTACAAAATGCCATAAGTTGGGTGGCTTATAACCAACAGAAATTTATTTCTTACAGTTCTGGAGCCTGCAAATTCAAGATCAGGGTGCCAGCGTGGTCAGGTTCTTTTGAGAACCCTCTTCCTGATTGCAGATTGCTGGCTTCTCAACGTGCTCTCATCATTATTATAAGGGCCCTAATCCCAATCATGAGGGTCTCCATCCACACGATCTCATTGAATCCTAATCAAATCTCAAAGGTCCCACCTCCTAATACCATCACACGAGGGGTAGAGTTTCAACATATCAATTTTGGGAGGACACAGGCATTCAGTTCATAACAATGAGGATGATGATGGTTACTAAGAATTCTGGGCAATTCCTTTAATGACTTTATGTGTCCAAAACTTCTGAGCTGGTCTTGCTTTCTAGATTTGCAACTATTTCCTTTGTAAAGAAGTTATCCTTCAGTAAGCGTATTGCTTTTCCCTGCCATGTTTTAAAGCCAAAGGGAATTAAAATTTTCTGGGAAGCAATTTTAATTACTCTGCTATCTTGTTCTTAATATTTGTTAATAATACCAGATTTCATATTCACCAAAACAATAATTTTTATGACTATAGGGAAATGGAACAGTTGTGTGAATATTTCATATACTCATATTGCGTTTCAACTAACAGACAAGTTTCCGAAAGAAGCTCCTGGACAATTTAATACTGAGCAACTTCCCTCTAATTTAGCTTTTAACATTAAAAAAGTCTGTCTCCCCTTCTTCTCTCTATCCCCCTTCCTCCTAATACTTTATTTTGTAGTTTAGCTCTCAGTATAATTTTATAGGTTTTTGGTTTGCAGGGTCAACATTTAAACATTTATTTTTTCTAGGTTCTTTGTTTATACACACACACACAGAGCTCACACACAGAAAGCTCTCTGTGGGTATATAATACAGTTGTAAAAGAATCTTATATATATAATAAACAATAACAGTTTATAGTTTATAAAGAATTTTTACTCCAATGGGTAGTTTATAAAGATTTTGCCTACATTACTCCAATCTCCAACAACTACCCAGACTGGTAGGTATCGTTATGAGGAAGCCAATAACCTAATTAAAACTCCCCAGGTTTTTCACAGTAGCTCCCTTGGTAGTATTGAGACAGGATCCAAATGCTGGCAGAAAATTTGGGGAAAGGATTTTAATGATAATTTGATTGTTATGACTGTTTACCAGTTGATGACTAGTTATATGAAGGACCTAGCACTGTGGTTGATTTTCTCAGTTATGGTTTTATAAAACATTCAGAAATGATAGAAGCAGTTCTTATGCTTGTCTTCCTAAACCCAGAGCACATATTGCTAATGCATAATTATTAAGACCTTGAGGTAAGGGCTAGTAAGCACAGAGTCCAGTTACTTTACTCTCTGTTGGTCTAAATTAATGGAATCAAACTTGAAGCATAAAGATAAATGGAGAGCATATTTCCTCGACTATTTTTTAAAACTTAAAAAAAACTTTGAGTTGCTAGGTTTGATTGAATATGTAAGCAAATACTCTAGAGTGTACCTAACAATTATCTGAATTGTCCATATTATATGTTATTGGTTAAAATCAAGTATATATTTTAAAAAATAAGACTGAAGATAGGCAGCATCTCAACAACTCACTTATTTAAAATTTAATTTTTATTTTATACAGCAGGTTCTTATTAGTTATCTATTTTATACAAATTAGTGTATATATGTCCATCCCAATCTCCCAGTTCATTCCACCCCCCCACCCCTACTTTCCCTCCTTGGTGTCCATATGTTTTCAACAACTCACTTTTGATTCCAACTTCTAAAGTCTTTTTCCTAAACCACTCCGCCTTCATGCTAATATGAATTGAACTCCCCCTGCCGTCAATTGTTTTAGGACTTACCTTTCATTCCTAGTCTTCTACTTTTCTGTCTAAAGCAAAAAATGAGGCACAGTTTCCCCTAGAAGAGGTTTGAAGTTGCAAATGTCTCAGTCAAGAATTAGAATTTGGGCTTCCCTGGTGGCGCAGTGGTTGAGAGTCCGCCTGCCGATGCAGGGGACACGGGTTCGTGCCCTGGTCTGGGAAGATCCCACATGCCGCGGAGCGGCTGGGCCCGTGAGCCATGGCCGCTGAGCCTGCGCATCTGGAGCCTGTGCTCCGCGCTGGGAGAGGCCACAACAGGGAGAGGCCCGCGTACTGCAAAAAAAAAAAAAAAAAAAAAGAGAGAGAGAATTTAAGGAACCTGGGTGCTAGTTCCTGCTTCTGACCTCCTGGGGCACTTGGTGCTTGGTGAGTTTCCAACTCACTGTGGGATGGAGTTGCATGTAGACATCTGGCCCAACGCCTGGCAGAGAGTAAGGGCTCTGCTCCCGGTTGCTTTTGTTATTAATTTTGTTATTACACAGAATTACTAGGATGTAAGTGAAATAATATAACAACAGCAAATGGATAGTGAGAGCAGGGCCCTGCTGAGCTGGAGTCTTAATTTTCCCATCGTAGAGCTATTGAAAATGGTACGTTGGGGTGGGGTTACATTTTTGATAGAAGAATTAACTAGGAACAGTTAGAGCTTCTGATCTAAATCCTAAAATATGTCTAGAAAACAAGTCTGTTTATGAGAGAGGGAGGTCTGCAAGGCCTTTGGGGATAGTTTGAAGCAAGTTTTTAAAACCATGAGATACAGCCCTCCATAGGGTGTAGATCCATTTAATGGGTCTTGACTGGCGCAGTAAAAAGTTGAAATAGAACAGAAATAGAGTACATTTCATGTAGTAAGAGTGTTATCTGAGAAATTTTTTCAGTTGTGTGTACATGTGTGTAAACACACATTGAGTCACTCTGTAAAATTTGTTTCTTACTGTGAGCTTCAATTAAAGAAAGTTTGAGAAACACTGATTTGGATAGTTTCTGGGGAAAGAAGGCCTCCTGCAGTAGACCCTTTAATGTTTATGGTCCTTCTGTTTTAGAACTGTGGGATTCTCTTTCCTGGGATACTGACAGTTCCTTTAATCAATAAGTAATTACTGTATTGTGACTCTTGTATGCATAGTAGGCGTAAACTTTATAGTTCTGAGGACTGTATCATCTATTTGAGAAGACAAAAAAATAGCATATATGAAAGCATACATGAGGTATTTAGAGAGGCACTTCATACCAAATTTCATGATATCAATTATATAAAGAGAGATCCCTGCAAGAATCTATGAATGAATGCATTTGTTTATTGATATAGTCAGACAATTAGCAAGCATATATTAGATGCCAGGCACTGTGTTAGGTATTGGAGGATCAAATAGAACTTACAGCTCAACAGGCAGATATGCATTAATCATTTCATGACACAAATAGGTGTCATGAGGTGGTCATAAAATTGCAACTTTGATAAGGACTTTGAGTGAGAGGTACATCATGTCTAAAATTATTATGGATGACCTGGTCAGAAGGTCAGGGAAAGATTCACTAGAGTCATGACGATTGAATTAAGATCTAAATAAATGTAGGTGTCAACCAAATGGGGAGGGAAAGCAATGATGTTCAGGCAGAGAGAATGTCAAGTTAAAAGGTCCTCCTATGGTGGGAGAGGACTTGAAACTTACAAGGAAAAACTTACAAGGAAAAAGTGGCTGGCTGTCATACTCAGGGCAAGGTGCAGAATGGTGAGAGTTGAAGTTTGACAGACTCTGAGGTCATTATAGGCCATGCAAACTTGGGAGCGTTCTGAGAGCCCTGACAAGGTATTGACAGATGTTAAAGCAGGGAGGGGATACGATCCAGATTGAATTTTGCAAAGACCTGCCTGGCTTCAGTGTGGATAATCTATTGAAGGAGTCACTCAATGATTCCTTCATTGAGAGGGCCTGAGTAAACCGATTAGGTAGCTCTTGGCATGGTCTAGGGGAGAGATGATGGAAGCTTGGAGTTGGGAGATGATGATGAGGATCTAGAGAAATGGAGAGATTTGAAAGGGTTCTAGGAGATAAAATTAATAAGATTTGGTAATAAATTAGCTATAGGGGTAATCAGAAGGATGTTGAAAGATGGCTCCCAGATTGCTGCATGGATGATGATCTCATTTTCTAAGATAGGAAACACTGGGAAAGCATCTGATTTGGGGAAATGACAGGTCATGGACATGTTCTACTGAGGTAAATTTAAGCTATCTATGAGGAGAGGTGAACCTGGATATAAAGATCTAGAGTTTATAGAAGAGGTCTGGTTTGGAGATAGAGTTACTGAATCTATGGAGATAGGTGAAAGCAGAAGAGGAATGGACATAGAGGAACTTTAATATACTGACTGGATAAAGAGTATTGAGTCTGCAAAGGAAATGGAGGAGTGTCCAGAGAATCAGGGAAATGTTGTTCTATGTAAGCTAAGGATTGAGACATTTTTAAGGAGGGAGTGGATACCATTGCTTCTGAATTATTAAGTGGAAAGGGTAAAAAGTGTCCTTTGTATTTGGTGACATGGAGAGATTATTGGTTACCTAGGTTGTCTTGGAGCGGTGAGGACGTAAGCCAGATAGGAGTGAGTTGGGTGAATAGGGGCTGAGAAGATAGAGCCAATGAGAATAGACAACTTTTATGAAAAGTTTGTCCTGTGAAGGGTTGGACACAGACAGATATGATGGTAGCCAGAGGATGTGGATTCAGTGGTAACCACTGAATGTGTCATAGAGAAGGGAGAAGGGAGAGTTGAACTGGTTCTTAAAAGTTTTGATAGGCAAAGGGATGAAGAAAAAGTATTTCAAGTGGATAGTAGGCATCATGAGTGAGCATCTTTTGAGGATATAATGAGAAAACTGACCTAACTGCAATAGTATGGACTTTAGGAGAATAATGAGAAATATGTTTGCACAGGTGGAGAGGATGAGGCTGGATTTCAAAGGACTTTGTGAGTCTGGGAGATGATTCAGTG
Organism: Neophocaena asiaeorientalis asiaeorientalis; assembly: GCF_003031525.2. Lineage (NCBI taxonomy): Eukaryota > Metazoa > Chordata > Mammalia > Artiodactyla > Phocoenidae > Neophocaena > Neophocaena asiaeorientalis. The sequence goes on from NW_020171993.1 coordinate 242,091, forward strand.
ATGTAAACAGTTGGGAGACTTGATCTGGATGAAGAGTGGTAGGATGGAGGCAGGGCTTGAGGGGGACAAATGAATGTTAGTCTGAAAATCAGGGAGACCATGTAGCAAGCTATATGCATTGCCACAGCTACCTAGTTATGAAGTGAGGAACCTATGGATTAGAGAGGTTAAACTGGCTAGGACCTGGCCTGGGCTAAGAAGGGAAAGAAGTTAATTTTTGATGATCATATTACAAATATTTATAATTGATGCTATATATAGATGAAAATATATATTTATAGAAGAATTTATATTTTATGAAGCATTTTTACAGGAATAAGATCATTTTAATCTCTAATCACTGTATGTACCAAGGAAACGTAGTATTACCATTCTTATAGCTAGGGTTCAGCTCAAATGCCACTGGTTTCCTAAAACTTGTGATTCTCTAGCCCTTTGTCCTTCTTGTATTTTCTTTTAAGTTTGAGGTATACTTTATATGAAGTAAAACATACAGATCTTGCATACAGTTCAATTAGTTTTGGCAAATGTATATACCTCTGTAGTTTATATATCTATAAAGATAGAAAACAATGACCTTCTCCAGAAAGTCATCAGTCCCTCTACCATCCCATCCCCCTCAGAAATCATTGTTCTGATCTCTATCGCCATAGATTGACCTTGCCTATATTTAAACTTCATATGAATGAAATTATAGTTTCTGACTTCTTTAAATCATCAGTGTTTTTCAGATTAATTTGTGTTGCTGCAATCTATCAGTAGTTTGTTCCATTTTAGAGCTGAGTAGTATGTCTTGTATGAATATGCCACAATTTTTAATCCACTCTCTTGTCGATGGACATTTGCATTGTTTTCAATTTTGGGCTACTGTGAATAAATCTGATGTGAACATTTTTCTACAAGTCTTTTTGTTAACATATCTTTTCATTTCACTTGAGTAAATGCCTAGAAGTGAAATTTCTAGGTCATAGTTGAATGTTTAACTTTTCATGAAGCTGTTTTCCAAAGTGATCATACCATTTTATATTCTCATTAGCATTTTATAAAAATTTCAGTTGTTCCATATTTTCATCAACATTTTTGTGTTATTAGCCTTTATAACCACTCTAGTGGTTAAGCAGTGATAGATCATTGTGCTTTTAGTTTGTATTTCCCTAATGCATGATGATGGTGAGTGTCTCATTCTTGTGCTTATTGGCTGTTGTACATCTTCATTTGTGAAATGTCTGTTCAGATCATTTGCCCATTTTGTTAACTGGGTCATTTGCCCTTTGGTAGGATTTTTCGGGCCTATTTTGGATAGGAGTTCTTTCTCAGGTATCTGCATTGTGAATATCTTCTCTCAGTCTGTGGATTCCCTTTTCATTTTCTTGACAGTGTCCTTGAATGAGCAGTTGATTTTAATTTTGATAATGTCTAATTTATTTATCAATACTTTCTTTTATGGTGATTACTGTATGAGTCTTAGAAATTTTTGTCTTCCTCAAAGTTGCAAAGATTTCCTTCTATGTTTCCTTTTAATTTTCACTTTTGTGTTTAAGTCTATGACCTGTTTTAAATTATTTTCGTGTGTGTGGTGTGAAGTAAGGGTCATGGTTCAATTTTCGCTTGTATGGATAGCCAGTTGTTTTAGCACAGTTCATTGAAGTTGTCTTTATTAATGAAACTGCCTTGGCATCTTTGCAAAAAATCAGTTGGCCATTTATGTAAGGGTCTATTTCTGAAGTCTTTAAACTGTTTCATTGATCTATTTGTCCCCACTCCAATTTCATACTATATTAATTACTATAGTTGTATGTTTCTCCAACTTGGTTCTTCTTTTTCAGATTTTATTTTGGGTTATTTTAGGTAATTTGTATTTTCACAAACATTTTATAATTATTTTGTCAGTTACTTCAAAAAAGCCTGTTGGTATTTTCATTGGGATTGTATTAAATCTATAGACTGATTTGTAGAGAATTGAAGTCTTAAAATATCCAGTCTTTCAATTCATTGACATGGCATAGCTCTCCATTTGTTTAGAAGCCATTTGTAAGCAGCAGTTTTTAGTTTTCACTCTGGAGGTCCTACATGTATTTTGTTAAATTTATTTCTTAGTATTTTATACTTTTTGATATCATTCTAAGTGAAATTGCTTTTCATTTTCCAATTGTTTAATGCTAGTTAATATAAACAAAATAGATTTTATATTGACTTTATGTCTTGTAACCTTGCTTAATTCACTCAATAATTTTAGATATCCTTTTGAATATTCCTTAGGATTTTCTACATAAACAATCATGTCATCTGCAAATAGAAAAAAAATTACACTTACATTTTAAACATTTATATCTTATATATATTTTTGGTTTGTTTCTCTCTTTTCCTTTTTTTTCCTTTATTTTCTTAGATGGACCTCTGATGAAATGTTGAGTGTAAGGGTTGAGAGTATATATCATTGACTTTTTCCTAATCTTAGGGGGAAAATATTTAGTATTCTAGCTTTAAAAGTGATGTTAGCTATGGATTTTTTAGCAGATATCCTCTATCAGTTTGAGGAAGTTTTCTTTTATTCTTAGTTTGCTCAGATATTTTAACCATGAATGAGTATGAATTTTGTCAAATGCTTTTTTCTGCATCTATTGAGATATAATCATATGGCTTTTTCTTTTATTCTGTTGATGGATTGCATTGGTTGATTTCATAATGATAAATCAACCTTATGTTCATGAGATAAACCCTACTTGGCTATGATCTATTTTCTTTTCTTTTCTTTTTTTTTTTTTTTTGTGGTACGCGGGCCTCTCACTGTTGTGGCCTCTCCCGTTGCGGAGCACAGGCTCCGGACGCCCAGGCTCAGCGGCCATGGCTCACGGGCCTAGCCACTCCACGGCATGTGGGATCTTCCCGGACCGGGACACGAACCTGTGTCCCCTGCATTGGCAGGCGGACTTTCAACCACCATGCCACCAGGGAAGCCCTATTTTCTTTTTTATATATTGCCGGATTCTATTTGCCAATATTTTCTTCTGTATTTTTGCAACTACATTCATAAGATCTATTGGTCAGTAATTCTTTCTTTAACAGCCCTTGTCAGATTTTGGTATCATAATAATGCTAACCTCATAAAAGAAGTTAAGAAATGTTTCCTCACCTATTTTCCGAGAGTTTGTGTAATATTTGTACTATGTCTTATTTAAATATTTGAAAGAATTCGCTGAGCCCATAGCCATCTGGGCCTTTAGTTTTCATTAAAAGATATTAAGCTATTTAACTTTTCCATTTCTTTTTGTGCCTGTTTTTTATAAGTTTTTTTATTTTCAGAAATTTAATTCATTTCATCACAGTTTTATAATTCATTGGCAAAATATTGTTTGCTGTACCTTTATTACCATTTGCTATGTGTACTATATCCAGTGATGTCTACTCTTTTTCATTCTTGATGATGGTAACTTGTGTTTTTTTGAAGTTCACTCTTTTTTGAATGTTTTCTATTTCACTAATCTACATTATGACCTTTATTTACTTCCTTCTATTTAATTTGTATTTAATAGCTATTATTTTTCTAGTTTCTTCATAAAAGAGTTTAGATTATTGATTTTAAACTTTTCATTAAAAAATAAAACTTTAAAATGAGAAATTTCTCTCTAAGCACTGCTTTAAATGTATACAACAAACTTATTATCATCCAGTTTAAAATATCTTCTATATTTCTGTTGATTTCTTCTTTGACCCAGTGGTTTAGAAATGAATTGGGTAACATCCAAATACTGTAGATTTTTCTAGATAATTAAAAAAAATGATTTCTGATTTAATTACTTTGAAGTCAGAAAATATACTTTATGTAATTTCAATATTTTGAAATTTATTGACAATTTTTTGTGGCTCAAAGTCAGTTACATCTTGGTGGAATTTCCACATGCACTGGAAAAGAATGTGTATTCTGTAGTGTAGTGTGGGGTGTCCTGTAAATGTCAGTTAGTTTGAGTTAGTTGATAGTGTTGGTGTTGTTCAAATATTCTATATCCTCAATCAGTTCTTCATCTGGTTGTTCTGCTAGTTAAGGCAGAAGGTTAATATCTCCCTTTATTATTGTGAAATTGTCTATCCTAGTTATGTCATTTTTTTTCTTCATGCATTTTGAAGCTCTTTCATTACTTTCATATGCATTTGGGAGTGCTGTATCTTCTTAATGAATTGACTCCTTTATTATTATTAAATGCCCCTCCTTATTTCTATTACCCCTTGTCTTCAGCTACTTTATTTTGTATTATCATGGGCAGACTTACTTTCTTTCTTTTTTTTTTTTTTTGTGGTACATGGGCCTCTCACCGTTGTGGCCTCTCCCGTTGCGGAGCACAGGCTCAGTGGCCGTGGCTCACGGGCCCAGCCGCTCCGCAGCATGTGGAATCTTCCCGGACTGGGGCACGAACCCGTGTCCCCTGCATTGGCAGGTGGGCTCTCAACCACTGCGCCACCAGGGAAGCCTCCCAGACTTACTTTCTTGAATGCTTAGTGTTTGAGTAGTGTATTTTCCCCCACACTTTCAATTTTCAAATTAAAAAAAATTTTAAGTCTTTATTGAACTTGTTACAATATTGCTTCTGTTTTATGTTTTGTTTTATTTGGCCCCAAGGCATGTGGGATTTTAGCTCCCTGACCAGGGATTGAACCCACACCCCCTGTATTGGAAGGTGAAGTCTTACCCACTGGACCACCAGAGAAGTCCGTATCTATCTTTTTATACTTTAAATGGCTCTCTTAAAATACTAGACTATCAGTTTCTATTCTGTTTTTAAAAATCCAGTCTGAAAATTTCTGTCTTATAATTAGTGTGTTTATTCTATTTACATTTAATGTAATGCTTGATATAGTTGGATTTAGGGCTACCATCCTGGGGTTTATTTTCTATTTGTCCTGTTTGTTTGTTTTTCCCTTCTTGACTTTTTTTTTTTTTTTTTTTTTTTTTTTTTAGGGAGAGCGGTACGTGGGCCTCCCACTGCTGTGGCCCCTCGCGCCGCAGAGCACAGGCTCCAGACGCGCAGGCCCAGCGGCCATGGCTCACGGGCCCAGCCGCTCCGCGGCACGTGGGATCCTCCCGGACCGGGGCACGAACCCGAGCCCCCTGCATCGGCAGGCGGGCCCTCAACCACTGCACCACCAGGGAAGCCCTGCTTCTTGACTTCTTTTGTGGAGGTTATTGTTACTATTATTGTTACTATTATTATTTTTTCAGCTAAAATACCTATTACATTTGTTTTATTGTGATTCTGCTGGCAATGGTTTCTCCCAGTTTTTGTTTCTGAGCATGTCTTTATTTGACCTTCAAGTTTGAAGGATATCTTTGCTCTCTATAAAAATCTACGTTGATAAACATTTTTCTCTCAGTATTTTAAAGATGTCATTCCATTGATTTCTGGCCTCCTTTGTTTTTCATTCTTTGTATGCTGTATTTATTACACCTCCCCCAAATATAATACATATAAATAATGTATCTTTTTTTTGATGTTTAAAATTTTTTTTCCCTTATTTTTCATTAGCAATTTTACTGTCATCTTCTTACTGTTGCTTTCTTTGGTTTATCTTGCTTGAGGTTTACTGAGCTAAGATCTCTGTGTTGCTATTTTTCATGCTATTTGAAAAATTTTAGTCATCCTTTATCTAAGTAACATTTGTGTCCTATTCTGTTTTTTTTCCCCAGACTCAGCTACATATATTTTAGACTGCTTGATATTGTCCCAGGACATCTTTTCCGTTGTTTTCTCTTTTTGCTTCAATTTGCAGTAATTTGCATTGATATGTTTTTAAACTGTCCTTTCTTTTTTAGTGTCCAATATATTGTTAAATCTATTCAGATTTTTATTTCAGAGATTGTATTGTTTATTTCTGTGTTCCCATCTCAACCTCTCTATTGCCCATTTTTTCTCTTGATTATTGTTACAGTTTCCTGTTTCTTGGCATGCCTAATAATTTTTAATTGTATACGGACATTGTATTGATACAATGTAGAGATTTTGGACTTCATTATTTTCCTCTGAAGAAGATTTCATTTTATTTTAGCAGGTGGTTAAATTACTGGTGCATCACCTTAATTATGACTTTAGCCTTTTTTTTTTTTTTTTAGTATGAGTCTATTTTCTACATTTTTGATCTTAGACTCAGGTCATAACCATTTATCCTGAGACTTGATTTTTATTCCTGAAGTAAGGCCTTCTGTGGAATTAATGGAAAGCTCAAGGTATTTACCAAGCTTCTCTAACTTGATAGGACTCGAACTCCAAAATTTGTCCTATAGCTTTGGGAAGCTGATGAAGTTTCTGCCTATCTCTTTAGCCTTCTAGTCATTGCAAGACAAGATGGGTTCCTTGTAGTCTCATCCTGTGCATGCAGTTTAGGTTACAGAGGAGGATTTGAGGTAGATTTATATACAGGTTTATGGCTCCATATGTTAAAGGAACTCCACCTTAACTTCAAGCTGCTTTGGTGGTCCCAAATTATGATCTTTGACTTTTTAGCCCCATAAGACTTTTCTGTTTGAGCTCTATCACCCACGAACTTTACAAACTGAGACGTGCTCTCAGGGGAATGGACAGTTAAATGAATATCTCACCTAATGTGTCTTCCTTTTTTCAAGGGTTTGTCTTTTCTGGTTTCTATCCACTTTTGATTGTCTTTTAGTGCCTTGAAACAGATTTTTTCCCCATATGTTGGTCCATGCTTCTTGATTTGGCATCTGTTCTGGTAAATTGTACTTGGTTACATCTTTGTTTTTCTTTATATGTAAGTTGTTTGAGAGTAAAGGGCATGGTTTATTGATCTTTATTTTATCCCATTGTCTGATCCAGAGTAGTGCCTTTTACTTAGCAGCTACTTAGTCAGTGAATTGCATTGTTATTTACATGAAGAGCAACTGTAAGTCAGAATTTAAACTTCAAGTCATCTACTCATAAGTTAATTTCTCTTCAGTACACTACTCAATATGAGTTCAAAGAAGATTTTTTTGGTAGATATTTTGAAGTATAGTACTCCCTAAAAAATCTGCTTGTAAAATATTGATATTTATTTAAAAAATAATTTTATGTTTTATATTTTAATATTGTTTTAATTTTGATGTTAACATATTTATCATTTGACCTACAAAACTGCTAAAGTTACTGCCTAAAACTGTTGGATTTTCAATCAAGGTATAGGCCAAAAGATATTATTTTTTGTATTAATTTTTATACCTAAAGCAAAACTACTTCTCCATGCAAAACAGACCAGAGATGTTTCTTTTATTTAGAATAATGGTAGTTTCCAAATTCTGTGTAGCATGTGGTTGGAAATAATGTCTTTAAATAATTTTATTTTAAAAAGGGACTTTATTTAAAATTTTGATTTTAAATTAGACTTCTCTAGATCAAACTGATGGACAATGAATTTGTCCCATCATGTCAAAATTACATTTATACAGTTTTTGGAGGAGTCATCCAAACTTGTCTCTGTTATTAAGTTTAATATTCTCAGTTTGTAGAGAAGTGACTGTAGCCCTTAGTCTTAATAAATTAAACTGTTTTTAGCTGTGATTATTGTAGTCATTAACATTTACTTAATATTAACCATGCTTTGTTTTCATAGTGTACTGTTTACTTGAATGCAAAGAGTATTGTAAACTGGCTTCTTTTCAAGGGAGTTTTTAGTTTATAAGCAAATCTTATACTCACTGCAGATCTCAGTTGCTGATCATGCTAAAGTAATAATGCCAGTTTCAAGGATACGTTTTATTATTTGTACCATAACAAACCATAGCTATATTTGTTTATTTTTATGAATATGTCTTTTTAATTACTTGAAAGAAGTACATTGTTAAATGAAGCTAAAAAACTTCCCTTTTCTTCTTTCTCCTTTAGAATCGAGTTTCTTACTGGGAAATGCCCAGATTGTGGATTGGCCCGTAGTTTATAGTAATGACGGTTTTTGCAAACTCTCTGGGTATCATCGAGCTGACGTCATGCAGAAAAGTAGCACTTGCAGGTAGGTTAAGAGAACAGCTCAGGAATGTTTTCTAAAGTTTAACTAAATGTTGAATGTGGTTAAAAGGCTTAAACTTACTTAGACTCACTGTGATTTGGTCTTGCACCCAGTTCTTGGTACAGAGCTCCCAAAACTCTTGGAATTTCTTGTTATATGTTAATGAGGTGACTTTTGGAAAGCCCTTAGATAACCTAAAGATGGGGTTGGCTGCCAGAGGAACCAACCGTGTGATTAGTACCATGCCTTCTCCCCAGTCTCCTGGAGAGGGGCTGGAGGTTGAATCAATACCAATGTCAATGAGTTAATCAATTATGACTGTGTAATGAAGCCTCCATAAAAACTCAGAGGACAGGTTCTGAGGCCTTCCAGTTTGCGCAACATGTGGAAGTGCCGAGAGTGACATGTCTGGTGAGGGCATGGAAGCCCCATACCTTGTCCTGTGCATCTCTTCCATCTGCCTGTTTCTGAGTTATATCCTTTTATGATAAACCAGTAATCTGGTAAGCAAAATGTTTCTCTGAGCTCTGTGAGTCTCTCTAGCAAATTATTCAAACCAAAGGAAGAGGTCATGGGAACCTCTCATATATAGCTGTTTGTCAAAAGTACACATAACAACCTCTGCTTGTAACTGGTGCTGAAGTTTAAGGAGGGTGTCATGGGAACCTCCAATCTGTATTAGGTGGGTCAGAAACACAGGCAACGACCTAGGCTTGTGACTGATTCCTGAAGTCTGGTGGAGGGTAGTCTTGTAGGACTGAACCCTCAATGTTTAACCTGTGGAATCTGATGCTATCTGCAGGTAGGTAGTGTCAGAATTGAGTTGAATCATAGGACACCCAGCTGGTGTCCCTAGAATTGCTTGTTGTTGGTATAGGGAAACTCTCCACCACCACCGCCACACCCAGATTGGAATTGGTACCAGAACCTATTGATTCACATGAAAACTATAGGGTAAAAATTATATTAGAATGTTAAGGAGACTAAACTGTCAATAGAAATACATAGTTTAAGAGCCACTGGTGAGAACTTTTGCAAAGAGAAATATTTTTGCATAGCTGTGAATTTATTAATTCATTCAATAAATATTTTTTGATCACCCTCTATGGGCCACAAACTATTCTAGGTGCCAAGTGATCAAAGGAACATCCTATATCAGAGGACCATTGATGTCATCAGCACTTCTTGAGTTGCTAAAACTGTATTGAACAAAGTAGAGGCAACAACCCCCAACCAAGTAGGACATGGTTTTTGAACATTAAAAAAAATCAAAATGAAGTTCTTTCATACTGTATAAATCACACGTACTTTGTTATGTTGGTACATTGTACCACTGCTATTTTGTTTGACTTATGTAAAACAGAATCTGGCATTTATATTATTTATAACAATTCTTTTAAAATATTCCATATCTGTGAGCTTAAAGAGAGTATTACCAAAAAAGATCATAAAAGAGAAAAGGAAACTCTATATAAGGAACCAATTTAGAACCGAAAACTTTTCACAATATTTCGGTAATGCCAGATGGGATGTTTTTTCCTTGAGTTAATTTTTCTTTAAAGCTCACACTTAACTAAGTACCAAAATCATGTTATTTTAGAACTGCAAGGGGTCAATTATTTTCTACTCCATATTCGTTATTTTTCAGAGGAAAAACTGAGTTAGAGTTAGGTTAAGGGATTTGCCCAGGGAAACAGTGATTGATTTATCTTTTTTTCTACCCATTTATGCTGCGAAACATTATATGCATATACAAATATATATATTCTACATCTTCATGGAGGGTAGGGATTTCATATGGGGTCTAAACCTGACTATACATGGGAATCACTTAGAGAGGTTTTGCAAAACACAGATTCTCAGACCTCATCTTAAACCTATTGAATCAGAATCACCTCAGGTGGGTAGGTGGGGGCAGGAATCAGTACTTTTAACCAGCAGCTCTGATGATCCCGTTGCTTAGCCAGCACTGAGAAATTATCTGTTCAAACATCCTCTTTCTTCGCTTATCCTCTCCCAGCAGTCCTCATTTTCTCTCTACTAAAGTCATTCTCGTATTCAGCCTTCACTTCCAGGCCTGAAATTGGTAGGTAGGAATGATGAAAAACTGTGGCCCCTCGTTGAGAAACTCTCTTTGGTAGCACGGATGTCTCTTGTGCCTTTTTATCTGCTGGGTGGATATTAGCTCTTGGCCTAGCACTGTCACTGAGGTGTGTGTTCTAAATTCTGGGAGGCCAAGGTTTGTATTGAGCATTTCTGCTCCCTTATGTCTCGGCAGGATTTAGGTTAGGAAAAGGTTAGTTTTATGGTAGACCTAACCTGTGGAACAGGTTCTATAGAGAATTCCAGGAAATGTAGATGCTCCCATACCTATTTCCTGACCTCCCACCATCATCATGCCGGGCTTGTTTCAAGTTGCCATCTTCTACCTGAAGGTGCTCATAACTTTTCCTCCTTTGACTCCCTATAGTTCATCATTTGGCACCGTCATATGGCCTTAAAGTAGTTTTTCTTATCCCTGGGGTTTTCATCGCTGTTGCTTTTGCTGTCATTTTTGAGATGTATTGCTCTTCATATCTGGATATATTGTAAAGTCATGCTCACATCTCTTCTTGCTTCCCACGTATCTGCCCCTATACCCCAGCCTGTTTTCTTTGGCACATGCAATTTTTCCTATAAAAAGTTCATTAAAAAATGCTGGCATGTTGTAACACAGAGAATGTATATTCTCTCCCCTTAAAGCATTGCTTTCCCTCCTACCACCAGTGCCAGATTATACATGCCTTGAAGGTAAGGATTCCATCTTGTTCACGTTTGTATGCACTACAGGACACAGCTCAGTGTTCTGTGTCAGTATTGTTGAATTGGTTGGCTTGTTTTGCAATAAACCCTAACCTAGGTCTCACAGACTTCTGTATAACATGCTTTTATTTATTGTATTTTATCCCAAGTGTTAGGGTATTTGAGGTGGGTAAGAAAGCAGAGAGCTTTGGATTATGTTACACTTTTTCACTGTGGGAAGAAGTATGCAAAACTCCCCCCAGTTCTTCTTCACTTTTGTTAGAGATAGTATTTTCAAAATACCAGTATTCTTTTATTTTTTTTAACATCTTTAGTGGAGTATAATTGCTTTACAATGTTGTGTTAGTTTCTGCTTTATAACAAAATGAATCAGCTATATGTTTACATATATCCCCATATCCCTTCCCTCTTGAGTCTCCCTCCCACCCTTCCTATCCCACCCCTCTAGATGGTCACAAAGCACAGAGCTGATCTTGCTGTGCTATGCGGCTGCTTCCCACTAGCTACCTATTTTACATTTGGTAGTGTATATATGTCAATGCTACTCTCTCACTTCCTTGCAGCTTACCCTGCCCCCTCCCCATGTCAAGTCCATTCTCTACGAATACCAATATTCTTTAAAATTTTTTTTATTGAGGCATAGTTAATTTATAAGATTATATTAATTTCAGATGTATAACAGTGATTCAAAATTTTTATAAATTATACTCCATTTAAAGTTATTGTAAAATGTTGGCTATATTTCTTGTGCTGTACAGTATATCCTTGTAGCTTATTTATAAATCGTAGTTTGTACCTCTTAATTCCCTACCCTTTTCTTACCCCTCCCCTCTTCCCTCTCCCCACTGGTAATCACTAAACATAACAGTATTCTTAACACAAACAATTATTACTTGATTGCACAAAATGCCCATTGTGTTCTGCTAATCTAAAACTTGCAAGCAATTGAATGCTCTCGCAGAGCAATGAAGACTAGCATCTGATATATGAGCAAGTGTTTGAATCCTATCAGGTTTTCTTAAGGCATAGTTTATTTTAATGCACCCCCTTTCAAACTTCTACATTCCGTTTAAAAATTAAACTACACCCATTTTACTTTCATTGAAGCACTTTTTAGAAGAATGAAGACCTGGAAATAATAAAAATGTCTGGTAGTATATTTATTAAAAAATGTTATGGCAAAGCCCTAACTTCTTACATCATATGTTGGAAGAATAATGACACTGAAAGAAGCTAACAACGTATTACTAAGTAAAAAAATCAACCAACCAGCCAAATGAACAAAAAAGATTTCAAAACAATATCTGCATCATGATTCCAATTTTGTTTCCATATAGTTGTTTTCCATTTCCTGTATAAATCTATAAAAGCCTTTGAATATGATACACAAAGAAACAGAGGGAGGAAAGAAACTTTTATACACATTTAGAAATACAGTGTTAAAGCTAATGTTATACAGTTTTGGAATCACTGAATTCTAGTTGAATATGGACATAAATAATTTGATACTGAGGGTAGCCTTATAACAAATCAAAGAATTTTACTGATTTTAATAATGACAAGTTTTAGACAAACATAACAGAATAAGAAGCTACAAATCAGTGAGTATCACTTTGTGAGGAAAAAATATGAATACTTTATGTGCTGAAAAAGAGTCATCTTTGTATACAGCTTGCACTAGATGGATTAAAATTGATAGGATTAAAGTGGTAACTGCATAAAGATTACATGTCCTATTTTTAAAATATTCAAATGTGAGTTGTTTTATGGAAAATGACAAATACTAATTTGTAATTTTACAATATCAAGAGGCTAAGATTATTTATACATTATATATTATTATGCATTATTTATACATTTGTATATTTATTCTGTTTTCTTATCTTTTTCCTTCTTTGTCTTTCCCAGTCCTTCTCCCATTAGACCAGGTGCATAGAATCAAATTAAACATACTCCTCAGTTTGTCCCAATATTATCATTTGGATCTCTCTGGGCACAGTCTATTTATTTTATTTTAATTTCATTTTATTTGTTTTATTTTGTTTCAACTTCTTTTCTTTTATTTCTTTTCCCCTTCATTCCATTCCCCTTCCTCTTCCATAGCTATTCATTTTAGTGTGTTCATTGTATGTCTTTCGAATCCATCTTCCATGTGTTTAATAAATACGTGTATTCTTGAAATGATGTTGCTTTGTGTGTGTTTTTAAGGCCTACATAATTCATACTGTGCAGTAAGATATACAGTTTCTTACTCTTTTCACTCACCATTATGTTTTTGATATTTTTTAATGTTGCTATATCATAATCTATTTCATCATGTCTGACTGTTTTATAGTGTTCCAGTGTCCTCACAACCTTCATTTTCTTTATCCACTTTACTAGTCTTGAACTCCAACTTCTGACACTTTGCTACTCCAACAAGTTGGAGGTAAACATCCTCATATACATCTTCTTGTGTTCCCATGGGAGAAGTTGTCTGTCTCTATGCCCAGAAATAGAATTGCTGGATAGTAGAATATATGCAGAAATTGTAAATTAACTGCTGTCAGATTGCTGTTCAGAATGGCCCTCTGTTTCTACTCTCAGCAGCCATGATGGAGGGTTTTCCTGTATCCTTGCACTTTATAATAGTAGCTAAATTTCTATTAAAATAAAAATCTGATGTGTGCCATGTACTGTCTCATTTTTATTTTAGCTAAAATTTCAAAAAATATTTTAATGAAATTTCTGGATTCCTAGGAAGTTCAAATCATTTTATTGTCCAATAATTTCATTTCCAAGCTTTTGGACTGTTGCTGTTTACTGAAGGACACAAAATGTATTGCGTGTTTGAAGGAAATTGTATGTAGGTTTTGGAGGGTTGGCATTTAAAAACATCTGATCTTATCTCAGGACCCTTAGAAAGCCCTGACATTCGAGACATACTGTCATAGGTGAGGTAGAAACCACTTTAGCATTTTACCCTTGATTAGCCTGAACCTTTTAAAAACCTATTCTACTTCTTTTAAAATTTACTTTTCATTTATTTATTTTTGTTTTTTAAGATAAAGGGGTGAGAAGAGGAATCAGATAGGTAGGGAAGATTGGAGTAGATAGATGCTTTCAAATACATTTTTTTTTGGAAGACCCATTAATAATTCTTAACCAAACTATCAAATTAGACAATGAAGCAGAGATATTAAGAGCCACTTTATTGGATGTATTTTCACAGGTAGTTTTATTAAGGCATGGTTACCTCAGTCAACAAGAGAACATTACACATGATGGATGTCAGTCAGTCTGGTTCCATTTGGCTGAGAACTCTGCTTCACAACGAGCGAAAGTGTTGAAACATTCAGTGTTGACTGAATGTTTGTCTGCTTATTAGTCCAGGAACATTGTTGACCATTAGCAGATAAAGATAGATTGGCAGCACTTATAATTAGATTATATATTTTTTCAGTTTGTAAGGTTCCTTTCTCCTTTGGAAGTCTGTCAAATTATAGCCATACTTACTGTCAGGTGTTATAATGAGGCTGGTTTGTGAGATTTTGATGGCAAAACAAGGGATCCAAAAATAAGTAAATCTTGCTATAAACCAAACCGCTTAGTCCTAGAAGTTTCCTAGGGTAAGATATACAGGAAAGATATACTGCCAAATGCTCAGGCAAGCTGGATATGGCCCAAGCCAGGCCTCAGGAAATCTCCCTTACTCCCAAGATCAAGTCTTCCCACAAGTTAGTTGTGTGGCAAGGTAAGTGGCCAGATTATCCAGCAGCAGGCCCTGGGTGAATTTATGCCTCAATGTCATGGGTTCACAAAGAAAGAAGACACACAAAATGATGTGTGTATCCCTTTAAGACACAGGGACCCTGCCCATTAGCAGGCATGGCCCAACCCTTGCCCTAGAATTGTAGAGGAGCAAAGGAGTAGGGTTGGGCTGGAGGGACTTCGAACCCCACCCATAAGAAGCATTCCAGTAATAAGTCATTGTACAGCACATTATAATTTGCAACTTCATGTGCATTATCCTTTTAATCCCCACCCTCTGAGTTATATTAACATTACCATCATTTTACTGATGAGGGAACTAAGAGTCAGAGAAGTTATGCGACTTGGCCATGAGCCTTCCAGATTGTAAGTGGTCCTCTAAGTGCAGTGGTCCTCTGTTATATTGTGGCTGCTCCATATTATAGCAGGGATAGATTGCTTCTGTGCATCTAATTTTATTTTCCTTCCAATAAGATAACAGTGAAGTTGTAGAAGTCATTTATTATTACTGAAGGGGAGCTTGGCTATCTAAGAGAGTAATTTGAAGTTCTGTAATTTTTTAGTATTCCCATGCTATATTCCTGGAGGATATTCAATAAGAGACATAAAGAGTATTTAAGATTATTATATAGATATATAGTTTCTAAAGTCTGATGATTATCATTTCTAAATCTTGGTTTCCTTCAAATTCCATTAACCATTCAAAGACTGCATTGAGCTTCAGCCATCTGCAATCAGGCTACAGGAAACCTCGGTAAAGAAATTCAACATTTACACATAAAAAGTGCCGAGCAAGTAAGCAAATGTGCCATACACGTAAAATATGCAGAAGCATTGATTTAATCATTTTGGTTTGGACAACTTTGGGTGGAAACACTTTCAAAGTTTGAATTAATCTCCAGAACACTTGCTTTGGAAGATTGGATAATACATTTCAGACATTCTTTCAGGTCATTTTGAAATATCTTTTGTTATGTAACTGCTGCATTTTACCACTTCAAATATGTGTTCTGTCTCTGGAAATACGTAGTTTTAAAACTTAAAATAAAAATATGAGTGAAACTGCGTAAGAAATAAAACCTATTTTTGAAAAATTATTCAGAGTATAATAAGCTGGGATTTTTTTCTTAAAATGATCCTATTTTCTTAGGACAGTCTATTTTAGCATTGGGAGGGCTAAAGAATGGGTTATAGAATTTTCAGAGTTTATTTGAGAAATTGCTTGTTTTCACCTTCTCTTCAGCATTTTAGCTGAATCAGACTTGTGTTGTATTTCTTCTTAAGTGGTATTATTACATCAATTTCTAAGACAGTTTTTTTTTTTAAATTTGAGTTGTAACATTTTTAATCCTATTCGAGTTAATTTTTCACCATTTTTATCCTAGTTGCTTGTTATATTATAGATGATTTCTTTTTTATGTTTTTCTGTTGGCCAATTATGAATATTGTGTTTTGGTTTACTGAACTATTGACTCTGACATTTAGTAATAGGAGTAAATACTTTCTCTTCTTTTTAAGACCACAAACATTTATTTAGTTTAATTACCCTTATTATTATTTTTTTTGTATTTTTAATGTTTTCTCTTTATTAGTGTCTTTAGGTTAAAAATAACAGTCAATAAAAAAGTTTACTTGTCTGTAAAAAATATTAACAGTATTAAATAGTGTTTTATTTGTGGGGAGGAAAGGAGGGTGACTTTGTGCACTTTAACTGAGGAATTCTAATTTAATTATAATGCCCTCAGGAGATTTTCCTAAAACTCGCATGAGCTGAATGAAACTCAGGCTTTGACAGGAACAGTGGCTTTTCAATGCCCTCTGAAGCTTCATGTGTTAGTCTGGCTATAGGATTATAGAGTTAGAGTCTGTCATCCTATTCTGATATTCTTTTGCTTATTTTACTATTATAATGACAATTAAAAATTCCTTTTTTATAAAAGAGAAAAGTATTGTATTGAAAATGCAGGCCACAGATTGGACAGTCTTTGGTTGGCCTCATCTACTTTCTTAGTTTTCAGAATTCTAGTTGCTTAGGTTAGTGTTACCATAAGATGGGTCATTACTCTGTAATTTTTTTTTTTTGGAATTTTTGAATTTTATTTTATTTATTTATTTTTATTTTATTTATTTTTTAATACAGCAGGTTACTCTGTAATTTTTAGTTGTGATATGGTTTCATGGTTGAATCCTGCTAGTTTTGCTGGCTCTTGCTAACAAACTATGCTTTTCATGTTGTAAACTTTCTAGATTGAGACATTCAGGAACAGATTTCCCATGAGGATAAAGAATTTTAACCTTCAGGGGCCTTTACTTGAGTGCGTGTCTTTCAAGCCTCTGTACCTAATTTTGTTTTATAATTTTGTACTCCTTTCCTTAAAGACGGCCCCTAAAATTGTATAAGCTTCAGGCCCCGCCACACTTGGATTTACCTCTGGCTGATAAGCTAATTTATTGAAAACTCTAAGAAAAGCAATAACAAAGATATACTTGAGCCTTCAAAAACTTAGTCAAGTGCCACACATTTTTTCCTGGTGGAAGAAATGGTCTGGACAATTACAGCAACTAGGAGAACTAGGTATCTGAAACCAGATGCACAACTGATGATTGGGAAAGCATCAGGAATAGGGTTTTATAGGCTTGTAGTGCTTGACTGAGTTCTGTTTTGTAAATTCTCAGACTATTGGTGAGTTTCTCTTAGAAAAAATCGATAATTTAAAGTGTTAGGAAATGTTTGTGGTATGTGGAAATTCACTCTTTATGTTTTGTATGTGCCGTAGTAATAGCATATGTCTCCTTCAATTTCTCTTCTTTATTTTCCCTCCATTGGCTCTACTTGTACATATTTCAGAAAAATCCTCATAAATAGTGAGAATGCCAATGCAGTATATGTGTAATACGGAGTCTTCACATTTCATTGTAGTATGGGAGTGTAAAAAAGACCATGCAAGCTGAAACCACGTAATAGGATATTAATACTCAATTGAAAAGTTATGATTGTTCTGTGACCTTTAACAGTGTTTGTCAAAGCATTAAAAAATCTCTTACTGTTGGTTATAAGTGCAGGGAAATGAAAATAATAGTCAAACTATATTTATTTTGTACATTAGAGTATTTAGTGATCTATAACATTAGAAACATTGAGATGAAAGTGTTTCATTTCTTTGTAAAAAGCTATCACAAGTCATTTGAACAATTCTTACATTCTCGTAATATATTTTATGATATGAAGAGAGCATTTGTTTTTACTCTCTTAGCAAACAGTCATACTCGTTTTAAGTTTGAATCCACTTCTACTCTTTTATCCTTCCACTTTCAGTATCGTGAATTACCTCCTAGGGCTCCTTTAATGTGAAGATTTTTTTACTGGCATGACTTCCTCTGGGAAACCTTGGTCTTTCTTGTAACAGGTCCTTTCCTGATTTATGTTGATAAGTTTGTCCCCACTAGGTTCCTCTGCCTGCATATCTAGAGCCTCTCAAATGACAGCAGTGTCAGCATTGCCACTATTCTTACAGAAGAAATAACTGCATTTATGTTTAATTTGAGTTTCACTTCCAGCATTATCACTTTACATTTCTTTGGTAGACTTTAATCTTTGATGGCGAGTTCCTGCTTTTGTTTATCCGTTTTTGTAAAATGTCGTATTAGTTTACCGCTGAGAGACAAGGAGACAACACAACTGCACACTTTGCTTTCTGTGCGTGAGCTGAGTAGCAGTAGAGGCACAGTGATACTCACAGGCTTTAAAAGAAGTGGTGTGATTTGTCACTAATTGTAATGTGTACTTGTTATTTACTAGTGACTTGTAGACTGATGAGCTAGCAACAAAGTTTATACTTTATGCTGTCATTCACAGTTAATATACTATGAAAACCAAAATTTGAACTGTGTTGTTGGGAAACTGGTATTATTTAGCTAAAGCATAGTAACTAAAATTGCTGCATATTGGACTTGTGTAAAGTGAAGACTGCTTCTCTCTCTCTCTCTCTCTCTCTCTCTCTCTCTCTATGTTCAAAATAACTTCTAAAGCTAGATTTTAGCAGGGAGTTTAGCAGTCATGGTTAAAACATGGTTTAAATATTTCACTTCATTTTGTGGGAGCAACATTATATTTTGTAACTAAATCCGAATACTTAATTTAAAAAAGACAAATATATGATTTTATGTAGCATTTGAAAAGGAACACAAAACTGAAATGGATTATTTGGTGTTTTTTCCAGTTTTATGTATGGAGAATTGACTGACAAGAAAACCATTGAGAAAGTCAGGCAGACTTTTGACAACTACGAGTCAAACTGCTTTGAAGTTCTTTTGTACAAGAAAAACAGTAGGTATCTATATTACCAATAAGGTGTGTCAACTCTTTATTAATATTACGTCTTGGTAAGTGGTAGATAAGCTATAGTGTAGAGAGAATATAAAACTTTTATTGCTTCTCTTGGCTGGAGGTACTTGTAAAAATTAGATAGCAAAATTAATAAATAATACTTATGAAAAGCAACCTTTTGAGGACTGAAAGAAAAATATAATGCATTTTGAATGTGATTTTTTTTGTGTCAGGTGGCAAAATGTTCTGTGATTAATACTCATGGTAAAGATCCTATAGTTGTGACAGCAACTAAAAATGACAGAGAAATTCATTCATTTCTTCTTCCAGTTAAAGGAAAGTTGATTGGTGTCAATGGGTATGTGTGATTACCTTTCTACACATATGTAGATGACGTGAGTATATGGTATCTACCTCAGGTGAATCTTTACCAGTATGGCTGTTGGCTAGACTCAGACTGTTTTTGTGCTAGACTTTTGAGTGGAAGTAATCATTACTTTCAGGATGCGCCATTCACATCTGGTAACTTGGTGTTGATTGTTGTCTGCTGTTCTCCATGATGGGATTTGTGGGTGGTCAATTGTCTGTTATATAATCACATAAGACCTCATGATATGGGTCTTAGGCAATTATGGGAGAGTCTGATGAGACTCTCCATTGGAGTTTGGAGGAAAAAAACAACCAAACAAAAAGCCAACTAGTACACTCATCAAACAAGTCTCCTTTCTGATTTGTTTTCTTTGAATAGTCACTTACTTTATTTCTTTTTTGCTGCATTTCCAAACAGAGTTTTGTTTTTTTTTTAAAAAGAACAGTCACTGCATAAGATGAGTCAACTTATTTAGTGTTAATGTTAAATGATACCAAAGCCAATTATCATCTTTAATGGAAATTGATGGTTACTAAATTCTTCCCCAGTTCAGGAAGCATTCTAGCTTCAACAGGAAGCGCTTGTACTGTGTTTAGTGCTGGTTGGGTTTTGTGGAGCATAATTTATCCTCTCCATTGTACCTTAAACATTTGTACCATGAGTATTAATCACAGAACATTTTGAAACAGTTTCTAGGTGCTTTCTGGTTTTTTTTTCACTAGGTCCAAATACATACTGATAAGCTGTAGTAGACCCATATGCCAAAACTCCCTTTCATTGTTTTTTTTTTTTTTTTTGCTGTGCCACGAGTCTTCTGGGACCTTAGTTCCCCAACCAGGGATCAAACCTGTGCCCCCTGCCTTGGAAGTGCAGAGTCCTAACCACTGGACCAGCAGGGAATGCCCCCTGTTATTTTCATATAGGGTTGTTATCCCTCGAATGACTTCAATATGTACCTCGAGTTTAGCAAATAATTTAAGAATATTCCATATTACTAGGGTCATTTAACCCTGGGATTTAAACAGAATAAATGAATCTTTTTCTGATTTTAAAGCTTCAAAGCCAAGTCCATAGTTTCTGATTTTCTCAAAAATACCTTTGTGGAAATTTTGTTTTGTTTAGATCCTTTAAATCATGTTAACAGTAGCTTTTTTTTTTTTTTTTTACGTCTTTATTGGAGTATAATTGCTTTACAATGGTGTGTTAGTTTCTGCTTTATAACAAAGTGAATCAGTTATACATATGTTCCCATATCTCTTCCCTCTTGCGTCTCCCTCCCTGGCTTTAATATTTCGTTTCCAAAAGTTTCCTTCCAAGGTGGTTTGGATAGTTTGCTTTATTTTAATAGCTTGTAATAATTGTCTGACCTTTGTTCAGGCCTGTCTGGTTCTTTTCAGATCTATACAGTATGTATACACATGTAGCTGTCTGCTTAGAGCCAGTAGGAGTTATGGCCCATAGCACTATAGATTAAAACTCCTGTCTCATCTGGAAAGTATCTGCATTGAGTTTTTTTTCTTAAATATGAAGAATAGATATTATCCGTGCATTATAAGGCAGTTCTACTATACTTAAAAGCAGCTTTAAAAAATCTTGTAAATAGCTAAAGGCTTTTGAACAACAACTGAAAAAAGTGTGTTCTTTTGACGTTTTTTAATGTTAGAAAAAGTCACATGCCTGTAGAGAACTGTTTTGGGAATGCCTGAATGCCAAGTCCTCCCAACACTTCCATTAAATAATTAGCTAAACACCAT
Organism: Neophocaena asiaeorientalis asiaeorientalis; assembly: GCF_003031525.2. Lineage (NCBI taxonomy): Eukaryota > Metazoa > Chordata > Mammalia > Artiodactyla > Phocoenidae > Neophocaena > Neophocaena asiaeorientalis. The sequence goes on from NW_020171993.1 coordinate 263,083, forward strand.
TTGCAGACAGGGAGATTGAGGTATCTGATTTAATATGTGTCATGATTGACATTTCAGTTTGCAGCCTCTATTCTTTAGGTCCATTGCTCTGATTAACAGTGGGCTGCTTCTACTGTTGAGAAAGAAGCAGTGGCTCTGGGATGATGACTGAAAATGGATCTTTCTGTTTACACAAAGGCAGAACTGTGATAGCTAGGGCAACTCCAGATAATCAGTGCCAGGGCACTGCCCCGAGTTTCCAGCAGCCACAGGCCTCTCTACCTAACCTTCCCAGACTTCCCGTCTCCTTGAACCCCAAATCCAGAATATGGATATTTCACCAACCACTCAGCAACAACCACTCAGCAAAAACTCAGCCTACTTGGAGAAGTCTGAGCCTGTGACTAAACCTGAAAATAGTATACCGTGATATCTGAAAACAATTTTAAAAACAGCTCTGACTCAATGCCAAAATTTGAAAAGTTGCTGTTTTCATTGGAAGGTATGAACTGTAACATCTCTTTCTATTCAGATTTCTAGCAGACCTTGGAAAATGACTTATTTTTAATACCCCTTTCTCTCTGTTTATAACCTTGCTGCCTCAAGCTCACTGTGTTGGAACAGCCATAGGCCATGTATCTGCTAGCGTCTGGGCCTGGTGATTTGTCAAACTGTGTACATCACTCACAGTTCCTGGACACACTGTGTAAAATAAGCAGAAAACAAAGAACAAGCCTTTCTGGGAGATAGTGTGATTGTTTTTGAGGTCCCTGTCTCATCCTGTAATCATTTTGGAAAAGGCCATGTCCTTCTGTAGGCCCCCTGGGGTTGCAAAGGACCTGGTTGTCAGAACTGAATATTTATAGAAATCTCCTCTCTCGAATTCCCTGACTTCTAGCACCCAGTAGTTAAAGTCACCCATTCTTGGGTAAATGGCAAATTCCCCTTTGTGGTGATATCGTTACCTGACAATTTTTGGCCACAGGTGTGGGAGGTACTTCTTATTGGTTTTCATTGGAAGTCACTAACAGGCTATCAACTCTCACCTAGAGATTATTAACAGCTGCACATTTCACTCCCCAAATCCCAAACTGACAAAAGACTTTATGTCTTTAAGAATGAATATTTGGAGAGGCTTTACTGCCTGTGGCTTGGAAAGACTATAATGGAAAATGTGTCTTTTTGATTCTAATGGAACATTCCCTCAGTGTTTTATCATTTAATGGGTAATTACTCCTTTGAAGGCATTTCTTGTGTCTTCAGATATTTATTATTTGACCCATTGCCAGTTTCTAATTTGTCCAAATCCTAAACCTTGAATGCTTTGAAACTCTGTGTCCTCTGGAGTCTGTAGGAGCCACTGTTTGAAGAACATGGTGACAGAGACCAGCCTCATGCTTTGAGTGACGGAGGTTGGAAGCAGTGTCTCATGAAGACGCCTGAGACTTTCAAGGCCTGGGGACATTTTTTCTTTTCTTTAACACTGCCTTAAAGGCTTCAGGTATAGCTCTGTGTACATCAGGCTTCTAGTGTTGCTGACATTGTACCTCTCTGATGTGGGGATGTGGTCAGAGCCACAGAGTTATAAGTCTATCTGACTGATGAGAGAATCTTGAGATAGAAGCAACATTTCAAAAGTTTCTCAAAGAGGAATACTTATCAGAGCATCAGGTATTGATGTTGAAGTCGACTGGAAACACTTCTCAAAGTGACAAGGAGGAATGCTCACACTTGGTGAGGCTATGGAAAGGAGGTGGTGAGAGCATCGGTGGTGTAGGGACCCAGATCTAAAGCTGATGCTGGCATTGCTTAAATAGCAAGACTGCCTTTATTCCACTGCATTGTGAAATGACACCCCATGCTTTACTTTCAGATTTTGATATTTTGGGTTGAAAAACATGTTCATTAATTTTTGAGCAACTGGTAGTTGATATAAAATGAAAGTTGTTTTGATTCTTTCCAGCAATTAAAATACTATTGTTTTGGTGCTAATTCTTGGCATAGCAGTTGGCAGCTGAAGGAGGAAGGAAAGCGGGAGACGATATCATCGTGGTGGCTATGTCACGCTCTGTTGTCCTTTCTCTCTTTTACAGGAACCCCTGTTTGGTTTTATATGCAAATTGCACCAATAAGAAATGAACATGAAAAGGTGGTTTTGTTCCTATGCACTTTCAAGGACATTACGTTGTTCAAACAGCCAATAGAGGATGATTCAACAAAAGGTAATTTTCAAGGGAATTACCATACTTAAGGATTAGCCTGTCATTTAAATATATTATTATTATTATTTTAAAAGCATCCATTGGTTGAACTTGAAAACAAAATTTTACTGTGTGGCCGTTCTTTTGCTTTATTCATTCTAGTAATTGTCCAGAATCAGTTTTATTCAATCATATTGTTTGAATGGAAGTAGAACATTGAAATATTCATTGGTTAACTTAAATTATAAGTTAAATTATAAGAGGAATTGAGATGAGATAAGGAAGAGATTTAATTTAATAATAGAGCATTATTAATTTTGAATCAATATAATGGAAGTTTCAACACCTATCATACTGAGCTTTAGAAACAAAGCTTGTGGGATTGTTTGGGTGATGTCCTATTAGAACACAGTTGATTAGTTGATTGAATTTTGTTACATTGATTAGAGCTTGATTAGTTGACTTTTCCAGGTTACTTTTCTCCCTTTATTTATTTGGTTGTTGTAGATTCTCTTGGGTAGATGTTGTTTAATTACGTAAAGAACAATTTTGTCATCCAGAAAGCGGCTGGCAAAATGCAAACATTCTGATTGGAGTCTTATTGACTATAATATTCAAAGAGACTGCTATAGAAAACATTAGTGGCATGTGCTTTTACCCCCTTTTATATGTAATTTACTCTCATTTTGTTCTCTCCAATTATGTTTAAATTAGAAACTGGTGTCATATAAATGCAGAATTTCAAATACCCTCAGAAGATTTTATGAAACATTATTTTTAATAATATCTTAGGAGACTAAAAATGGAATGTTTTCTTTACATTTAACAAACATTGCCTTTTCTTACCTCTTTAAAAAAACTGGCACAGAAGTTTTAATCATTTCAACTGTAATCATAATCATAGAAAAATTGCATTAGGTTTATTCCCTGCATATGAATTCATATGTATATTATATAAGTGTGTGTGTGTGTGTGTGTGTGTGTGTGTGTGTATATACATATGCTTAGTTTCTGGTTAGCAACAAACTGCAAGAGGAAAATTTTATGACGTGCAGAGCATTTAAAGTATGAGAGAAATTCATTTGTGACTATTTCTGAAAATGTGTGTGTTAAATCATCTCCTGGAAGATCGAATATTCACTTTTCGACATGTACTACCTGTTTCTCTGCCTTTACTCATAGAGCCAGTGTCTAGGAAGTTTAGGATAAATTTCAATATTATTTTTAAATAGAATATCTTTTAATAGTGTTTAGGTTTAATGCTCCTTCATTTTAAAATTCAAGGTGCTCCATCCAATAGCAGTAGAATACATATTCTTCTCAAACTTACATGGAACATTCACTAGATAGATCATATTCTGGCCATGAAACATACTTTGACAAATTTAAAAGGATAGAAATTTTGCAAGGTATGTTCTTAGATCACAATGGAGTTAAACTAGAAATCAATGAGAGAAAGACAACTAGAAAACCCCCAAATATTTGGAAATTAACACATTTCTGAATAGCCCATGGGTTAAAGAAGAAGCCTTAAGATAAATTAGAAAAATATTTTGAACTAAATGAAAATTAAAATACAACATATCAAATTTCTGAGATGCAGCAAAAGCAGTGCTTAGAGGAAAATGTATGTCATTAAATGCATATATTTGAATGAAGAAAGTTACAAAATTAATAACCTAAGCTTCCACCTTAGAAAACTAGACAAAGAAGAGCAATTTAAGCCAAAACAAGCTGAAGACAAGAAGTAATAAACTTGAGAGTAGAAATCAATGAAATAGAAAACAGAAAAAACGTTCAAGAGAATCACTGTAACTCAAAGCTGACTCTTAGAAAAGAATATTAAAGTTAACAGACCTCTAGCCAGGCTAACCAAGAAAAATGGAGAAGACACAAATTACCAATACAAGGAATTAAAGAAGGGCCATTACAACATATTTCATGGGCATAAAAGCATGTAAAGAAATACTTTGAACTACTTGATAGCCACGGAATTGATAACTTAGTTAAAGTGGGCCAATTCCTTGAAAGACACAAACTACCAGAACACACACTAGGAGAAATAGATAACCTGAATTGTCCTATATCTATTAAATAAGTTAATAATTAATACACTTCCCAAATAAGAAGTGCAGATGGTTTCACTGGTGAATCCACAGTCTCTTCCAGAAAATAGTAGTACAGAGAACTCTCCTGACTCATTTTATGAGGCCAGCTGTACCATCATACCAAAACCAGAAGACATTACAAACCAATATTTTTCATGAATGTAGATGTAAAAATCCTTAACAAAAGTAGATTGCAATGACATATTAAAAGAATTACACATAATGACCAACTGGGATTTCTTCCACATATGCAAAGCTGGTTCAAAATTCAAAAAACAATCACTGTAATTCATTGTACCAACAGCAGGGTAAAGAAGAAAGTTCATTTGTTCATATCAGTTGGCATATAAAAGCATTTCACGATACCCAACACCTGTTCATGATAAAACTCTCAGCAAAGTAGGAATAGAGGGGAACTTCCTCAACTTGATGAGAAACATCTATGGAAAACCTGCAGCTAATAGCTGACTGTATCTTAATGTGCTATATATATTTTTTTAAAAATTTATTTTATATTGGAGTAGAGTTGATTAACAATGTTGTGTTAGTTTCAGGTATACAGCGAAGTGACTCAGTTATACACATATACATGTATCCAGCGAAGTGACTCAGTTATACACATATACATGTATCTATTCTTTTTAAAATTATTTTCCTATTTAGGTTATTACAGAGTATTGAGCAGAGTTTCCTGTGCTATACAGTAGGTCCTTGCTGGTTATCTATTTCAAATATAGCACTGTGTACATGTCAATCCCAAATTCCCAATCCTTCCCCACCCTTCCCCTTTGGTAACCATAAGTTCGTTCTCTAAGTCTGTGAGTCTGTTTCTGTTTTGTAAATAAGTTCGTTTGTATCTTTTTTTTTTAGATTCTGCGTATAGCAATATCATATAATATTTGTCTTTCTCTGTCTGACTTACTTCACTTAGTATGATAATCTCCAGGTCCATCCATGTTGCTGCAGATGGCATTATTTCATTCTTTTTAATGGCTGAGTAATATTCCATTGTATGTATGTATCACATCTTCTATATCCATTCACCTGTTGATGGACATTTAGGTTGCTTCCATGTCTTGGCTATTGTAAACAGTACTGCAATGAACACTGAGGTGCATGTAACCTTTCAAATCACGTTTTTCTCTGGATATATGCCCAGGAGTGGGATTGCTCTCCAGCATTTATTATTTGTAGTTTATATATATGTCAATCCCAGTCTCCCAGTTCATCCCACCCCTCTTCCCCCCTTGGTAACCATAAGTTTGTTCTTTACATCTGTGACTGTATTTCTGCTTTGCCGATAAGTTCATCTGTACCATTTTTCTAGAATCCACATATAAGTGATACTATTTGATATTTGTTTTTCTTTCTGACTTACTTCACTCTGTATGACAATCTCTAGGTCCATCCACGTCTCTGCAAATGGCACTATTTCATTCTTTTTTATGGCTGAGTAATATTCTATTGTATATATGTACCAGATCTTCTTTATCCATTCATCTGTCTATGGACATTTACATTGTTTCCATGTCCTGGCTATTGTAAACAGTGCTGTAATGAACATCGGGGTGCATGCATCTTTTTGAATTATGTTTTTCTCTGGATATATGCCTAGGAGTGGGATTGCTGGGTCATAGGGTAGCTCTATTTTTAGTTTTTAAGGAACCTCCATACTGTTCTCCACAGTGGCTGTACCAATTTACATTCCCACCAACAGTGTAGGAGGGTTCCCTTGTAGACATTTTGATGATGACCATTCTGACTGGTGTGAGGTGATATCTCATTGTAGTTTTGATTTGCATTTCTTTAATAATTAACGATGTTGAGCATCTTTCCATGTGCCTCTTGGCCATCTGTATGTCTTTGGAGAAATGTTTATTTAGGTCTTCTGCATATTTTTTGATCGAGTTGTTTGGTTTTTTGATATTGAGCTACATGAGTTGTTTGTAAATTTTGCTAAAGAGCTATATTTTAAGATAAAATATAAATGATTGGCATATGACTTGTGACCTAACATATTCTTCAAATGAATTTCTCCTGCCATCACACATGAATGATAGACTGAGTAAAAAGCTTTTATGTCATAGACTTTTCCCTCAAAAATATTTATACTTTTATTTACATTTATATTTGATGATTATTGTTTTTTCTCATTTACTTTTAAGTGATTTCATGGCACAGCTAAAGTTGGCCAAGAAAAGTATAGTACTTTCTCACAGTTCTGACCTGCTGAACGTTAATGATGGTGTCTATTTATGGAAACTGAAAGTTGGCAGCATTTTACAATGAGGCTGGGGAAAGGGTGCTAATACTGAAGGGCTGACCTTTATTTCTCAAGTTAGTACCACTCCATTTATCTGCCTCTACCTCCATCTCTCTGCCTCCTCACATCCACTCATTGAGCTTTTCTTTTAAATGCATAATTTTATTCTTACAAAAATGAACTCCATTCAAACAAACTCCAGACAACTCAGACCACTTGATTTTTGAGCTATGTGTTCAACAGAGATGTAAATTAGAATTTATAGGGAAAATCAAACCCCATTGTGAAAAGGATTAGAGTAAAATATCTCTTTCCAGTGCCAGAATTTGAAGTGGAAGAGCTTATTTTAAATAGACTTTTATTTTGAGACTCCTCCACACCTTTCAAATACATAACAGATTTCTGAAAAAGTATTGCACAATGTAACTATGAATGGTGTATATGAGCTACTTTCTATTATTCATGCGAGTTGTAAATATATGAAAAATTCAAGAGAAATAAAATATTTATGACCTTAAGCAATCGTCCTACTATCCCTATGAAGCTAGCAGTATCAGAAAGTATGTTTTGAAAACTTGGCACAAAAATGTATCTTTCAACTTTTTAAATTGAGCCAAAGGGACCATGGAACTTTTGGGAAAGAGCAGATGAGATTTCATGATAATACCATAATATCAAAATGATTTGAGTCTAGAGCATTGAACTTGGACACAGTTATCTTACTTTTGATTCAGCCTTGGGCAACAGAGTTACTTAACATGAGCCTTCTTATGACTCTTCTAGGACTATTTGTTCTTTTTGTTTATTTTATCTATTTTTTTTTTCCCCAACCAAAAATGCTGATTGAGCAAACATTATGGTGCAGAGACTGTTCTAGGTCCTGGAGATACAAAGTTCCTTCTGTCACATACTAATGGGGGAGGGGGAGGCACGACAAACAAGTAAATATATAGTGGAAGCTTTGTTCTGATTGCTCTTATTTTCTCAGTAAAAGAGGAAACACAGTTATCAACTGAGAGTAAGGGTGGTGAGGAGATGAGGGGGAGGCATGAAACGGTTGTGTAGAGAGTAGAGCAGTGAGTGGCCAAGGTTAAATTCAGCAGGTTTGCTGTGAAGCACTAAGGTCCATGTGAGGCTAGTGGTCATACATTTTATTAGTATCTATGAGCATGATTATGTGTTTACTCCATCCGTGTTTAGTCACAGGTATATAGATGCTGAAGTAGGTGAGCTGGATTTAACCAGAGTTGGGATTTGGTCAGGTGAGCAAGATGAAAAGAATCAGGGAGCTCCTCAGGGATCAAGGAGAAGGGATCAGGGAGAAGGGATCAGGGAGCCAAGGATGCTTGCAAGGGAGTAGGTTGAGGGTGTTTGCAAAACGTTGAAGCAATACTTAGGTAATAAAGGCTTGGCCTAGGAAGTAGGAAATAGTGTTTTAGGATGCAGAACAAACAAGGGAATTCATGCATTGGAAAGCCAGGATATAACATTTTTCATCCCAGAACAAGGGCATTTTACCTTCTTAATGTGAAAAGGGGCCAGTGATTGGAGCAAAGGCCCACACTCAGACATATGGGTGAAAGACTAAGCTGGCTAACTGTGAATTTTATTTCTAAATTGTATCTCGGATAGTAACTATAGCATGATGGCAGACAACTAGTTTGAGCACAGCTCTTATAATGAATCCTGTGATCACCAAAACTTCATTCTAGATTAATTTTTCCCTTTGAAGTGAATGGCGCTGAGTGATGTCAACAATATCTTTGACTTATACCATGATGGATGGTAGCAGAAACTATTGAAGGGAAAGAAAACCAGCTTTGATGGAGTAGTTAATATGTGTCAGGAGCTTTGTATTCGTTTTTGCTCATTCCTATAATTCTGAAAATTAGTATTATTATCTCCATTTTACTGTTGAAGATCCTGACACCCACAGTCTGACTGATTTCCAATCTGATGTTCTCTCTATTACACGATGCTGCCTCATCCTTTCCAGCGGAAACATATTGCTGGGGTTTGGCCACCCTAATCCCCTGCTCTCCTTTTTCCCTACAAAGATGAAGCACAAGTTGAGAACACTCTCAACTTGTGCTTTTGTACTGTTTTGAATCAACGGAATTTACTAATAATAATTCGAAGAGGCAAAAGTGTTTTTGTTATCTTTTGTTCCTGGTATTGCGGTCTTAGAACTATTGTTCAGATATCAGTCAATGGTACCTGATACATCATTTATAATAATACAAAGGGGAAAAATTACAGCCAAGAAATCCATTCTGTTGATTATCCCTATGTGTTCTAAAAGAGATGGTCCTGATCTCTGCCCATTTGTACTGTACAGTATTTTCAAAGAGATTCCAAAACTGCCAAGACACTTACAGTGTGAAATAATCCTGTGCCAAATAGTTAGGGCATCTTTGTGCCAATACTTGAGACAGAAAAACTTCCTGTAGAATGAAAACAACAGCAAAAATAGCAACCTTCCCCTTGTAGGAAGCCAATGGTTTTCTTTAGAGAGTAAACAACAGATGAAATATGAGTAATTATACCATGTGGTCTCTATGGCCAAGAGTATAATTGTTTACCTAAGCTTTTTTCTTATAGATTAGAGCCTTGTGTTGCAGTCTGGTAGATTGATTGAACTGCCTCTGTGACTTCCTTTTATTTTTAAGATTAGGCAGTCCATGACAAAGAGGTTGATTGCAACCCAATAGAGCTAAACTAATGTTTTATTAAGAAGGAGTTGGCATCCTGAGCTTTTAGGAGAACAAATGTTCTCATAACGCCATGAACAACTTATAGAGCAACTATTAGGCTCTTCATATTAGGCAGTCTGTTCACATTGCCCTGTATCGACCACATCTAAGTAACATCAGCGAACTGTGCTGAATAATCAGTCACACCAGTTAGATCTCGGTAAAGGTGAGATCAGTAAATGTACTGCTGGGAAAAGTTAGAATTGCTGATGTGTCTTTTTTTTCCTGACCTAGACAGTGTGGCTGCTCAACGTTTTCAAAGTTTGACTGTACAGAGGGGGTCGCTGACAGATCAAATGAACTAACCTATCTAATAACGTGCACAATTCCAGATGTGCCCAAGAGCACAAAGGGATCGGCATAAGGAAATTCACTGGGCCATTGTTAGTGAAAAATCTAGAAACCACTTAAATGTTCATGAATAGAATATATACATGATCAGGAAAGAGCAAATGCCTAATTCTCTGAGATAATAAAGGTACAGGCAAGAATCAGGTGCCATTGTGGGTGGGTCTTGAGGTGGAGGGGACAGAAGGGAGGTTGAAGGCTGTTGTGTTTCTCATGTCTTCAGTTCTTTGATTTTTCTTTTCTTAACTTTTTAAAAGTTGGGATATAGTTGCTTTACAATGTTGTGTTAGTTTCTGCTGTAGAACAAAATGAATCAGCTGTATGTATACATATGTCCTCTCCCTCTGGGGCCTCCCTTCCATCCCCCTCCCTCCCATCCCACCCATCTAGGTCACCACAGAGCACGGAGCTGCGTTCCCTGCCCTATACAGCAGGTTCCAACTGGCTATCTGTTTTACACATGGTAGTGTATATATGTCAATCCCAGTCTCCCAATTCATCCCACCCCCACCCCGTGTTCACACATCTGATCTCTACATCTGCATCTCTATTCCTGCCCTACAAATAGGTTCATCTGTACTATTTTTCTAGATTCCACATATAGGCATTAATATACGATATTTGTTTTTCTCTTTCTGACTTACTTAACTCTGTATGACAGACTCTAGGTACATCCATGTCTCTACAAATGACCCAATTTTGTTCTTTTTTATGGCTGAGTAATATTCTATTCTGTACATGTACCACATCTTCTTTATCCATTCATCTGTCGATGGACATTTAGATTGCTTCCATATCCTGGTTATTATAAATAGTGCTGCAATAAACATTGGGGTGCATGTGTCTTTTTGAATTACGTTTTTCTCTGAGTATATGCCCAGTAGTGGGATTGCTGGGTTGTATGATAGTTCTACTTTTAGTTTTTTAAGGAACCTCCATACTGCTCCCCATAGTGACTGTACCAATTTACATTCCCACCAACAGTGCAAGTGGGTTCTCTTTTCTCCACACCCTCTCCAGCATTTATTGTTTATAGACTTTTTGATGATGGCCATTCTGATTGGTGTGAGGTGATACCTCATTGTAGTTTTGATCTGCATTTCTCTAATAATTAGTGATGTTGTGCATCTTTTCATGTGCCTCTTGACCATCTGTATGTCTTCTTTCAAGAAATGTCTATTTAGGTCTTCTGCCCATTTTTTGATTGGGTTGTTTATTTTCTTGATATTGAGTTGCATGAGCTGTTTGTATATTTCGGAGATTAATCCCTTGTCAGTTGCTTCATTTGCAAATATTTTCTCCCATCCTGAGGGTTGTCTTTTCATCATGTTTATGGTTTTCTCTGCTGTGCAAAAGCTTTAAAGTTTCATTAGGTCCCATTTGTTTATTTTTGCTTTTATTTTCATTACTCTAGGAGGTGGGTCAAAAAAGATCTTGCTGTGATTTATGTCAAAGAGTTTTCTTCCTATGTTTTCCTCCAAGAATTTTATAGTGTCTTATTTTACATTTAGGTCTTTAATCCATTTTGAGTTTATTTTTGTATATGGTGTTAGGGAGTGTTCTAATTTCATTCTTTTACATGTAGCTGTCCAGTTTTCCCAGCACCACTTATTGAAGAGACTGTCTTTTCTCCAGTCTCCTGTATATTGTATATCCTTGCCTCCTTTGTTATATATTAGGTGACTATAGGTGTGTGGGTTCATCTCTGGGCTTTCTATCCTGTTGCATTGATCTATATTTCTGTTTTTGTGCCAGGACAATACTGTCTTGATTACTGTAGCTTTGTAGTATAGTCTGAAGTCAGGGAACCTGATTCCTCCAGCTTCGTTTTTCTTTCTCAAGATTGTTTTGGCTATTCAGGGTCTTTTGTGTGTCCATACAAATGGTAAAGTTTTTTGTTCTAATTCTGTGAAAAATTCCATTGGTAATTTGGTAGGGATTGCATTGAATCTGTAGATTGCTTTGGGTTGTATAGTCATTTTCACAATATTGATTCTTCCAATTCAAGAACATGGTATATATCTCCGTCTGTTTGTGTCGTCTTTGATTTCTTTCATCAGTGTCTTATAGTTTTCTGAGTATAGGTCCTTTACCTCCTTAGGTGGGTTTATTCCTAGGTATTTTATTCTTTTTGTTGCAATGGTAAATGGGATTGTTTCCATAATTTCTCTTTTTGATCTTTTGTTGTTAGTGTATAGGAATGCAAGAGATTTCTGTGCATTAATTTTGTATCCTGCAACTTTACCAAATTCATTGATTAACTCTAGTATTTTTCTGGTGGCATCTTTAGGATTTTCTATGTATAGTATCATGTCATCTGCAAACAGTGACAATTTTACTTCTTTTCCAATTTGGATTCCTTTTATTTCTTTTTCTTCTCTGATTGCTGTAGCTAGGACCTCCAAAACTATGTTGAATAATAGTGGTGAGAGTGGACATTCTTGTCTTGTTCCTGATCTTAGAGGAAATACTTTCAGTTTTTCACCTTTGAGAATGATGTTTGCTATGAAATATCTTTTTCCATCCCCTCACTTTCAGTCTGTGTGTGTCTCTAGGTCTGAAGTGGGTCTCTTGTAGACAGCATATATATATATAGATATATATATCTTGTTTTTGTATCCATTCAGCCAGTCTGTGTCTTTTGGTTGAAACATTTAATCCATTTACATTTAAGGTAATTATCAATATGTATGTTTCTACTACCATTTTCTTTGTTGTTTTGGGTTTGTTTTTGTAGGTCTTTGTCTTCTCTTGTGTTTCCCGCCTAGAGAAGTTCCTTTGGCATTTGTTGTAAAGCTGGTTTGGTGGTGCTGAATCCTCTTAGCTTTTCCTTGTCAGTAAAGCTTTGATTTCTTTACCAAATCTGAATGAGATCCTTGCTGGGTAGAGTAATCTTGGGTGTAGGTTTTTCCCTTTCATCACTTTAAATATGTCCTGCCACTCCTTTCTGGCCTGCAGAGTTTCTGCTGAAAAATCAGCTGATAACCTTATGGAGATTCCTTGTATGTTATTTTATTGCTTTTCCCTTTTAATATTTTTTCTTTGAATTTAATTTTTGTTAGTTTGATTAATATGTGTCTTGGTGTGTTTCTCCTTGGGTTTCTCCTGTATGGGACTCCCTGTGCTTCCTGGACTTGGGTGGCTATTTTCCTTCCTGTGTTAGGGAAGTTTTTGACTATAATCTCTTCAAATATTTCTTGAAACCCTTTCACTTTCTCTTCTTCTGGGACCCCTACAATTCGAATGTTGGTGCACTTAGTGTTGTCCCAGAGGTCTCTGAGACTGTCCTCGTTTCTTTTCAATTCTTTTTTCTTTAATCTGCTCCGCAGCGGCTATTTCCACCATTCTATCTTTCAGCTCACTTATTCGTTCTTCTGTCTCAGTTATTCTACTATTGATTCCTTCTAGTGTATTTTTCATTTCATTTATTGTGTTGTTCATCACTGTTCGTTTGCTCTTTAGTTCTTATAGGTCCTTGTTAAACATTTCTTGTATTTTCTCAATCCATGCTTCCATTCTATTTCTGAGATTCTGGATCATCTTTACTATCATTACTCTGAATTCTTTTTCAGGTAGGTTCTCCATTTCCTCCTCATTTATTATGTCTTGTAGGTTTTTACCTTGCTCCTTCATCTGTAGCATATTTTTTTGTTGTCTCATTTTTTTGGATGGGTGGGGCTGTGTTCCTGTCTTACTGGTTGTTTGGCCCTAAGCATTCAGCACTGGAGTTTGCAGGCAGCTGGGTGGAGCTGGGTCTTCGTCCTGAGATGAGGACCTCCGGGAGACCTCACACTGATTAATATTCCCTGGGACCTGAAGTTCTCTGTTAGTCCAGCAGTTTGGACTTGGTGCTCTCACCACAGGAGCTCAGGTCCTACCTCTGGCCTGGGAATCACGACTCTGCAAGCCATGCAGTGTGGCAGGAAAAAAAAAGCAACAAACAGAAAAGAGCAGAACAATAACAAAGAGTAAAAAATAAAATAAAATTAGAAAAATAAATTAGAAAAAATAACAATAAAAATGAGACAACAACAAAACAAAACAGAACCACACCAGCAAAAATAAAATAAAATAAACAAGAAAATAAAAAATTAATAAAAATAAAAAATTCCCTGGTACCTCCTTTATCAGTGTCCTTGCCCCCATCGTGAGCTACAGCCTACCCTTGCCTCCCCTGTAGGTCTCTGGACACATTTTTTCAGCCCCACCTCTGCATGTGTTCTTCTCATCAGTGTTTCTTCCTGGAGCTGGCCTGGAGCACATGTGCCCATGCAGGCCACCTGGCGCACAGGCCTCCACAGGCGTACCCACAGGGGCCAGTGCAGCTAGAGGAAGCCTAGGAGAGGGGTGGCATTTGGCCCACCTTGATCCACGTTGCCAGAGGAGACCCTGTCAGGGGCGGCACTCGGGCTGTCAGCACCCGCGTGGCCCTTGGAAGCTTTGGCGAGGGTGGGGCTCAGGCCCAGGACCCACTCGGCCGGAAGAGGCTTTGTTGGGGCAGTGCATGGGCTGTCGGGACCTGTGTGGCCCATGGTGGCTTTCGGGGAGGCCAGTGCTCAGGCCTGCTGGGAACTGCGCTGCCCGTGGAGGCTTTGTTGGGGGGCAGTACTGAGGTCTGCTGGGACCCATGCGTCCGGCGGAGGCCTCAGCTGAGGCAGGGCTCAGGTCCAGGACCCACGCGGGCAGAGGGAGCCCTGGGGGAGACAGGGCTCAGGCCTGGGACCCACGCAGCTGGAAGAGGCCTTGGCGGGGCAGAGGGGGGTGGGCAGCTCAGGCCCGGGACCCCAGCAGGCTTGCCAGTGCCCAAGCAGGTGGAGGAGACGTCGGCTGCGTTCCCTTCTGATTCCCCGATCCCCCGAAGGTCCCTCTTCTTCCCTGCTGATCCCCTTGCTGTTAGTGGGCCCCTCCAAGTGTGGGAACCTCTCCCCTCCCCCAGCCCCCACTTAGGTGTGCTGATCCCATCCTGCCTCCACTTTTCCTCCCCCCGCTCCTTCCCACGTCTTACCTCATCACGTGGGGATTCCTCGCATCCCCTTAGGTGTCCGAGGTCTCCCACCAGCGCCTAGTAGGTGCCCTAGTTACAAGGAGATGCTAACTCCACATCCTCCTACTCCGCCATCTTGACTCTGCCCCATCTTATGGTTTTTCAGTAATATATTTGATAAACTAATCTGCTGAGCAGTGAGGACAGAGGGGTGGCATAGGGGTCTTGAGAAAAATGCTAACTGTTTAGAACTGAGGACTGCAAGAAAGCCCTAACCAGAGACAAAAAGATCTCTGAGCAGTTCAGGGAGTGCATCTTTTTGTGCTCCCTTGGATTTAAACGTGAAACAAAACATTCCTCAGCTTTGCATTTGTTTTCCAGCTCCAAGGGCATTTTGATATCAAAGCTCGTAAATGGTTACTTGATTAGGCCACTGCCTTTGCTTTCTCTAGCAAGAATCCTTCCCAAGTATTTCCTCCTAAACTTCTCTCTTTGAGTAAGTCTGAGTCAGTTTGACAGCTGTCACCACCTTTTTTTTTTTTTTTTTTTTTTTTTTTCTAGCAGCTCCCAACTCCTCTTTTTGAGGGAAAAATTATAATCCTCCACACACTTCCTCCTCAACCCTCTACCACACTGTTTCTACCTTCTCCAACCCAAAGCCCTTCTTTCACAATACCAGTGAGTTATATTAGTATCTGCTAAGAGCTGAACATATTTCCTTCTTTATATTCTAATTTTAACTACATATAATGTGGGATGCTGTGTTAATTTCTATTTAACTTTTCTACTAATGTTCTCATTCATTCATTTAAAAATTTTTCTAGTGCCCAGTATGTGCCAGTCATGGAACTAGACAACCAGGGATAGAAAGAATAAGATCTGGCACCTAAAAGTCATATCATGCTGCAAATTCCCTTTTCATCTATATTTAAGGGTGGTCTCACTCAGAATACACTGTGTGAAAATTTTTAGAATGAAGAGTTAACATTTTTCTTTCAGTTTCATTCTGCTGTTTAATCAATGATAGTCCTATTTTTACCATGGAGAAAAATGTTGGTGTTTTCACAGTTTTAAAACTTTTTCTTCCTTTAGGAAATTGAAATAAGGTAAAGGGATGAAGTATTTCTTGATTTTATTGACTTCATGTGTAAAATGAGATACACCTACACAGGCACATTTGTTTCATATTTAAATGAGGAACTGCTGCTTCCTCATTAGGAAACAGTAGTGTGTGCTCATGATGCTTGAAATAGAAAACCAGAGGATGACAATAAGCTTTCATCATCATGTTTCTCCTTCCTCACAAGTTTACTTCTTTTTATGATCCTAGAAAAGGAGAGAACACATAGCGTTTGATGATTTGTGTTCTTCCATGTGTTATTGAATTCATTCCTTCAATATCTCCTTTTATTTTTTGAAAATATTTTCTGAATAAACTTTATCGCACACAGGGAATGAAACTGGGCTTCTCTTTTAATCCAATAATGAGATGTACTAAGAGGTGCAACATTATCTATCTTAGAAATATGAATCTTCAGTAAGTATAAGATTGACTTGTGGGAATTCCCTGGTGGCCCAGTGGTTAGGACTCTGCCCTTTCACTGCTGAGGGCCTGGGTTTGATCACTGGTCGGGGAACTAAGAGCTTGCAAGCCTTGCAGCACAGCCAAAAGAACAAAAGAAACTGAAATCAAGATTGACTTGGAAGTTTCTAGAAATATTCAATGCAATTTTAATACTCATTTGATGCAGAAGAGAAATGATCAACAGGAAATATTTTAACATAACTGTTGCCAACATAGTTACTGTCATCTGAAGACATCCTCACCATTTTAACCCAATAAAGCAAAAACCAAACCAAAACCCAATGATAATAAAACATATTTCATGTTTATGTTCATGATAATACAAATGGAGCTTATTTTTAAATCTTATTTTAAAGTTACAAATAACATTTAATTAATTAGTCAGTCAATTAAAGGCCTATTTTATGGCAGGCCTCTACCAGGTGCTGAGAATGGAGAGGTGATGGTAGTTTAGTGGGAGTGACGGACATGCTTATCAACAACTGCATTAGTATTGTTAGTGCCATGTGAGGTATGTATTCTGTGGTGTGAGTACACAGAGGAGAGTGCATCTCTCTCATGAGGATCCAGGAAGCTACCAGTGGATCTCAGAATGCTTTAACTGAGTTTGGGGGTACCAGTAAGCATTAGCCAGACAGATGGAGAGGGCAAAAGCATTTCAGGTAGACAGAGTGGTTATAACATGTGAAAGCATGAAAGCATTGAATGTCATAGGGTGTACAAAGAATTCCTGGTGGATTGAATTTTACTTTTGCATTTGTTCTTTTAATTTGTTACTGATTTTAGTGAGGCCAGAATACAGAGCGTGTATGAAGAAGTGGAAGGAGATGGAAGCAGAGCAAATCTTTAGGGTCAGAAACTAAATGACATGTATACCAAGGATATTCAGTGTTATCCTGAAGGCTTCCAGGGATCTCTTAAAGAACTTAAAATGGGAGAAATGCATGGTAAGATTTGTGCTGTAGAAAGGACTCTGGCAGCAATGTGCAGAGTTGTTTGGAGAGTATGTGGTCAGAGAGCAGAGGCAATGGTTTTTAGGAGCTACTGTCTAACTCAGGTGAAAGATGATATATTGTCTAACATATTAGGGTTGGAGAGGGGAGATTAAATTTGAGGGTATTTATTGATAAGTTATAGTCTGTAAGTCCTGGAAGGGATTGGATATGTGTGTGGGGGATGGAGGTAATAGTGAAGGAGGATGGTGAATCTCAAGTTTCTGATTCGGACAGCTGGAAATATCATGGGGCCATTCACTAAGACCAAGAATACATTAAATATTGCAGAGTTGGAGATGGGGGGAGAAGGTGATGATAAGATTGATTTTGAACATGTTAAGAGTAGAACATCTGAGTAAGAGGTGGCCAATGGCCAATTAGATACATAGGTCTAGTGCTTAGAAGAAAAATCTAAGTTGGTGATATAGATTGCATGATGGTCTTTTGCATTGATGTTGAATTCTTAGAGAGTTGGTGGCATATCTGGTGCTTCTTTGTTTCTCCAGCACATTGCACAGGGCAAGCCTTAGGGTTGCTTACAATTCCCAAAGCCTAACATTTTCTGTTCTAGTCACTAGGATGGGGGCCCATTAATGAAAAAGAATAAAAGATCTTCTATTAACCAATGCCAGTTTACTTTTTTCCCCAATCCAATTGTTGATACCATAGAAAGAGCTAAATTGGTGGGGCAGTACAAAGCCTAACTGAAGTCAAAGTTAGATTGAAGAATAGCAGTAAAGTATAATGTCACTTACCTGGTATGGTTTGAAAGACATTTGGTTGGTGCCTGCCCAGGATTTCTTCTTTCATTTTCTGTCACATTGTCTTGAAAGTTCATCATTACCATTAGAGTCATTGCATTGGACCATCAGGGGTTTTCATTTTTAAGGAGTTGTTTGGTAAATACCCTAGTTAAAGGTAATACCATGGAAACTATCAAATGGTCTTAATGGAGTCCATAATAGATTAGAGCTTTTTGGGATACCTAGAGAAAGGATAATTGAGATACGAGCAGAGTATGGCTTGTTTTGTTCTACTTGTTCATGTCTCATTGACATTTCCTTGAAGTTAATTAGCTTAATAATGAAAAATTAATGATTTTAATATTGGAAATAATGGAAGAAATTTCTTTCCTATTAAATTCACATTCCTTCCCCTCAGAAGTTAAGGTTACTACTCTTTTGGAAAACATTATTAAGGATTCTAGATATTCCAAAAATAATCTTTAAATATCAGTGAAATTGTTAATAAGAGATAACCTTTGCTACGTTACAAAGAAGATGGAGGTGTGTGATAAGAACCATAGTTTGTGAGATTTGTTGAAATTGGGCTTTATTCTCTTATGTGTATATATCTTCACATAAGTATACGATAGGACTGTTTTTATTAGGGTAATACTACCTGCTATAGTAAATAACCCCCCAAATTTAAGTGGTTTAACACAATAGAAGCATATTTCTTACTCATATAACAATCCAAGGAAGTTGATCTTTGACATGTGGCGTTCTTCTATGCACTGATTCAGTGGCTTTGCCGTCCCCTGGGATTTTGTCACTTGCATCCAATTGGTAGAAGGATGGAGAAAGTATGGAGAAGTTTCACTTGCTTCTTAAGTTATTGCATGCATGGATGTGACACACGTCAGTTCTGTCTCAATCCATTGGTGAGGACTAGGGACAGGCCCACACCTAGATGCAACAAATGCTGGGAAATGTATTCCTGACTGGGCAGCTGTTTCCCAGTAACAAACCTATACAATGCAAGGGGGAGGACAGAATCTTGTGGACAACTAGCTACCTGGCTATAGGGACTATATGATAGACATGAGCAAAACACAAAGATCACACATGAAAATTACTTACTATTTTATAACTGCACTTGAAATATATGATGATGTCTGTGTAGAAATTAAGTGCTTTAGATTGATACTTTTCATTAGTTCCGCATGTTATGCTATTTCTGAGATCCCTTGACTATTAGCAAGAATGTAGGCTTCCATATTCATGACATGTGAAAAACTGAGACTTTCTTTCCTTATTTTTAAGGTTGGACAAAATTTGCCCGATTGACACGGGCTTTGACAAATAGCCGAAGTGTTTTGCAACAGCTCACGCCAATGAATAAAACAGAGGTGGTCCACAAACATTCAAGACTAGCTGAAGTAAGTGCGAGATTAACTTTACTTCCCAACATGGTGGTGGTCATACATTTTTTCCCCCACAAATGTTTCAGTTATTTGAAACATTTACTATTATAAATGGCTATTATTTTACAAACACTTATATGCTAATTGATTTTTCCTTGTAGAATTATAGAAATTTCCTATATTTCCTTTTATGCTCTCCTACTTTGGAAATGGGAAGGTAATTTGTGACATCCCAGGTGATGTCTGTACAGAATGAGGTTTTCTTTGAGCAAATGAGATAGGGAGTTCACTCATTCGTTAATTTATGTGTGCAGCACACACTTATTGAGTGTTTGCTCCATGCTTGGTACTCTGCAAAGGATGTAAAGATGAATAGGCCATCGGCCCTATCATCAAGGAGTTAAAGATCCAGCAGAGGAGGGAGGGGTTACCTGAATGAGATGATACCTGGGCTGAGTGAATCTTTTTCTTTTTAATTGAAGTATAGTTGATTTACAATGTTGTGTTAGTTTCCGGTGTACAGTGAAGTGATTTAGTTTTATATATATATATATATATATATTATATAGATAATATATATATTATATGTACTCTTTTTCATATTCTTTCAATTATAGGTTATTATAAGATGTTGAATATACAGTAGGACCTGTTGTTTATCTATTTCATATATAGTGGTGTCTGCTAATCCCAAATTCCTAATTTATCACTTCCCCACCTTTCCCCTTTGGTAACCATAAGTCTGTTTTCTATATCTGTGAGTCTGTTTCTGTTTTGTAAATAAGTTCATTTGTATCATATTTTAGATTCTACATATAAGTGATATCATATGATATTTGTCTTTGTCTGACTTGCTTCACTTAATATGACAATCTCTAGGTCCATCCATGTCACTGCAAATGATGTTATTTCATTCTTTTTTATGACTAATATTCCATTGTATATATATACCACATCTTCTTTATCCATTCATCTGTCAATGGACATTTAGGTTGTTTCCATGTCTTGGCTGTTGTAAATAGTGCTGTTATGAACATTGGGGTGCATGTATCTTCTTTTTTTAATAAATTTATTTTATTTATTTATTTTTGGCTGCATTGGGTCTTCATTGCTGCGCGTGGGCTTTCTCTAGTTGCGGCGAGCTGAGGCTTCTCTTCGTTGTGGTGTGTGGGCTTCTCATTGCGGTGGCTTCTCTTGTTGTGGAGCATGGACTCCAGGTGCGCAGGCTTCAGTAGTTGTGGCTCATGGGCTTAGTTGCTCCGCAGGCATGTGACATCTTCCTGGATCAGGGCTTGAACCCGTGTCCCCTGCATTGGCAGGTGGATTCTTACAGGGAAGCCCTGTACTACTTGATTTTGAAGCTACTTTCTTTTCTGCCTTCGGTTGTCCGTTGCTTTCTACAAATCAAGCTAAAGTGTAGGAGCTTGTTTCTGTGACTGCTGACTTTTGCAGTTATGATTCTTACTGGGTCTTAACTCATTCAGTTTTTCTTTCTTTGTTAACACAGTTGGGCAAGAACAAGAGGAAAGAGACCATAGAGAGGAAATTTTTCTACCTTAGCACCCTGAATCACTCAGGATAGTTTTTTTCTTCTATATCAAATGGAAAGTTCCTTTCCACTTGACAGCTCATCATTTTTACTTTTACTTTTGAGGAACTTTCATTCCTGTTTCTTCCCATCT
This sequence comes from Neophocaena asiaeorientalis asiaeorientalis, assembly GCF_003031525.2. NCBI lineage: Eukaryota > Metazoa > Chordata > Mammalia > Artiodactyla > Phocoenidae > Neophocaena > Neophocaena asiaeorientalis. The sequence goes on from NW_020171993.1 coordinate 284,127, forward strand.
GATTTTTTTCTTTTTTTTGCTTTGCCTTTTGATTATTGTTAGTTTCTTTATCAGTCATCCCTAATTCACAAACCTGATTCAAATACCAAACTGCTCTCTGTCAGGTCTTAGGCTTGATTTCAGAGAACATGTGGAAATAAGAAGGTTTTCAACAAAGATTTAGTCTGTATGTGCTCTTAGATCTTCAAAGACTGACCTAAAAGAAGCACCAAATTAGCAGAAAGATATAGTTTTGCCAGTTGTACTCAGAGTCATATAATTTGCTCAGCTTGAGTATTTGGATTTGCTGTTAAATTTCAGGCTCTTTCACTTTTTCCAACACATATAAATTTTATCTTAATTCCACCAGGCCCCCTAAATTTGGAGCTGATCCCCACTTTCAAAGATCCTGGTCTCCATGTAGGCAGTTCATCTGTTTTCCACAGGTCCTGACATCATGCTGATTTCAGCTTCTCACTTGTATCCGTGGTACTGAGTCCTTTAGAGTCAGTGAGCTCAGATATTCAGAGAGAAAGCATATATCTGTTTCAGTACAAAAATACATCAGTAAATGTGATTTCATCCCCCCTCTACCTAAAGCTTATTGCTCCTGAAAGTACAAATGAAATAACAAAGCGAAGAGTTGTTCCTCACTGCCTTATAAAGGAGTCCTAGTGATGGGGCTGAGATTAAAGTCATGCTCTGCATATGAGAAAGCTCAAAGCTGCAGCACTTAGTGAGTCCCTTTCTTTGTTGTTGTTGCCATTCTTCTCCTCGCCTCCCTGCTCATTCTCCTCCTTCTCTTGTAGCAGTTTTGGATTGCTTTACAAATGCAAGTCACCTTCCGAAGGACTGGGTTATGAATGTCTAAAGAAATATAAGACAAGGGTTTTTATTTTGAACTGTACATTATAATCACCTGGAAAGATTTTGAAAATATAGATTCTCTGGGAACCCACACAAGATGAATTTAATTATTTTCTGGCATGGGGTCTGAGTATGAGTATACTTTATTTTTTAAAACTTCTCCAGAAGATTCTAGTTTGTAGCCAGATTTAAGAAATACTGAACTCAAGAGTGATTTCATTCCATCTCTAGAGGAGACATCTTACATTTGTCCAGGGTGTTGAGCGGGGCCGACTTGTCTATTAACACAGTGTGTACGGCCCACATGATGTTTGAATTTCTACTAATAGTAGAAGGAAAAAATGAACTTTTAGGTAAAAGAATTTTGAATATATAATATTAATTTATTCATCTTTGTAAAAAGACAGTTGTAAAATATAATTTTTATTTTATTATTTTTAAGGAGGAAGGGGTCTAAGAAGGCAAAAATACCCAGGACCCATGAAGGTCCTAATGTACCCTGGCACTGAGTTTATTTTCTAAGTACGATTTCTTTGTGCTCAAACTATAGACTGTGGTAAAATATTAACATTGAATATGAAGGAAATTTTCATGTTTAACACAGTGAAATTAGAATGAATAGGTCAGTGGTTGAAAAGTGAAAGAGAGGCCATGGTTCTGTATGATTCTGTGTATGTAATGCTTTGTCTCAACATGAAGCTTACCTGCCTGTAGGATAATTTGTTGCTGAGTAATTTAAGACCTTATGGGAAAAGTATGACTCGGGCACTGATAATGAGGATAAATATGTAAAAATCTTTATAAATAGTTCTTATAACTCCCAAAGTTAAAGCAATAATTATAATATACACCTAAAGAGAATATCAATGATGTTCTTCACATTTTAAAATAGCAATGATTATATTATATGCTTAGTTTTCAGTTATGTACGTTCTATTTATGAGAGACTTTTCAGGATAAATCTCTCTCAAGTTTCAAAACATGCTAGTATACTTATTTTGCTTTGTAGCGTAAGAATTACATGCTAACAGGTGTTTTTGTTTACATCTATTTGCACATTCACAAATTTAGTGCATTTATGATTTTATAATTTGAACTTGTTGACTCCTACTTTCTGGGTCCCATTAGTCCTAGGGACACTACATACTTGGCTGCATAAGATGGTAGAGCTGCTGAAAACATTGTTTATCAAAGTCCCACTTACAGACTCCTTAATACATAGGTTTACTCAGCTTTAGCTTCATTGATGGCATGGAGCAGAGGTCTCTGACCTGCTGCTTCAACTCCTTTTCACAATTTCCATGTTCCAGGTTCTGGAAGGAAGTGCTAAGTCCTGTGTTTGTTACCTTTGCCCAGGGTTGCCCAGACCTCTGCTTTTGTTCTGTCATCTGCTTTTTCTCATTGTCTCTTTAATGAGACCTAATCAGAGTAAGTCAAGGTTCATATAACATTACATTGAAATTTTTCCATTTGTCGAAAAGGTATGGAGAAGCAAACCTGAATATTTAGTTTTTGTTTTTTTTTTTTCCCTAAAGGGAATTTGCCTCTGGGCAGGAAATCCAATATTCTTTAAGTCCTGATTGTAAGGAAAAAAGGGAAAAGCAGGTTATAACATTTACACCCCTGATATTGCTGTGCCAGTCATTAGGGCCCTGGCTGAGTCCCACACAACCGCAAGATCACCATCAGTGGGGCCCTGGGGTTCAGCAAGGCCGTCAGAATCAAAGTTATGCTCCTTGAGGTGCCAAATATGTGAAGAATGGATAATAGTGAGTCATGCAAATAACAGTTGGGCAGTCAGTGAGAGATGTGTGATTCTAGGCAAGCCTGCCATGTGAGTGTGCAGAACTTGCAGAAGTGGGTGTCCAACAGTGCTGTGGATCAGTGTTGGTGCTGGAGGAGGTCATTGAGAGCATGGGACTGCGGGTTGACCCTTCAGCTGGACCCAGGCAGTTGGAGGCTCCTTACCCCCACCCTTGTCCTTGGAATGTATACTCTGCTTACCATTCCCACAATGGGGGCCATTTTCAAGGATGCAGGCTTGAGAGAGTAAGGTGTTGTTGAGACCTTCAGGTGTTGTTGTGACCTTCAGTCACGCCTCTATATGTGACTGAACCCAGTTAAGGCTTCTGTATAAACTTTTAATATTTGGTGGGTGGGTTCAGAGATCTACTGGTCTTGTGGCTGCCCAATAAAAGCCTTGTAAGGGGCTTCCCTGGTGGCACAGTGGTTGAGAGTCCAATAAGTAAGTTCCCTTGTATATTAAAACTGCCACCTACCAATCTGGAGTGGTCTGCCTCTTTCTTTGGGGACCAGTTTTTGAAACAACAGTTGGCCACTGGAGAGAAAGCCAGAGGGAATAGCAGACAGATCAACTTTGGTAGAGAGACTGGACATGGAGTGACTTTGAACAAACCTGATACAACTTAGGAGAAGAGGGAGATGAAACTACAGAGCCTGACTGGCCTTGAAACCAGGAGTCATGATTAATAGGCTGTGGTTTGGCTGCCAGTAAATTTGAATTCAGTACTAACTGTGCAGAGATGTCCAGGTCATTATATATACATTTTCTCTCTTTTAGGTTCTTCAGCTGGGATCAGATATCCTTCCTCAGTACAAGCAAGAAGCGCCAAAGACGCCACCACACATTATTTTACACTATTGTGCTTTTAAAACAACTTGGGATTGGGTGATTTTAATTCTTACCTTCTACACCGCCATTATGGTTCCTTATAACGTTTCCTTCAAAACGAAGCAGAACAACATAGCCTGGCTGGTGCTGGACAGTGTGGTGGATGTTATTTTTCTGGTTGACATTGTTTTAAATTTTCACACGACCTTTGTGGGACCTGGTGGAGAGGTCATTTCTGACCCCAAGTTGATCAGGATGAACTATCTGAAAACTTGGTTTGTGATCGATCTGTTGTCTTGTTTACCTTATGACATCATCAATGCCTTTGAAAATGTTGATGAGGTAAGTTTCTTTTTCTTTTTAGTACTTGAATCACATGTTTCGAGAAAATTAGGATAAAAGGAGTTTACAGATAATCCAAACTTCTTTTGAGCCACCACTTTCAATCTTCATCCTACTAAATACTTGCTGTAAATTATCATATTTTATTACCTTATAATTTTCATCTGCTTTTTTTTCTTGATTTCTGGTTGAAAATACTAATTACTAGAAAAATGGCTATGGTTGGAGGTTGTGGTTGAAAGAGGTGGAGGAGAAGAAAAGCCACAGCATTTGGAGTCAAATATGGTTTATGAACTAGATAATTGATTGAGAGGTGATGTGTTTTGATGTGTGTTTTGGTTTTTTTTTTTTGAAAACTGTGGCATTTTAAAACTCTGTGCACCCATAGGTCTTTTGACTCCTCCTCCTCCAGATAGCAGTGCTTGAGTTAACAAAAAGATACAGAAAATTTTATGGAAGAAAAATTCTTGAATTTTTGCCTTTTTGGTTTCTTTTTTATAGTTTTTGCTTTAAATTTTGTCTAAGTACATTTGTGATTAGAGACTATCTTGGATGACTTCTGATGTCTGGTCACATTCAAGATTCTGCTTATTCAATGTTATCTGCACAATGAGAAATACTTAAAACGTGTAATATCTTGGAAGACCATTTTATTCAGAGCTTCTTAGCTTCTAACCTAGTAGTAGGTGATTTTCAACTTGCTACATGAAGGATGTATATAAATGAGTCAATATAGAATGTATCTATTATTAAACTATGTTCATAATAATAATTACAAACTTAATTTCCCTGAAGATTTTACTCTGTCCTCATAGACTGTTCAGATGGAAAATTCTGCACTACATTGTTGTCATCGTGTGTGTATTTGGGAAGTAGTTTACAAATTTTCTTCAGTAACTTTTTCCATAAAATCTCTGCATTCAATCCACTTTAATGATATTAAAAATATTTCCCTGAAAGTTAAGTATAGACATTGTATTTTGATGCTGTACACGTAATTGTTACTTTAAAAAGTGGGGGGAAAAAAGGAATCGTAGTAATTTGTTTTCTAATTTTAGATTTTACCTACATCAAGCTTTTTAAGGTATATTTATTTCTTCCCTGTTTACCTTCTGGAAGGGTTGAGAGGGGTTAATTTTGAAAATGCTAATCATATGATAAGAAGATAATAAGTAGTATTTATATGTTCACTTACTAAATGGATTAATATATTAAGATCAATGCATTAAGATTTCCATTATTTAGAACATAGGCATAAAGATTTTAATAAAAATAATTAAAAGATTGGTTTAATTCATAGAAAAGTGAATACATTAAACATTACATAATAATAAATGCATTTAATATACCATACAAATACATGAAGAGATCCTCAGACTTACTAATATTAAGGAAAATGCAAAGTAAACCTACAAACTACACTGACATACCATCATTTACCACACACACTAGATTGGTGAGAAGGTGGCTAAGGATGTGCACTGCTCAGATCTCCTTTCATGAAAACCTGCTGCATGGAGCACAGTTAGGGGATTCCTGGAAGTGGCTCCTGGTCTGAGAAAGCCAATCATTCATTGGCATTCAGTGATATCACACTATCACACTGGTAGCTTGAAACTGGCCACAATGGGAGTATTTACACCCAGAAAGTCACAAATGCTATGAATAAAAACTTTTCTTTAACTTTCTGTGGAGTTAGCTGTTAGTCATTTACCAACACACCACTGAACACAGTTGACTGACACCTGCTGTGGTTTTCTGATCTGCTGCAGGTCACACATCGAAGCCATATTTCCCCAACGTTGTGCCCAGCCAGTGACTAAGAATGGTGGTAACATTATGATTAGTTTACTCCTGCTCAATAAAGAGCTCCTCTATTGAGCAACTTTTGCTCTGGGACTCCCCATTTACCTGTGCTGTGGTTGAGTCTCTCTCTACACAATTCTTCCTCCCCTCTTCACAGGTTTCAAATGGCATTGTGGTCTGAAGGCTCCTCCCTCCTCCGTTTCTCCTTCATAGGCATTTATCTCAGTAAAGGTCTCGCATATCTAACCCTGACTTGGCATTACTCTGTCGGGGACCTGAACTGATGAAGCGATGGGGTGAGGCCTCTCATACATTGCTCAAGGGAATGTTGGTAAAACTTCCATGAAGAATAATTGGCAATATCTCATTTTAAAAAAAGAGAAGACACTAGGGGCAACCACTAGGGGCAATCCCCTTGTTTAAGGGATTCTTTGTTATTTGCTTCCATCACCAAACAGCAAGATTATGTACCTGCCTCTTGGTTTTTCAATTTTAGGACTTGTCTTTGACTTCTCACTATGGAATTTGAAGTTTTAGCCTCTTTCTCCCTACCCTAACTGTATATATGCACTATTTCCATCACCTCGTTCTCACAATACAGGTATACCATCCTTTTGGTTCCATAAATAGTAGGTATTTATATCATTACTACTACAAATATGCTATTTATAGCTGAACCTTCAACATGCTGTGATTACTTTTCCTTTTCTGCACTTTCCATTTTCCTGAGAGTTGGTTTTATCATTTGCTTAGTTTTATGTACTAATCACTAACTCAATCGTTAAGCTCTATGCCAGTTGTCTAAATCTCCCTCCAGTACATTGATACAAGTAATATTCTGTCAACATCATTTTCTTAAACAGATCTCTCTACACTCTACCCTCCCACCTGATGGACAGTTTGGCTAGCTGTAACATCCTAGGCCAGAGATATTTTCTCCTCAGATTTTGAAAGACACAGCGCCATTGCAGTCTACCTTCTAATAATTCTCTTAAGAAACTTTAAACCATTGTGACCGGTTTTCTCTTTCTGGAAATTTGATGTATCTTCTCTGTCCAGGGTTCTGAATCTTTCCAGTAATATGCTTTAGTGTAAGTCCCATTTGCATCAGTTTTGCTGGGTACTGACTGGGTAGCCTTTTTCAATCTAGAAAAGCATGTCTTCTGTTTTGATTTTTTTCTTATGATGATTTTCTCCATCCCTTTCCCCCCTCTTTTCCATTCTCTCTCTTGCTGGAATTCCTTTTGTTCTTATACCTACTAGACTTCTCCTCTGATTCCTTTTTTTTTCTTCCCTATTTTCCAATCCTTTAGATTTTTGCTGTACTTTCTGGAAGATTTTCTCAACATTATTTTCCACCTTTTCTTGTAACTAATAATGCTTTTTTTTTGCTTAAAGTCTTTTTGGCTTAATACTAATAGAGCTAAACTAGCATTTGTATACTATTTGATATATGTATTTCTATTATTTAACTTTTTATCATTCTAGATTATTATACTCTAGTTGTGTCTTTTATAAATAGTCTATACATTCTAAGAGTCTTTCTAACTGGGAAGTTTAGTCTATTTACACTTATTGTAATTAATTACCTTTTGATTTTCTTAGAGCATCTTATTTTCCATTGTAAAATGCTTTTTCTTCACTTTTCTCTGTTTTTATTTTTGCTTCTTTTCTGCTGTCTTTTGGATTGATTGAATTTTTTAAATCTCCTGGATTTCCTCTACAGGATTAGAAGTTTTTCTGTTAATTGATTACTCTTAATATTTTTAGCATCAGTATTTGACTTATGAGTATCTTTGCCCTTCTAAATAAATCAAGGGCTTCTGTTTACCTTCTCATCTTTCAAACTAGTATTGTCTTATATTTTGGCTCCATATTATTTTTAACTTTCTCTTTCAATTATTGGAGGCCTTCTTTAGGACATGTTTGTTGTGAGTCTTTGGGATGGTGATTCTGGGTCTCAGTTTCCATATCTGTAAAAAAAAGGGAAGGAATGCTTGACTTTTTTACTTCACACAACGGTTTTAAGGAATAGATGGGAAAACAGATATGAATGATTTTTGTTTGTAGAATTGTGCATGTCTGAGGGGATATTATTATTTCATTTGTGTATGTCTGTTTCCTCAGCTTGGTGATAAGCCCTGTGATATTGAGGGATGTGTTCCATCTCCTTGGTAGTCCTTCGTTGCTCTTAGTACATATTGGTGACTCACTGACCTGAAGCAATAAAGTGTTAGCAAGGTTTTAGTAGACTGTACAATGACATAAAACAAAATAGAACTTAAAAATGAGAAATTGAGCTAGTGGTGGCTTGGGAATAGGAGAGTATGAGTCTGAAGATCACAATTTAATCCTTTGACATGCTACGAGTGCAGAATGACTTAGAGGACTTAATAACACTTTTTGTATTCAAGATTGTCTCAGTCAACATGCTCTCTTAAGGCAACTTGATTGACTAGGAATTCACGAACTGGGTATGACATTCTTTAAGAGAACTGTGAGGATGGGAAGACAGAATCCATTAAAGGAAATAATTCTGTTTGAAAAGAAGTACATAATGTAAATTTCCTAGAAACCATAACAGGGGGTAAAAGATGTTATCACCAGGAATCCAAGAAATAGAAATAAGCTCTTTTGTAGCATGCATTTGAATACAGCTCTGGGAGGTTAGGGGGAACTGAATTATAAGGCATCAGAGAAAAATGGGGCAGCTGCAGGTAACACACAGTTTGGTAGCCTGAGTGGACTTAGGAAACATGGGGAATTCAGGGGACAATGAGTAGTATTAGTAAGTGGTAAACATGATAAACTAGGTTAGAACAAATTAAAATTGGAAAAATGATCACTTATATATTGTTTCAGGAGACAAAATGATTGGGCCAGTGACTGCTAAGTGGAAGTATTATAAATATTTTTAATTTCCAGGGAAGTTTATGGAAAATAATTTTCTAAATTATTATTTTCTTGAATTATGCTTGTCAAGTGGCCACATGCGTTGTTTCATTTTAGCATATCTGTTTACATAGCAAATTTTTATCTCTTGTCTAGTTATCAAAACAAGAATTGGAAATCAAAGAAGCTAATTATACTCAAAGATTTTAGAGGCTTTTTGTCCCCTTTTGTGGAATTTCAGACACTCCACCAAGAATAACATTTTAGAAATTGCTATTTAATACAATTTGATCACCATTACTTTTTTTTTATTAAAGCCTGTAGGTAATTGAAATAATGTTTGAGTGGTATAGGTAAGGATTACATAGTATTTTTTTTTGTTTTACTAGTTTTAATCTTATTAAATGCATAGAAACATTGCCAAGTCTACCTTAGAACTGATTGATTTTTCTTATCAATGTGTTTGCTCAGTTGATAATAGACTTTTTTAAAGGGCTGTTTTAGGTTCACAGCAAAATTGAGAGGAAGGTACAGAGACTCCCCATACAGAGATTGTCCCCACATATGCATAACCTCCCCCATTATCGACACCCCCACCAGAGTGAAACTATATTGACATATCATATTGCTAAAAGTCCATAGTTTACAGTAGACTCACTCTTGGTATTGTACATTTTATGGGTTTTGACAAATGCGTAATGGCATATTGTAGTATCATACAGAGTAGTTCACTGTCCTGAAACTCTGTGCTCTGCCTATTCATCCTTTCTTCCCTTCTAACCCCTAGCAACCACTAATCCTTTTATTATCTCCACAGTTTTGCCTTTTCCAGAAAGTCATATAGTCGGAATCATACAGCAGGTAGCTTTTTCAGATTGACTTCTTTCACTTAGTAATATGCATTTAAGGTTTTTCCATGTCTTTTCATGGCTGATAGCTCATTTCTTTTTAGTACCGAATAATATTCCACTGTCTGGATGTATCACAGTTTGTTTATCCATTCACCTACTGAAGGCTATCTTGATTGCTCCTAAGTTTTGGCAATTATGAATAAAGCTGCTATAAACTTTTGTATGCAGGTTTTTGTGTAGGCATAAGTTATCAGCTCATTTGGGTAAATATTAAAAAGCATGGTTGCTGGATCATATGGTAAGAATACGTCAGTTTTGTAAGAAACTACCAAACTATCTTTCAAAGTGGTTTTACCATTTTATGTTTCCACCAGCAATGAATAAGAGTTCTGGTTGGCACACGTTCTCACTAGCATTTGGTATCATCAGTGTTTTGGATTTTAGCCATTATAGTAGATGTATAGTGGTATCTTGTTGTTTTAATATGCAATTTTCTAATGATACATGAACATCTTTTCATATGCTTATTTGCCGTCTGAATATCTACTTTTGTCAGGTGGCTGTTCAGATCTTTTGCTCATCTTTAATGGGGTTCTTAATTTTCTTATTGTTGAATTTTAAGAGATTTTAAAATATATTTTAGATAATAGTCCTTTATTATTTGCAAATGTCTTTTGCAAATATTTTCTCACAGTCTGTAGATTGTCTTCTCATTCTTTTGACAGTATCTTTCACAGAGCAGTTTTTAATTTTAATGAATTCCAGTTTATTAATTATTTGTTTCATGAATTATGCCTTTGGTGTTATGTCTGAAAAATTATCACCATGCCCAAAGTACCTAGATTTTCTCCCACATTATCTTCTCAAAATTTTATAGTTTATGTTTTATGTTTAGGTCTGTGATCCATTTTGAGTCAATTTTTGTGAAGGGTATAAGGTCTGTGACTAGATTCATATTTTTTTGCATTGGATGTCCATGTCACCATGGACATTTGTTGAAAAAAACTATCTTTTCTTTATTGTATTGCCCTTGCTCCTTTGTCAAAGATAAGTTGACTATATTTATGGGGGTCTATCTGGGCTCTCTATTCTGTTCCAGTGATCTATTTGTTTATTTTTTTCCACCAATACCACACTGTCTTGATTACTATAGCCTTACTATAGTTGAGTGTCTGTCCTCTGATTTTGTTCTTCTCCTTCAATATTGTGTTGGCTATTTTGCACAGTTTTTATCCCTCCACATAATCTTTACAGTCAGTTTATTGATATACACAAAATAATGGGATTTTGACTGAGATTACATTGGTAGCTTTAGATCAAGCAGAGAAAAATTGACATCTTGACAATATTGAGTATTTCTGTCCATAAACATGGACTATTGCTCCATTTATTTAGTTCTATTTTGATTTCTTTCATCAGAGTTTCATAGTTTTCCTCATATATATCTTGTACATTTTTTGTTAGATTTATATCTAAGTTTTTCATTTTTGTTGTGCTAATGTAAATGGTATTGTGTTTTTAAATTCCACTTGTTCATTCTTGGTATATAGGAAAGTGATTGGCTTTTGTATGTTGATCATATATCCTGCAAACTTGCTTTAATTGCTAATTAGTTCCAGGATTTTTTTTTTTTTTCTGGGTCAAGTTGTTTGGATTTTCTGCATAGACAATTATGTCATCTGCAAACAAAGACAGTTTTCTGTTTCCCCATCCCAGTCTGTATACCTTTTATTTCCTTTTCTTTTCTTATTGCATTTGCTAGGACTTCCAGTATGAAGTTGAATAGGAGTGGTGAGAATAGACATTCTTTCCTTGTTCCTGATCTTAGTGGGAAAGCTTCTAGTTTCTCACTATTAAATATGATACAATATGATATAAGCTGTAGGGTTTTTGTAGATGTTCTTTTTCAAAATGAGGAAGTTCCTCTCTATTCCTAGTTTTCTGAGAGTTTTTATCATGAATAGATTTTGTCAAATGCCTTTTTTTGCACCTGTTGATATGAATATATGATTTTTCTTCTTTAGTCTGTGATGTTATGGATTCTATTAATTGATTTTTGAGTGTCGAACCAGCCATGCATACCTAGGATAAATCTTACTTGGCCATACTATATAATTATTTTTATATATTGTTGGATTTGATTTGCTAATATCTTGTTGAGGATTTTTGTATCTATGTACATGAGAGCTATTCTTTTGTAGTTTTCTTTTCTCATATTGTCTTTGCTTTTGGTATTAGGGTAATTGCTAGCCTCATAAATCTGGGTTAGGAAGTATTGTTTCTGCTTCTACCTTTTGGAAGAGATTGTAGGCAATTGGTATAATTTCTTCCTTAAATATCTGGTAGAATTCACTCATGAGCCCATCTGGGCCTGGTGCTGTTTTGGAAGGTTATTAATTTATTGAATCAATTTGTTTAATAGATGTAGTTCTCTTCAAATAATCTATTTTTGTATGTGTGTGAGTTTTGGCAGATTGTGTCTTTCAGGGAGTTAGTCCATATCATCTAGGTTCTCAAATTTACGGGCATAGAGTTGTTCATATGATTCCACTTTGTTGTTGTTATTATTATTATCCTTTTAATGTCTATGGCATCTGTAGTGACATCCTCTCTTTCATTTGCCATGTTAGTAATTGTGTCCTCTCTTTTTTATTTTTCTTAGTGTGGCTAGAGGTGTATCAATTTTATTGATATTATCAAAGAAAAAGCTTTTAAGATTTTGTTGATTTTCTCTACCGATTTCCTGTTTTCAATTTCATTGATTTTTGCTATATTTTTAATATGTCTTTTCTTCTTGTTACTTTGGATTTAATTTGTTTTTCTTTTTCTAGTTTGCTAAAGTGGAAATTTAGGTTATTGATTATAGTTTTTATTGCTTTCTAATATATGCATTCTAAGTTATATATTTTCCTCTAAGTACTGCCTTGCTGCATCCCACGAACTTTGTTAAGTTGTATTTTCACTTTCAGTTAATTAAAAAAACATTAAATTTTACTTGAAATTTTCTCTTTAATCCATGTCTTACTTATAAGTGTGTTGTTTAATTTCCATATATTTTTGGATTTTCCAGGTATATATCAGTTATTGATTTCTAGTTTAATTTCATTGTGGTCCAAAATCAGGTATTGTATGATTTCTATTGTTTTAAATTTGTTAAGGTGTGTTTTATAGTGCAGGATGTGGTCTATCTTGGTGAATATTTTACGTGACCTAGAGAGGAATGTGGGTTTTTGTTGTTGTTTTGCTGTTGTTGTATAAAGTAGTCAAAGATGTCAGTAATAGCCAGCTAATTGATGGTGCTGTTGAGTTCTGCTCTGTCCTTACTGATTTCTGCCTGCTAGACCTGACCATCTCTGACAGAGGGATATTGAAGTATATGATAGTGGATTCATTTAATTTCTCCTTGCATTTCTATTAGTTTTTGCGTCACATATTTTGATGGTCTTGTTAGGTGCATACAATATAAGGATTGTTATGTCTTCTTGGAGAATTTACCCCTTCATCATTATGTAATGCTCCTGTTTATCCCTGATAAACTTAGTTAGTCTGAAGAGTATGAGACTTTTAATGCAATGAAATGTATTATCTCTGGGATGATTTTACCTTCTATATGGGACTTTCTTAGTTTCTTATTAGCCTGCTTTAAAAACTTTTGCTGCAATTTTAAGTCCTATATACCTCCCAGTTCTTCTCTGCTTAAGAAAGCACATTAATAACACTGGTGCTTCTAATAATAATAAAAAACCATTTATATTTTTATTGATGATTGGATTAGTGGTTTATCAACACTTGTCTTTCATCTGTGTGCTCAGGGGAAGGTTTATGAGCGACCCTATTTTGCAACCTTCAATTCTACTTCAAGTTAAGAAGTCAAATCCAACAAAGATCTTTAGAAAACTAAGGGTTAGACCCTGTGCTCATTTCTGGAGGAATCAAAATTAGACCTTATGCTTCCTCAGTGCAAAGACTCTGTCTTTCTAATAGCCTGGATTTGCAGTGCCTGACACATAATTGCCATACTATATATATTTCTATTAAAGTGAATGAGGGATTGAAGCTTACAATGTTTCCTAAATATACCTGTTTCTTGTTAGTAATGGAAAAGTTAGGGCCAAAGGGCAGTCTTTGTGGCATAACCTTATCTGTGCCCCAGACTTCTTCATTCAGACAGTAGGGCGTTATCCTTTGGCTGCTATGCTCACCTCTCTGTTCATAAGTTCCTTTCCATGAATATTCTCACTTAAATAATCTTCCAGTCATATGACCTACACTGCTAGCTTTCCATACATGTTTAGAGCTTACCTTAGGGTTTAGGTTCCTAAGCTGAGATCTCCCACTAGGAGTGCAAAACATTGTAGACTAATGGATACAAAGATGTACAAGGCAAAGTCACTGAACTCAAATGTACCTACCTTCTAGCTTGAGAGAAAAACTTTCTCAAAAATTATTCAAGAGTGTGAATAAAGGAGTAGTGTGAAGGAGGAGATGAGGTAAGGATTTGGAGAATGGGTAAGAGTCAGCCACAGGTTTCAAATTGGAGGATAGTGGCAGTAGGCTGAACTTTTAAATTCTATTCCAAGTGGAGATTGGCGGTACAGAACGGTAATAAACAGATTTAAAGATCGATGTCTTTTTTATATTTGAAAAATTTGGTGATACTCCAGGATATATTCTTTGCATTAATTTTCTACAGAGACAAAGCAGTCTGCCTAACTGAGGGAATTAGCTTTGGGAGGATAGGAAGTTGCAAACAATCAGGATAGCAATAGGATTCCTTTATTTGATTTTGTTGCTTACAGGAATAGAAATTTTTATCCGAACTGATCTTCATTCATGATGAAGGCTTCCTATTGTTAAACATTAGGGAATAATTCTGACATGGCAAAGAAGGTTGAAATATACTGCAATATGTATACTCTAATCCTTAAAATTTTTTTGCCTTAACTATCTATGGATACTTGCATAGAAATTGCTCTTTATCTTTCTGCATAGTAATTATCACTATGCTTGAGAATACATCATTTCCTCACTCTTCTTTGAAGGAAGTTCTAAACCTCCATCCCTACTCCCTTTGGTCTTTCTATTACTTCATTTTATTCCATGATTTTATCTCTGCTTTCACATAACACATGCTAACTCACAAGGAACATGTTTATCTTTATATTGGAATTTTTCATCTTTAGGAAGTTTGTTTATTAGACATTGTGGATAAAGGGTTAACAAAACTATTTCTCCTTCTGCATTGACAGATTTTACCTTTGATCAACTGTCTTCCTTGGTTCTCCCAGGGACTGATGAAGGAAATATGTTTCTAGACTGTATTACTTGTTTAAAAAAGATCTCTGATTTGTAAATTACATCTGGACTATGAAGAACTTTTAATGAGCTGTAAATAACCTGATGAGGATACCACAGCTTAAGGGTTCCCTGATTGATACAACTCCAAGCATATCCCTTGTGGAATTCTGAAAGCTATACCTGTGTTGTTGTTATAGGTGCTGGGTTAGGTGACATTTAAGCCTAGACCTGAAAGATGAATAGGATTAACTAGGCAAAAGGAGTAGTTAGCGGGTGAGGGAGAGTGTTTTTAAAATTCACTTTTGGAGACCCCACCAGGTGAGAGAGAATATAAAAATTTTGAAGAAAGGAAAGACATTTTCTATAACTGGAGTACAGAGAGCAGAAGACAGAGATGCACAAGGGAGACTGGAAAAGTAGGCAGGGGCAGGTTGTGTTAAGGAGTTTGGATTATTGTAAAGGTGGCAGCAAGTTACTGAAGGTTTTAAAACATCTCCCAACCTGGTTTGCTTGTGCATATATCATGATATTTGAAAAAAAAATCGAGACTTAGGCAATATAGCTCTTTTTTGCTGCATATTTTGATCATGCTTTATATTCACTCTGGACCAATGGATATTAATGAGAACATTTTTTTTCCATAATAAGAAGCATTTAAAATTAGTATATCATGGATATTGCTTAAAACAGATGTCTGTCTATCTATCTATCTATCTATCTACTATCTATCTACTATCAATGTACCTATCTACTTCTGCCACTGTGTATTGATAAGAATATAAATAGACTAAAACAGGTGGTAGGTACAAGTTATTTAAATTGAGTTTCTCTATTGAAGCATATTAACTAATGCAGGGAGTAATTAATATTATTTCTCCATGGATCTCTTGGTAACATGAGTAGGAGAAATGAGTTCTGAATAGGAAGGAGGCAATAGAACTTGTTATATGGGTTAGAGATGCAGATAACAATTGTAGTTTGTTACATTAGTTTTCTTTCAGTCTTTAAGTTGTACTCTACAAAAGGAAATGGGAATGGACTATTTAGTCATTCATGTACAAAATCTACTTAGACCCCAATGCTTATAAAACAGAGTGGTTTCTATATAATTGCCTAATATTGTGCTACACATGAAGATTAAATAGCTATTAATTATTAATTACAATATCAGTGCTAGAGGAGTCAGAAATTATTATGAGAGATTTCTGTATTGCTTAGTTTATTCTTTAATTAATGTATTCATTTTCTTAATAAATATTTGGTGCTTACACTGTGGCAGGGAGTTCTAGAGTGTGTGCTAGGGATAAAAGAATGAACAAAACATGATATGAATACACAATCAGAAAGACAAATGGCACGAAGGGAACATACCTGGTCCTTTGAGATTATATAATGAAATGACCTGCTCTAGACTAAACCAAAACAGATTTTAGAACAACGGAAGCTATATGATTTTAAACTATGAGTGACTTCAAAAGATAACTCTTATATAGTGTTCAGAATAGAGTGGACGGAGTCAAATGAACGCCTTAAGATTTATTAGAACACTTCCATAGGTCTAGGAGAGAGATGCTAGTAGCATGGTTTAAGATGGTGTCAGTGGCGATGAAGAAAAGTGAATAAATTGGAAAGATATTTAGGAGTTAAAGTTAATAGGGTTTTAAGATAAATTGGGTATGGGAGATATCAAAGAAAGGGGCAACATGAATACTTCTTGGTTTCTGGTTTGTGTAATCAAATGGCTAGTGCTTATATATTAGAAAAGAACCAGGGGCAATGTCTGGAATGGGAAGGTGGAGGGGAGAGTAGTAACTTTTTTTTTTTTTTTTTAATGGGAGAGACATGAGATATTTAAATGTCTATGAGAAAGATGTAGTTGAAGGGGGAGTGGCTGGATTTTTGAGCAGAGGAGAGAAAGTTTAAAATATAGTGGATAGATGAATTCATAAGAAAAGTAGTAAAATTGCTAGGTAGTTAGGAGATGTTTTGAGATTGATGATAATGAATTTCTAGTGGAATCAATCTGCCCTATTGTATTACTTTCTTAAGCAGTTCTTATACACAGCCCTGAAGAAAGCTGATAATTGAGTTAGAATTAGGGTTTTGATACAGGTTATAATGAAGAGACAGACATGCTAAGGAATTCAGTATGTATGGTCGTGTTGAAATTATAGGGCCACATAAAGAAGAAAATGGAAAATGGAGGGGTTAACAGATTGGGAAAACGCAGATCTGTCAGTAGACTGGAGATTCAGTAAGGTTGAATGTTGATGTAATTGGACGGTTTAGCTCAACATAGAAGAAGATATGGTTAGAAAACAAGATGGTTCGATTCAAGATTTCAGAGCCGGAAAACGTTTTAGATATGAGAAATTTCAGATTATGACCTCGGGAGTGGGCATCTAAGGAAAAGTGAAAAGATTGTTGGAGAAACTGCGAGGCCATGTTTTCAGCAGGGTCATCCACGTGGAAACAAGTTATGCAGGGTGAGGGCAAGCTTTAGGTGAGGTTGGATTTAAGAACTATTTAGGAGGTATATGAAGTAATAACTTGGAGTTCTTTGTTCTCATGGAATATTTACTGGCATAAATTCTTGCAAAGCAAAATAGTGACACGTTTCCCAATACAAAAGGTAAATAATATCTAACAATTGCATATTAAAATTTATTTTATATATTCATATCTTACCTATTTGGAAGAATGTCTTGTTAAAATGAGACTTCTGTATCACATATCTATGTTGCCCCCATTTTAAGTCAAACAAGTATGAAATACTGTGTACATAAATACATGTGCTTTCCTCACATTTGTATCAGTTAGCTTTTTTTTCCCACGTAACAAACTACTCCAAAACGTTATGGATAATAACAATCACCATTTATTAAACTCACTTTCCTGTGACCTGAGTGATTCTGCTGACTTTGGCTAGATTTGGCTTATCTCAACTAAGTTTACCCATACATCTGTGGTAGGCTGCTGAGATGGCTGGTGACTAACTGATCCCAGATGGCTCAGATGGATGTCATAGGGCTGCTCCTATGGTCTCTCATCCTCCAAAAGCCTAGCTGCCATTCTTCATATGGCAACTTAGAATGGCCATGGGTTCTAAGACCATGACTGGAGGCCATGCTTCTTGAGGTCTAGGCTTGGAACTGGCACAGTGTCACTTACACCACATTCTGCTGGCCAAAGTAAGTCATAAGGCCAGTCTAGACTGAAGTCAAGATGGGGAAATAGACCCTATCTTTTGATGGGAGAGGTTGCAAAGTCACGTTGCCAAAGGGTATGGATGCAGGGAAGGAAATGACCCGAGCTATTTTTTTCCAAATAATCTACTACACAACCTGTGTGTGAGAATGCTAGATGTAGGTGAAAAACCAAACAACTGGATGTTATAAGTCTGTACTCCTGCTCTCTCACCCCCACTTAATTGTCATGTGTCCTTGGACAAGAGAGTTCTTTGATCATTCCTCTTTTGTTTATAAAGCAAGGGTGGAAGAAGGTAGCAAAGAATACTAGCTGAGTTATCTGCCTGCTATCCTTAGTGATCATCAAATGAGAGAATTGATTTGTATTTTAAATGCCTTTATCATTGTAAGCCATTATTTTTGTGCTGATTACATCCCACATCTCTCTAATGTGGGAATCCACAAAACTGAAGAGTTAATAATGCTGAGATATCTCCTGGATATTTTTCTTTATGCTCCTATGGCCTGAGGGGCTTTTCAAGTAAGGAAACCGGCTAGAAAGGAAGGCTGATGACTGAAAGTTCTCCATTAACCCTGCTGTGATCTATTATGCATGTGATGTGTTTGATATTCTCTTCCAGCAGTGGAACCCCAGGGATTTGTGAGCTAAGAGCTCAGAGGTTGGGATAGAGGTAGAATGCCACTGGGGTGCAGAGGAAGCCACAGGAAGATCGGAAAGCATGGAGTGAAATTAGGCAGAAAATGAATGAGCAGACAAAACTGGTGGAAAGCACAGAATCAAGAGGTTGTTATAAAAAGGTGTTAGGACAGAAGGGAGTCATTTTATTTTGGCCTGTCAAAGTATCCAGTATTACTATATGGGTTAAATTAAAATTCCCAACAAGGGATTAAATGTAATTTGAGGAGACTTCCCTGGCAGCCCAGTGGTTAAGACTTCACCTTCCAATGCATGGGGTGTGGGTTTGACCCCTGGTTGGGGAGCTAAGATCCCACATGTCTCGTGGCCAAAAAACCAAAACATAAAACAGAAGTAATATTGTAACAAGTTTAATAAAGAGTTTAAAAAATGGTCCACATCAAAAAAGAAATCTTAAAAAAATTATGTATATAAAAAAAGTATAATTTGAGGACCAATCTAAAGGTTATGAGGGTGAGTTATAAAATAAGTAAAATCTCTTATTTTAGATAGAGTTGAATATGACACCTCTTCCCCCTCCCCAAATCACATGATGCAGAAGAAATCATTAATCTGAATTATGTACCGTGGTGAAATGTTAACCTTAACAACACAACAGTGACTAATGGATTTTCCTTAACATTGTTTTGATATTTAAATAAAACATTCTTTAAACATTACATCAATATTACATGTAGAGCTCAAGGAAGCCACTTTGACTTCTAATGACGTCTAATCCCTAAGAGTAGTTCCATTTGTATTTAAACTTTTATAAATAGAATCATGCAATATATACTCTTTTATGTCTAGTCTCTTGTTTAGTATGATACTTTTTAGATTCATTCTTGTTATTTCATATAGTTCTAGTCTGTTCATGTTTATTTCTAGATAGTATTGCATTGAGTGTAGGTGCAATGATTTATCTATCCATTCTACTGGAGATGGACATTTGGATTGTTTCAAGTTTTAAGTATTTCATCAAAGTTTAGAACAAAGTCATTAACTTTGAGTTTTGATTATAGTAATTGCAGTAAATTCTTTTGGATACAAAACAGTGGAGAATGAGATAGCTAAAAAGAACTTTCCAAATAAAGCAAACACTTCTGTATTACTCATTTTGAATAACAGTTTCTGGTTTGATAAGTAGATGAAAGGGACACTGTGGACAAATTAAAAGGTGAAACTTTGGAGTTATGTTTGAGAGCAAAAAGGAGTTTGGTTTGACTGGAGCACTATTGCTTGGCAAAGGCATGGTTGGAAATGACCTGGCAGTGTGGACAGAAATGGGGTTGTGGACCTTGAAGGCCTGTAGAAATTGTGTTTAATGTCTATAATGAGCCCCTGGAGGATATGCTCGATACTGTCTTTTAAGAAGATTAATATTGCAATGATTATTGGGATAAGGACAGGAAGACTGCACAGCAGTTGGCTATTGTGGGAAATGCATGAAGAATCTGAAGGACTAGGTCCATTCCTTGCTAGCTGTGTGACTTTAGACAAGTCGTGTAACCTGTCTGAGCTTCAGTGTCTGCCTATGAACAGTGGAGATAGGAGTCCTGGTATTGTGAGAATGAAATGAGTTGGTCCGTGTTAGAGAATTGCAGACTCTCTAGGCTTCTGGGGCCTCCACAGACCCCTAAGTGGGCCACTGTTGGGCCTGGGTGGCAATAAATGGGAGGCAAGGTATTTAATCTACTTTATTCAGTCTTATAGAGACTGCCTGTATTTAAGCCAATACTGCTGGTACAAATGTGATTTGTTTATATCTAGAGCACATTATGCTGTAGGTATAGTGAGGTTCAGAATGAGGTCAGATAGTGAAGTGCAAGGAGTGTGGACAAGACTGCCTATATTTGATTCTTGGCCCCTCCTCTTACCAGCTGCATGAACTTAGTCAAATTATTTAATGTTTCTAGGCTATGTTTTAATAATGATACCTATCACATAAGATTATTAACTATGCCCCCTCCCTGCCCCACCACACACTCAATTCACCCCACCCACATTTACTTGTGTCGTAAAAAGATTTTCATACATTTATTGAACGTATTGACTGCTTAACCTATTACCATATGCCATACTTTGTAATTGACACTAGGTATATTCTTCAAGGGGTTTAGAGTTTCCTGGGATACCATACATGCAAACAGAGACTTGTAATAACGTGCTATTATGATGACTGTTGTAATAGAGATGGACAAAGAGGACATGATAATACAAAATAAGGACACCTAACTCTCACAGTGGGTATAACAATGAAGATGGTGGGAGAGGTAAGAAGATGTCAGGGAAATGGACATGGAGGAGAGAGTCTCTGCCATAAACTATAAGTAAGACCCCGGCCACCAAGAGAGTGGGAGGGAAGAGTGCTTTAAGTACAGGGGACAAATTGTTAATGTGGCATGAAACAGCATGGGCACTCTGGGAACTACACATAGTTGAGCATGGCAGGAGTCTAGACAGCAGGAGGAGGACTTGCTGGGAGAGATGCTGACCAGACAGGCAGATGCTAGGTCCTGAAGGGCTTTGCATGTCATAGTAGGGAGTGAATACTTGATTCTATAGGTAATGAGCTAATACTAAAGATTTTAGACCAGAGAGGGACATGATTAGATATATATGATGTAAAACGATAGCAGGCTGGTAGCCTCTACAGTGTGATCACATAATTAAAGGGAGTGAGAACAGAGGTAGTATGGCTGATGGAGAGGCTACTCCTGTCACACAGTGAGAAAAGACGTGAAGCCATGACCAAGGCATGGCCTTGAGAATAAGAAAGAAGGGATATTTTTGAGAGATTTCTTCAGGTATATTTTGAGCACTTTGAATGCTGAGATCCTCAAGACTTGATAACCGGTTGGATGTGACAGGAAAGGGGGTGTTCAGCCCCAGGGCTGAGAGACTGGCCTCATAATGATGTTGTTCACGAGAGTAGGGACATATTACCTTTCGAACACCTATGGAATATCTAAATGGAAATGTACAGCAGGTATTTGGCTTCTGTATCAGGAACTCATAGAAGTCAGTTGAAACATGGGCATGCAGTAAATCAACCAGGAGAGGCTGAGGGTAATCGTAATGAGAATCCTAACACATAAAAGAAGCATGGATAAGGTTAGCCCCAGAAAATGATTTTGAAAGACATGTCAGCTGGAGAGTTGGCTAAGATCTAGGAGAAAGTGGTGACATAGAACCCATGACAGGGAGAGTTTACAATACTTACCAAACATTTTGTAACATTTAGATAATATTGGACATGGCTATAGAAAATGGTGCTTTTTGATTAAGTGGAGTCCAGAGTAGGTACCCCTCAGGGTGGATCACCTCCTCTTGGAGAGATCTGCCTACATCAGAGGTCAGGGGAGTATGTCCTCCTGTTATTTGGGCTTAATTCGAGTGGGTCCTGATTCTTTACATTCTAGTTGAGGGTTGTGACTAGTTTTTAGTTTAAATGGGGTTAGAGGTTTCCTCTCTGTTTTTTCTTCTTTTGTTTTTAGCTGTGTTTCGAAAAAAGAATTCCAGTAGAAATAATTTTCTCTGTAGTATTGTGTTGGCCAAAAAGTTCGTTCGGGTTTTTGTACGGTCTTACAGAAAATCCCGAACGAACTTTTTGGCCAACCCAGTATTTAAATAGAAGTAACACAGTTCCTTTAAAAATTAGAGCTAAGTGGAGGACAACATCTACAATAACACTGTTTTTATTTTTTAATTTAACCCTTTGAGTTTTTCATGCATTTTGGCTATGGGTTTCTTTAGAGCAGAAGCAAGGCACATTTGTCTTAATGTCCCCAGGGCACAACTCAGAGCCTGCCATATAGAAATGCTCAATAAAAACTTATTTTTGTCTTTCTTGTTCAGGATTATGTAGCTCCTTTTTTGAGAGCTTGCAAGCTCTCCTGAATCTTCTTACCTTTCAGCATCTCATTTCATTGAATTATGCCAATTCATCTTCTGAATTTTATTAATGCTACTCTTACTGTCTAAAGTTCAATATCCCTGCCTAAGAGCCAGGCCTAAGGTTATGGAGGTTGAGACACAAAACTGTCCGGATGCTCCTGTTCCTTTCTTGCTTCCATAAGGTCTCCTGTTTTTACTTCTCTTTGTTTTCTCTCTCTCTATTTCAAATTTTTATTTTGCAAAATTTCAAATATATACTATCATATAGAGTATAACCAAATGCATTCCTAGCCTTTTTTCACTGTAACTTTACAATGCCATAATTAGAGTCTCATTAATGTTACATCTGTTCTACTATACCAGCCAGTTCCTCCGTGTTGATCAGACTTAAGTTCAGAGTAGGTTACGTTAGCTGCCTCGTCTCCTCCCTGGGATATAGAATTAGCAGTAAGGAAGTCATGGACTCTGTGAGACTTGGAGGTGATGATCAGATGAGAGGGTCCTGGGTCACTGCTTTGTATTTCCCTCATGCACCAGGAATGGCTTTACCCTCTCTACCTGGGTGGCTTATCACATGCTTCCTCAAAAAGTAACTTTGAGAACTTCACTGATTGAATAAAGTCTATGCTATGTTTCCATTTGGATAATGCTATATTTGATTTTTTTTTTTTTTTTTTTTTTTTTTTTGCGGTATGCGGGCCTCTCACTGTTGTGGCCTCTCCCGTTGTGGAGCACAGGCTCCGGACGCGCAGGCACAGCAACCATGACTCACGGGCCCAGCCGCTCCACGGCATGTGGGATCTTCCCGGACTGGGGCACGAACCCATGTCCCCTGCATCGGCAGGCGGACTCTCAACCACTGCGCCACTAGGGAAGCCCTATATTTGACGTTTTAAGCTTCTTAACAAAATATGAATTTTCTTGCTGCCATTCCCTTATTCTTTTCAATGACTATTGCCAGAATATGATAGAGTTTTGTAGGTATGTTCCCATTCTAGGTTCAACTCTTCACTTTTTCACAGCTCTACAAATTTAGTGCTTATCATAACTGTGGCAGGAGGTGGTGGAAATAATGGCATTTGCTCATTCTGATATACACAGAAGTATTTCCTGTTTGTTTGACAGTAAAACTAAGATTCCTTTTTCAGAAGTTTTGCTGTTCATAGCATTTATAAAGAAATAAAATTAAATCTTTTAGAGTACAGGAAAAGTTTTGTAGGAAGAAGAAATAAAAGGTCTAAATTCATCACCCTATTTCTATACTCTGAGTATATTGCATTTGAGCTATTTTCTCCTTTGGTTTTTCTCTGTGCTATTTATACTCCACTTATGAAAATAAACTCCGTCTTCCTTACCTAATGAAAAGTTTTTTTATCTAATAATCTACAAATATCTTTTTTCCTGGTGGGAAGGAATCTGCATTTAAAAAGTTTCTTTATCACTTCAGCTTTTTGTTGTTGTTGACTTAAAGTGGGAGCTGTAGTATGTGTATGTTCTTAGTATATAAATGGTGATTGAGTTCATTAAGGTGAACCACTGCATTGTTTTCCTTAGCCTTTCCTTTTCTGAAAGTGTTGTGTCATTTCTTTTTTTTTTTTAATTCAGGGAATCAGCAGTCTCTTCAGTTCTTTAAAAGTGGTGCGTCTCTTGCGACTGGGCCGTGTTGCCAGGAAATTGGACCATTACCTAGAGTATGGAGCAGCGGTCCTTGTGCTCCTGGTGTGTGTGTTTGGACTAGTTGCTCACTGGCTGGCCTGCATATGGTACAGCATTGGGGACTATGAGGTCATCGATGAAGTCACAAACACCATCCAGATAGACAGTTGGCTCTACCAGCTGGCCTTGAGCATTGGGACTCCGTATCGATACAATACCAGTGCAGGGATATGGGAAGGAGGACCCAGCAAGGATTCACTGTATGTGTCCTCTCTCTACTTTACCATGACAAGCCTTACAACCATAGGATTTGGAAACATAGCTCCTACCACAGATGTGGAAAAGATGTTTTCCGTGGCCATGATGATGGTTGGCTGTAAGTATCTTTTATTTTCTTTTTTTAAAAAAATTATTGTTGTTGATAGTTCTCCAGGCTCCAGTCTCTGACAGGAGTAAATTAAACTACTTTGTCTTCAGAAAAATGTTTAATTCATGTCATTTACATTGGTTTAATTTTTATTCAGCCTTAGAAAATAAAAAGGCAAAATAATATATTTTACTTTTTAGAATGTTTTAGCACATGAAAAGCAGTATGAATGGACTGATACAAAAATTAGAATGGGAACTCTTTGATATAATTCTGTTCATAGCATTGTACCTGGCAGAGCTATTTCCAAAAGGAGACCAATATCTAGAAAGGCAGCATCTGGCATATTCCATAGGTTTTGTGGGCAATGCATAAAATTCTGAAAAAGTAGACAGGATCTGATGTGAGATACCCTGTTTAGAAAATGTTTTATTTAATAATTAGTTTTACGTAGGCTTTTACAATTAAGACTAGGCAAAGAGTTTATAAGTCTAGTCTCCATTACAAAATTCTAGCTGGAATATATTCCAGTCTGAGAGAATGAAAGTATTAGTAAATGTAAGCTTATTCAGCAATGACAAAAGTGTCTAGGATGTAGCATACAGACCTGAGTACTAAATGTCTTGATGATGATCTTGGGAGTAGAATTCTCTCTACAGGAGTGAAGGACCAAGTATTCTAAACTCAGACTAAGACTGGATGATACAGAAGATCAGAATTAAGGAAATACATACAAAAGAAAATGTTGAAAAAGGAGATTTTTGAGGGGGACTTCATCACCATACACACCCTCACGTTGACTTTGATGATTTATCCAAGCCTAGTTCTGAGACCTAGAGTAACCTTAGGACTGGAGTTTTTTTTTTTTTTTTTTTTGCAGTACTTGGGCCTCTCACTGTTGTGGCCTCTCCCGTTGCGGAGCACAGGCTCCGGATGCACAGGCTCAGCGGCCATGGCTCATGGGTCCAGCCGCTCCACGGCACGTGGGACCCTCCTGGACCGGGGCACGAACCTGTGTCCCCCGCATCCACAGGCAGACTCCCAACCACTGTGCCACCAGGGAACCCCCACATGGGATCTTTTGTTGCAGCACATGGACTTTTCTAGTTGTGGTGTGCAGGCTTCTCTAGTTGTGGCTCATGGGCTCCAGAGCGTGTGGGCTCAGTAGTTGCAGTGCGCGGGCTTAGTTGCCCCGTGGCATGTGGGATCTTAGTTGTCCAGCGGCATGTGGCGTCTTAGTTTCCCGACCAGGGATCAGACCTGTGTCCCCTGCATTGAAGCCGGATTCTTAACCACTGGATCACCAGGGAAGTCTCAGGACTGGAGTTATGATTAGTGTTACTAGTACCTTTGAAGCCTCTGGGTCATGGTAATTGGTTTTTGGTCTAAGCCATCCTTTTTGAGATTCCACATTATAGAATTTTATATTATGACACTAATGGGAAAAATGTTAAGAGTCCAGGAATGTCGACTGACTCGTGAAAGGTCAGTATCTTGGGTCTAAACAAGGTACTTTTCGAAGTTCGTAATGTCTGCAAGCTATTGGTCACCAATGTTAACAGTTGTTTAGCCTTCTGTACTCCTTTGTACAGGTACAGAAACAAGAACACACAGGTTGTCTTCGCTGCTTAAAAGTAACAGAGGGATGGTGAGAATTCCAAGTGCTGTTTCCTCCAGAGGCTTTTAGGAGGAAAATGTTCTTACAAAGAGATCTTGATGATCTCTTAATTAAACTACTGCCTACACACTGAAAGTGATAAGATGTATTGGCAAAAATGGTGCTTTATAAATTCAGAAGACAACATTTTGTCAGATATAGTATTTATTACTGTACTACTTTTTTTTTTTTTTTTTTTTTTTTTTTTTTTTTGCGGTACGCGGGCCTCTCACTGTTGTGGCCTCTCCCGTTGCGGAGCACAGGCTCCGGACGCGCAGGCTCAGCGGCCATGGCTCACGGGTCCAGCCGCTCCGCGGCATGTGGGATCTTCCCGGACCGGGGCACGAACCCGCGTCCCCTGCATCGGCAGGCGGACTCTCAACCACTGCGCCACCATGGAAGCCCTGTACTACTTTTAATATTTATATAATGCATTTTGCCTTAGACTTGAGCATAGTTAGATTAAAAATTTATTTTGAATTATAGATTCACTGGAAGTTGCAAAGACAGTATAGTGAGGGCCTTTGTGCCCTTCCCTTAGTTTCCTCCAATAGTTATATCTTATATGACTCTAGTACAAGATCAACATTGGCATTGGTACCATGTGTGTACATAGTTCTGTGTTGTTTTATCACACGTGTAGATTCTGTAACCACCATTGAAATCAAGATACAGAATTGATCCATTACCACAGAGATCTCCCTCATGTCACACTCATGGGCTTCCCCCAAGCCTCCCTAACCCTGGCAACTACTGATCTGTTCTTTATCTATATAATTTTGTAATTTTGAAAATGCTATATAAATGGAATCATGCAAAATGTGATTTTTTGAAATTGGCCTTTTCCACTCAGCATAAGTCCCTTGAGATCCATCTGAGTTGTTGAGTGTATTAATAGTTTGTTCCTTCTTATTCCTGAGTAGTATTCCATGGTTTGGATATACTGCTGTTTAATCATTCATCTATTGAAGGATATTTTGATTCTTTCTAATTTTTGGCTATTACTATAAAACTTCCATGCACGTTTGTGTAGTTTTTTGTTTGGACATAAGTTTTTAGTTCTCTGGGATAAATACCCAGAAAAGAGATTTCTGGGACATATAGTGTCTATTTATTTTTTTAAAGAAATTGTCAAACTATTTTGCAGAGTAGACATACTAGTGTAGTTTGATTTTCAACAAGAGAATAACAGAAAAATAAAATCTATGTAGAGTTGAAGGACACCATTATTTACTTTGTTTCTCAGGCCCCAAAACTTGGGAATCATCCTAGTTTCCTGTTTTTCTCATGTATTACATCTATTCATAACAAGTTTATTGGCTTTACCTTCAAAATACTCCATTCAAACCACTTCTTCAGAAATTCTACTCAATGCCACCCTCCTATAAAAAACCACCACAATGCCAATCACTCTTACTCTCTTCCCTTTAATCTTTTTCTTCACTGTATCTACCAAGACCTGAAACCATGTTTACTCTGTTTTTCTTTTCTTCAGAATG
Source organism: Neophocaena asiaeorientalis asiaeorientalis (assembly GCF_003031525.2). Classification (NCBI taxonomy): domain Eukaryota; kingdom Metazoa; phylum Chordata; class Mammalia; order Artiodactyla; family Phocoenidae; genus Neophocaena; species Neophocaena asiaeorientalis. The sequence continues at coordinate 311,755 of NW_020171993.1, forward strand.
TAAGCTCCATGACACTAGGGCCTTTGTCTACCTTTTTTGCCTCTATATTCTCAACTTCTAAATAATTCTTAATGCCATGCTCAATCTAAATTTGTTGTATGAATGAATGAAGTTGAATATGTCCCTGATGATTATAATAAGAATCTCTTGTCATTGAATCCACCCCAGTTAGGTCTCTGATGAATATACATGCCAGAAAAATGCACACTTTTTGAATTTTAGCCATGATTCCTTTGTGAAAGCCCTGGTGAGCTCACCTGTATTGTCTGCCTGTGGTAGTGTAGCAGCTCCTTCAGCTGGATTGCCCCAATCTTGTCTTTCATGAGGCCTGATAATAAGTTCTGAGAGGCTAGTCATTAGAAGCACCAACAACCCTTTCTCCCACCAATTTTTTTTTTTTTTTTTTTTTACCATCTACGTTCTGAATTTACTTACATTGGAAATTTTCACATAGATTCAGTTGAGTTTTCAAAACTTCATTTAGTTCAGAGTCGGTCCCATTCTTCTCTACTTCATGTATGGCTAATTATATTGCTATATCAAAATTTCTTTCTCCTCTCTTCGTCAGTTCCTGTCTTAATTTCAAGATGAAGTTCTGGTCATAAAGTGGATTCTTTTCTTCCTGAGTTTTGCTATCTCCTTTCAACACCTGAATAAACCAATATCTGACATCTTTTACCTGTCAACTTTGGCTTTCTTTGTATGCCTCTGAACAAATCCCGCTTCTATAGCCAGAGTGTTCCAAGGAGATGCCTTTTAATTTCCTTCTTATTTCTTGGGTCCTTAGTAATTTCATGGAATATTTCCTTTGCAACAACCCAAGAAGCTGATAGAAAACTGTTAAGACCCATGAAGTGTTGCAGTAACTTCCCACAATTCCAAAACTAATTAGACACACATGCACAAAATATCAACCAAATGTGGCCATTTCAGCTGTTTGTGATCCTAGTATGATTTTTTTCCTGAAATAGTGTTGCCAAAATCTTGGCTCCCTGTACACTGATGCCAAAATGAGATACAGAGACAGAGTTTTGGAGGAGAAAGAAAGGGTGGCTTTATTCTTTGCCAGACAAAGAGAGGAACACATCAGGGTAGCACCTCAAGAACTGTGCCCTGCTCCTTGGGGAATAGGGAGGGGTCTTATAGTCAGGGCTCATGGTCAGGGGTATGTGATAAGGATCAAGGTGGTAACAGTCCTGCATTCTTCTTTCTTCTGAAGTTTCAAAACGGTGGGGTTGCTGACAAGATGAGGGTGTGTGCAGGGTCTCAGGTGGTCACTCTCCTAATCTTGATGAGCTTCTCTGGTCCCTTTAATCTTGCTTCAGGTGGTTTCCTGGCTGCAACTGTTCACATCTGCCCTTTGGAACTCAGGGAAGGTCATGGAGGCTGGAGTCTTGCCTATAAGAAACGGGGGACAAAAAGGCCTCTGTGCCTGGGAGCCCCATAGAGCCCTGCTGTGTGTGTGTGAGTGTGTGTGTGTGTGTGTGTGTGTGTGTGTGTGTGTGATGGAGAAGGGGAGTAAGGGAAGAGGGAGATAGAAAACTGGTTTATGCTTTCAGCTGTGCTAGGATCTAGTCAATCTGTGCTGACTATTTGAGAAGCACCACTTGTAACCTTATAACTCAATAACTGAGAAAGATGTTTTGTCAAACAGTTGTTGGAGATACCAAGAGCCTATTTTCTGTTGAGAAAGTAATCACGGCTTGTAAATGATAGCTTCATTTTTCTGGAGAATGTCATCTGAAATTTTTGTGCCTTCCAGCAAAAATTTAAAAATTTCAGAGGCAGCAATTCCAGTTCCTAGAGATTTTCTGAGCTCTCCTCTTTCTTTAATGGCCTTTCCTCTGAGACTCCTCGGTTCTTTCTGTTACTGAGTCCAAGCTCGCTCTGTTCACCGCGAGACAGGCCAATAAATCGGTAAACGAGGTGTTGAGGCAAGGAAAGACGGCAGACCGAGAAGATGGCGGACTAGTGTACCCAAAAAAACATCTTATGGGGTCTGGATGCCAGTTTCTTTTATAGAACAGAGAGGGGAAGAGTTGAGGAAAAAAAGTAAAAAGGCCATTTGTCTTGCAAAATCTTCTTGCTTGGCCTGCATCAGGGAGGGGATGTGTTAATTCTTTTCTGCAGCCATTCACAGGTGGGCAGGGTCAGAATGTCTCTCTGTGAGCTGAACAAAGGCCTTTTAGTTTGTCTGGCAGAGGGTCAGGGTTCCCTGTGGCAGGCCATTATGTATACTTACAGCTGTAGGTAGTGATATGATAAGAAAAGCCATGAAAAGCAAAGGTAAAAGTTGAAGAAACAGAACCAACGTGGAGTCAGAATTCGCTCTTCCCTGTTAGATTTCCCCCTGATGCTAAATTGCATGTAAGCTCTGTCCTGGACCACAGTCTCAAAGGTCTCCTTGTTGATATCAGACAAATCTTCAAACAAAGTTTATGACCACGGCCTCCCTTCAATCCCAGTCACCTTATGTTTCCCCTTGATCCCTTCTACGTCAGCAGGATCCCAGAGTATTTCTCTTACTTGCTGTCTAGGGATTTCTTAGGCTTATATCCTTTGTTCCTACATTCCCTGAAGGTAGAGAACCCTCCTGCTCAGATTCCAGATCTGGAAGGGTTGTTTCTTACATACGCCTACCACCATGTGTTTTTTTACCTCAAATTTGTCTTCTCTTAGTTTTGGCATGCTCTATGCCTTGAGTGCACTCCTTGGTTCTGGTAGCAGCCATTACTACCCCAGGACAGGCAGTTCTGAGTGAACCTGACTAACTCTGCTGATATTCACGAAATTCACTACTAAAGGGCTTTTGTGAAAAAGAGCATTTTCGAAGTTTAGTTCTGCAGCAGTTGTGGAGAATAGCCTACCTTATTTTTTAGATCAAGATGTGGGTAATCTCTGCTAATTTGCTCAGTAAATACTTAGTGATGCCTTCCTGAAATATTTTCAAATCCATTTCATTTATATAATATTATTGAGCCCCTAGTAACTTTCTTTTTTTTCCCAAAGATTAGCAGACTGACTGATTTTGCTTCTATTTAGAAAGCACCTTCATACACTGATGATTTGTTTTGATGGTTATAAAACAAAGGAATATGAATTGGAATATTCTGATATGATTATCCTTTTTGTCTTAATGTATTTTTATGAATCCTCTTTTAAAGAGGATTTATCAAGAAAGCAATTGCTTAGCTCCTTCTTCATTACTAAATAATCACATAAAATATTTTAGTTTAATCCAACAATTATAAAAAACTTTACATTTGCATATTTCACTACAATTTTATAAAAAAGAAACAAAATAAAAATGTGAATAACTTTTTGCCATAAATCATGTCCAACCATAAATGAGTTTGCTTTTGTTTGCTTTGTTTTGTTTTAATATACTATAAAATATTAAATACATTAGTAAACATGTAGACAGTACATTTCAAAGGACTATAAGTATTTGGGTATTTATTTTATTTAAAAACATTTTTCACTCTTTCCATTGTTGTCTGCTTAGTTGCTAAATTGAGGCAGCCTACCTCACATGGTATATGACACTCAGAATTTGTCCTGGTAGGATGCCATCCAAACAAAGTCCTTAAAAGTAAAGCAAAGCAAAATGAAAAACTACAAATAGGAAAATTGCTGCGGTTTAATTGGTAGAGAGGAAACCCAGTTATAATAGTGCTAACGTGCAATTTTTAAATAGGATGTAATCCATGATCGTTCAGACAGTCTGAGGACTTCCTGTAATTCACTGGCAAATGGTTTAGCACATTTAGAAGAATAGCAGGGGAGTGGGATGTGTATGACAGGAAATTTGAATCTCCATGTGGGTGGTTAAGAGCCACCAGGGAGCACTTAGTTACACACCGGTCACTCAGCATCACGCATCCGAGACTGATGCCACACATCATATTCTCCAGTTCATGGGCTCGGTTAGCACTCTCTGTGGGGTTCAGATAAAAGCCAAACTGAGATTATGGGCCTTGCCCTCACCCCCTCCATAGGAAATGGAAATAAATACAAGATGGTGAGACTCAGAGATTGGGAGAATACAGAATAAGGTGGAGCAAAGGGCTGTGTGACCTTGGATGGTTTTTGGATCTCTTTGGGTTTTAATTTTTTTCAAGTGTGAAATGCAGATTTGAGATAAATGGCTTTTAAGGTTCCCTTCAGTACTAACATTCTGTATATCTAAGATTCGGTTAGCGCAGTTATGCCACTGTCCTTAGAATTGGACTGGTTATTGGAGATGAGGTTATTATGGAAAAGGAAGGGGTGTCACTTAAAAGTTTTAGGGCTTTTCATATACAGTGCATGTCTTGTTTTATGGAGAATAAGATGTGTCTTATATGGAATATATTTAATAAAGAGTTTAGAGGGAAGAACTTCAGGGAATATTATGGAGAAAAAAATTATACTTTTGGAAAGAGCAGTGTTTTTCCATATAGAAGCTAGGAAGACTGAAAGGCATTTGCCTCAGGGCATAGGAATAGACCCCAGGGAGAGTGCCCAGTGGGGACTCTGAAGGATATTTGGCCTGGATGGATATCTAGGCAGGTTAAAAATGAGTTGTTACACTTTTCCAAAATTAAAAAAAAGTTTCTTTACAAATCATAACATGAAACTTTAGGTGACACAGATATAATATTAAGTTATATGTTAAAATTTTTCTTGCCCTCACTATTGTGGTGTAGGTAGGAAATGGAGTGTGAACATACTGATTTTTAATTCTGGTTTTAGTTTTAACCAGATGGAGAGAGCTTTAAGCTTAATGTTTATTTTAGAAACTGGGTCAATTCTTTGTATCTGCTTTACCCCTGCTTGTAAAAAAGACTTCTTCTCTTTCTCTTCTCTTTTCTTTAATGAGCTGAGTATCCCATGAAGAAAAATATTTCGTGGAGCCCAAAGTTCAGGGTTATAGGCACCTTTTTTTATGGTTTAGTAGTTTCAGATGTACAGTCCAGTAGTTTGAAAAAGACTGTGAAGTGGACTTTACTCCCTGTTTCTTATTCAAAACAGAACTTGTATCTTTCGCAGGAATGTTCTTTTATACTCATATTTCTTTTTATGCCTAGTCACATTTTCACAAAACCTCTCAGATTCTACAAAGTTTGAGATTTCCCAGAAAACAACAGGAAATTTTCTCATTCGCCTATTAAGTAGCCCACCTCTGTGCAAGGATTTGGTCTCTGGAACTACCTTGTGTCCCTGTATTACTCAAAATTATTGAATTCATTCAGCATTATGCCAGGTGTTCTGGTAGTTATTGGTATTAGGGAGACAGCCTGGATACTTCCTAGCCCTCAATAAGTTAGCGGTATGGTGAGTGTCAGACAAAAAAATATCACTGAATCCTCTCTCTCTCTCCTTCTCTCATTCTTTACAACCCCATTCCATTCCCATCTCAGTCCCCATCACCATTCCAGACCCTATCTCTCCATCTCCATCTCCATCTCCCTCTCCATCTCTATCTTCATCTCATCTCTTTTTGTACTTTGAACTAAGAGCTAAGACTTTGAACAGGTGAATAAGGAACTTGGGCTGAAGAGTAAGGCTGGTAAGAGCAGAGTCTCTGCTTGTCCTGTTTATTGTATTTTTAGTACAAAGTATTGTGCCTAGTTGGTAGCTGTGCTAATTAAACATATGTTGACTAAACAAATGAATAAACAAGTTCACCTGCCTCAGCCTGAGGAATCCAGGAAGGTTTCTAGGAGAAAGTGACTCTTGAGCTCAGAATACAAAAACAAGTCTGTGAATGAGGCAGGATTTAGGTACTTTCCAGGTAAAGAGAACCCATGTGAAAAAACATAGGAATGAACTGGGTTGGCCTTTTCTGCTGCACTCCGTGTATTTCACTTTGGCTTGAAGAGAAAGTAGATGTGGATGGGGAGGAAGAAAGGAACCAAGGTGCCAAAAGGCTTTGTATAGCTTGAGAAGGAGTTTGTCTTTTATCCTAAAGGTTATGAACTAAAGAAGAAGGATTTTATTCTTCAGTGCAGAAGATAGATTGGGGGAGATACAGGCTGTGGGCAGAGAAGCAAACTGGGGGCTGTGGCAGTAATCTAGGAAGACATGAATGAGGTGGCAGGGATAGGGAGGATGATGGTATGGCTTAGAATCGATAAAATCTTTTTTTTTTTTTTTTTTTTTTTTAAGGGCCAGATTGTAACTGTCTTAGGTTTCAAGGGCCATAATGTCTCTGCTGCAACTACTCATTGTGCTGCTGTGGTGCTAAAGCAGCCATAGACAGTACACAAACCAATGAGCAGAGCTGTGTTCCAGTAAAGCTTTAAGCAGGTGGTATTTGGCACATGACCCATCGTTTCCCATGGTCTAGCACAGACAGTATCGGCTGTGAAAAGCCCATGGACTTTGGAGTCAGACAAATCTAGGTTTGATCTCTTTTTTTTATCACTTATTAAGAATTTACATCAATTATCTAAACCCTCATCTGTAAAAGAAAGATAATAGTCCCTACATTACAGAGTTATTTGAAATACTCAGTAAGAGATTGTATGTAAAGTTGCTGAAACATTGTTTTAAGTTGTTATGGTGATCAAATGAATGAGTGAGATATGGTAGAAGGAAGAGTTCAAAAGGACTTACAGATTTCTGGCTAATTCAGCTGAGTGAAAGACAAAGCTCTTTTCTAAGATGAGAAAGAAGGGGCAGGTATTACTGGGGCAAGAGTGCAGTTCTTTTTTGGACATGTTGAGTGTGAGGGGTCTTCAAGTCATTTGTTAGAGATGTCCATGAGGTTAGAAGTGATAGAAGTAAGAAGTGTGGCTTTTGCGTTCCAGAGACATGAGGCCCTGAGAAATCTCTTTAGGAATCACAGTGTAGAAAAAGGAATTGATGTCAAGAGCATGCAAGATAGAGTCAGAATGAAGCTGACCAAGGGTGGACCCTGGAGAAAGGAGAGCCAGAGAGGTTAGGAAGAGAACCCAGAGGGGTAAAAAGGAAGCATGGATCCAGAAGAAGGGTTTGTTGCTAACAAAGAATGAGAGAGAACTTGAAGAAGTAAGGGGGAACAGCAAGACAATGGATATTGAATCAGGGGCGATCTGGCTGGAATTAAGAGGCCATGTGACCTTCCATGAGTAGTTTCATTGGATAGTTGAAGGGAGAGAGCCACAGGGGCATTTGTCTTTATGAGCTCTAAGTCTTTTTTTTTCTCTGTGAAGGAAAATAATTTTAATCAGTAGCCGTTAACCTAGTGCAGGTAGACTATGCTTGTACAGTATTTTTCACTACCAGTGTTGCTTTTATCTGAATCAACTTTCAAGTTCAATAAAATATATTTAAATTAGATTACTAGGTATATTATATATGCGTGGAGTTTCCTTTCATGTTACAAAATAGAAAACAAAAAACTGACTTTGAGAGAAGTTTTTATGAAATCCCACTTTCTAAGAACAGGCATTTTAGTCAGGGGAGAATTTTATTTACTGATGACTACAAGATGATTTGGGACCTTAGAATAAATTTAGTTTTGATTTCTGTGAATGTTTATTGCCTGGGACAGGTTGTTACCTTGTAGGAGAAGTGGTGCTCTGCCGTAGAGAGCACTGGGGACTTGCATGATCCTTACATAAGTAGTATCAAGGATCAGTGGACATATGATTTAAATTTTGCTGGAGATAAAATAGTTAGATTTTTTCCCCACAGGTTGAAGTACTAACAAGTCCATAGATGAATATATTTTGAACATGTTAAGATAAATATCATTCCCAAAGACCTTTATGCATGGATTTAAGAACTGCTTTAGAATGCTCCAAGAGGGGATTTTCTTTGGGGCAGTTTCTAAGCCAACTAGTTCCCAAGTGACTGCTTCTAACCTACTTATTTAAGTTTTACAAAAATTGTGGTGACTGAGGTAGGCCTCCCTTGGAGTCCAGGTGCCAGCACACGGTCTTGGGTTTGGGCTGCATGTGTAGGAAAGAAGATTTCTATGGGATGAGAACTATATCCAGGTTGACTCTCTGGAAATATTGGAGGCTTTTAAAAATTCTCTCTGGAGATAGCTCTGGAACTACCCTTTTAGATCCTCTCTTGTTTAAAGTCAAATTTATGTTTAACAACCCCCCAAAGGCTTAATATGTGAAAGTCTAATTTGGGAGACTTACAGATTTAAAATGAATCTGTAAGGGAAGGAAACTTAAATTCATGCCTCTGGTTAGACTTTAGCAAAGCAGACAGGTCTAGTGTTGACTCTTTTAATGAGCCTTATGGGGTGGAAGCCAAGACATTGGGAACTTTTCTTATACTGAGCTGCGTATGTGTTTGCCTGTCAGATTCCTTAGAAAAGGCCTCAAAGGACCTTCATAGTAGGTGTGTTCCCCCAACTCCTTCCCTTAGGAGGGCCAGTCTTGAGAATAACATCACTTCCCTTCACCTCTCCCCACCATTACTCACACTGACTCTCTAGATTCCATCATCCCTAAACAATTCCCAATCTGGATCTACCTGCCTCTTTTGCTCCTGTTCCAGGATTGCTGAGCACAAGCTGGAATAAACCACACAGCCCTGTGAATAGGTGCCACTAAAATGCGTGGTTCACAACCTTAGGGATCTTTACTTATTTTAGGTCATCTCCTGCTCACGTTTGCTGAGCAGCTATTCTTATGCAACTTGCAATGTTTTCTTTCCACTTCTCTAAACCTGTGACGACCCTTCTCCATCTCAGCAGATGGCCCTCCTTTTATTTCTCTGCAAAAGAAAGGACAACTGTAGCAAACATGCACTCCTTTCGTTCCTGACCCCCTTCTGACAAAGGCAGGGTAGAGGAGGCGTGGGGGTGAGAGGGAGGGGGTGGGCAACATGCACAAAACCTCGCAGGCCAAGGTAGTGGCTTTTCTTCTGACTCAGATGGGGGGACTTTTGAAGGTTTGGGGCCAAAGAGTGGTATGATTTGTCTTATGTTTTATAAAGATCAATCTGGCTGCTGTGTGGAAAATGAGCTATAAGGGGACAAGGATGCAAGAGGGCAGACAGGTTAATAATAGTCAAGGTGAGAGATGATGGTGGTAGTAGTTAGAATTGATTAGATTCTGGACAAATGGTTAGGACCAATAAAATGTGAGGATATGAGAGAAAGTGAAGGTCAGCATTTACTTTTAGGCTTTTGGTACAAACAACTGTGAAGCTAAGTTGTGCATGGTCATTTGTCATGTCTAATGGGCAGTTACATATATGAACCCAGAGTTCTGTGAAGTGGTCTTGGGTGTGGACATAGATATGCTTTGTCTCTTGATATTTTATCTCCTCCAATTTTTTGCCCTTCTTTTCTCTGTGTTGTCCATCTCTCTATCATTCTACTGGCTCTTTCTCATCAGCCCATAAACATGGTCATGTCTCTTCAATCCTAAAAAAAATACACGTATGTGAATAAAACACTTGACTTTGCACTCTCTTTAACTATTGACTGTCTACCAATTCTCCCCATTTTAAGTAGGCTTCCTAAAGCATGTGTCTTTACTTTCTTATCTCCATTTTCTACCTATTGAAAGTGGACTTCTTCTCCTGTACCACCTCTCAAAGTACATTTGCCAAATTTCACAAACACCTTTTCATGCATAGAGAGACATCTCCCTTGGCTTTGTCGACCTAAAAAACAAGAATCCAGTTCAAGAGGCAAAGTGTTTATTTGGGATAAAAGAATTACATTTGAGGGTATACAGATATAGGTAGAAACCCAAATAGTGCTCTGATTATATGAGAGGGGCTCAGGGTTTTCTCTCATGAGAAAGAAAGGAAGAGGAGGTAAGTTGTTGTTTTCTAGAAGTGTTCATTGGTACAAGATGATGTAAAACTAGATTTGTACTTCATTGATTGGTCAGGTGACGTAGTCACTAGGTAAATGTTCATTTATCAATCCTTTCAATAGACAGGATATTCTGGTTTCTTTTGCTTACTTCTTGGAATGGTGGCAGATTGGTCCGGTTCAGAGGTACAGAAAGTGGGACGTACAAGGTTATTCCTCTGGAATGGTTGTTCTGGCTGTATTTTAAATGGCTCTACTAGTGTCATCTTTCACAGCTTCTTTGATGTTTATCTCTCCCTGGTTCCCCTCCCACTGCTCTGGCTATTTCTTCTCTGTTGCTTTGTTGGATCATTATACTCTGTCTCTTAAATATTGAACACTGTGATACTGGCAACAAATTATTGAAAGATCAAGGGCAGCTCTCCTGATAGGCTGAGCAGTGTCTCCCTACCAGGAGTGATTTAAGGGAGCCAGCCATCTTTCAGATATATCCCTGATCACTTTGCCTGATGATCCCTGCTTTGCGGGTCCTTCCCTTCAGAAGGCCCCCGTGAAACTGTCATTTTGTTCTCTGAACGGTGCAAGTCTCTAGCCCCCATCAGCATGTCAGCACAGACATGTGCTGTGCTGACAAACTAGCTCACTGTCACAATGAAGAGAAAAGAGATGCTGAGATTTCAAAGGAGGGTGGAGAAAGCATTCGGAGCATGGGGTGCTGCTTGGCAGGCAGGGGCGGAAAGGAGCTAAGGTGATGATGCCAAGAGGGAAGAGACTCTTCCAGAAGGATATTTTTTTCTTCCTACCTCTATGGTGGGAAAATAATCAGGGATTGATGATTCATGCCCCCTTTCTCTGGTTTCCTGCCATGAGAACCTTCTTCCAAAGCCTGTCTAAAGTATCCCTGCCCTTTATTTATATCCCATTATCCCTTGATTATGGTCTGTAATTATATTTTTTGATTCTTTATATATTTACTGCTTGTCTCTCCAGCTAGAATGGGAGCCAGGAAGACAGGGAGCTTGTCTGTTTGATTCAACTCTGTATCTCTGTTGTAACAGGAACATAGTAGGTGCTCAACAAATTCTTTAGAAATGAATGAATGGATTTTGGTACTCCATATGTGAAAAGTTGTAAATTAAGAGCAAAGCAAAACCATACTGGTTCTCCAGAACTGAGATTTTAGTGTTGGGTTTAAATAGATATACAATAAAACTTAGATATATGAGTATGTGATTGACTTCAGTTTTCTGTAACAGAGCTCACTTAGTTTGTGACCCACACCCCCCTACTCTTTTCTACCTTTCAAAGTGCCCTTTGATGCTGCATCTGTCCTGTGGTTGTACCTGTCACTCTGTGTCTGTCATGTCCCAGAATTCTGGATGGGAAGTAAGATACACTTCCCTGTTGTTTTCAGATCTCCCCTCAACCTATTTTAGGTTTCTTTTTTTCACCTATATTTCTTTCCATTTTGCCCACCTAGGTTTCGCTGCCCCTTCCTCTGACCCCATGTTTTCTGGGAAAAGAGCTAAGATTTAACAGTAAAAACAAAGCACAATAAGAGTAACAACAAAAAAGCCATTTGCTATCTCAGGGGCCTGGCACTTGCAAAGGAAATCTATGCTTTCAAGATTATTGTTTTGGCTATGGGATTGAAAGATGTCTAATTTGAAATTCAAAGCTATGCTGCTTTCTTTGTTCTCAGCTGTATTTACACTTCCCTTGAAAAGTGACTGCCACTGTTTCAGTGGGAGGATGGCAGAGGGGCCATTAGGAAGAGCAAGGGATTAGAGGGACGAAAATACTGTGTGTGCTTGTATGTATGTTTGTGTGTGCGCGCACACACATACACACACAATCTCACGTGTTCCTCATCCTCAATCATAAGTGAGTTTCTGGCGTAAGTGAATGAATTTGCCACACTCCCAATCTCTTTCTTTTCTTTGCTTATAGAGGGAAACCACCTGGGAATTTAAGTGGTTTGGAAACAACCATTTGTACCATAGACAGAATTTGATGATAAAGTTTGAATATTCTGTTCTATAGAGGCAACATAAGGTTAGGACTCTTTCAACTTAGGTCAGAAGCAGAGATGATCATTTTTTGGTTTTTGTTTGCTAAAGAAAGAAAATCATATAAGTGTATTTTAGAGAAATATGCATCTTAAAACAAGTTAAGATAATGGAAAGTGTTTCCATTCACCCAAAGAGAGATTTTACTGGATTTTAATGTTTGGTGAGAGGCTTCCTATAGCTGTGTGACTCTGTTAGTTTAGTCATTAGAGAGAAATTCCCAGAGGAAAAAAAGGTGATTGTAATGGAAGTTGGTTAATATGACAGCACCAGACAAGACAGCTGAGATAAACAAGAAAGAACCCAAGTCACACAGAGGAAGGGACGGAAATCCCAAATATTTTCTGAACCTTTGGTGTTCCTGGCTTCTTTTTAATTTAATTTGCAAGGTAATTCAGATTATCTGCCTGTTTTCTTTTTTTCTTAATTTAATTTTTACATCAAAGTAGTACATACACATAAAGAGTCAAATAGTACTTTAAGGTTTATTTTGAAAAATAGAGGTTTACTTTTCTCCACGCCTTTTCCCATTTCCCAGAGACTACTTTAAAATATTTTTACTTTTGGGGTAATATTTATCTTTTTTTCCTCTAAATACCGTGATTATTGGAGAAGATTTTCAGTTTCAGTCATTAGCTATTGACTTACATCTTTGGAAAATGCCCCCGTCCCTTAACCACCACTTCGTACACATATATACATTTCCAATTTTCTATCTTCTCAGTATATTTAGATCATGCTTTTGATTGAATCAATAGTCTGTGTTCATTTTTATGACTTGCAAACACTGTTTCTGTCTGAGTTGTGTGGTATTCGATCATTATCTTCCCATGCCACATTTGGTTTTCCCCAGGGTAATTATGGTCATCCAATTATTTTCTTAGTTTTCCATGTGCTTCTCTTTATTTCATTTCCTAAGTCTCCTGTATTGTGTAGCTCTTTCTCAATATGCTCATATTAGGTAGGGATCAACATCTTGTCTTTGGAGGCACCTTTCTTGGAGCCTTCTGACTATTCTGACCTAATCTCTGGAGTCTGATCCACAGCTCTCAGCCTGATACCTCCCTTCATCCATGATCTTCAGGATTCCCTTTGCCTTTCTCTTTTATGGACTCCTTGTTTTCTCTGTCTGTTTTCAAGAAACAACTCTCACAATATTAGCCTTCAGAGAAAGGATAGATAAAAGATATTTGGGCGGGGGGAGGATTATACATGTTTTAAAATGGCTTTCATTTATCCTTACACTTAATTGAGAGTTCTTCTAGGTAGAGATTTAAAGGTTAGAAATGATTTTGTGTCCTAATTTTGGGTCTTTCTTCCTTTGAATTTTGAATGGAACTATTCAGAAGACTGATTCCAGTCAAGTCTTTTTATTTTTTAGATTGAAGTATAATGGCCTATAACATTTTTATTAGTTTCAGGTATATAGCATAATGATTTGGTATTTGTATATATTGTGAAATGATCATCACAATTAGTCTAGTTAGCATCCATTACCTTACATAGTTACAAAAAATTTTATTTCTTGTGATGAGAACTTTTAACATCTTCTCTGTTAGCAACTTTCAAATATGCAATATGATATTATAGTCATCACACTGTACATTACATCACCATGACTTATTTTATAACTAGAAGTTTGTACCTTTTGACTCCCTTCACCCAGTTCTCCCACCCCTACCCTCTGTCTCTGACAACTGCCACCAACCAATCTATTATCTGTATCTGTGAGCTTGGTTTTTTCAGGGTTTTTTTTTTTTTTTTTTTTTTTTTGGCAGGATTTCATTTTTTCATGGTTGAATAATATTCTATTACATATATCTATATACCACATTTTCTTTCTCCATTTGTCCATTGATGGGCACTAAGGTTTGTTTCTATATCTTGGCTGTTGTAAATAATGCTACAATGAACATGGGGATGCATATATCTTTTCCAGTTAGTGTTTTTATTTTCTCCAGATAAACACCCAGAAGTGGAATGGCTAGATCATCTGGTACTTCTATTTTTAATTTTTTGAGGAATATTTGTACTGTTTTCCATAGTGGCTGCACCAATTTCATTCCCAGCAACAGTACACAATGATTCTCTTTTCTCCACATCCTCACCAACACTTATTTCTTGACTTCTTTGTAATTGCCATTTTAACTGGTGTGAGGTGATATCTCATTGTGTTTTTAATTTGCATTTTCCTGATGATTAGTGACGTTGAGCATCTTTTCATGTACCTGTTGGCCATTTGTATGTCTTCTTTGGAAAAATGTCTATTCAGATCTTCTGCTCCATATTTAAATTGAATTTTTTTTTTGCAGTTGAGTTGTATGAGTTCTTTATACATTTTGAATATTAACCCCTTAAAAGATATCTGAGTTGCAAATATTTTCTCCCATTCAATAGGTTGCATTTTCATTTTGTTGATGGTTTCCTTTGCTGGTCAGTAATTTTTTATTTTGTTGTAGTCCCACTTGCTTATTTTTGCTTTTATTGCTTTTGCTTTTGGTGTCAGATCGATTCAAATCTTGATGCTTGTAAATAATATATTTTTCTCTCTTCTTACTTTCTGGAAACCTTTAAAATCTTTTGGTACCCAGTATTAGGAAATACTATGGTGATGTCTTTTTCTTTGGTTCTGTTTTCATCCACTTTTCTAGATTCTCAATGGGCATGTTTCACCATTTGGATATACCTATTTTTCACTCCTGGGAAATTTTCTTGAGTTATTTTCTTGACAGTTCCTCCTTTTTCTTATCTTTATTGAAACTCCTACTGTTTGGAAGTCGAGTCTTCTGGATTGATTTTCTAATTTTCTCATCCCCTTTCTATGATTTTCTGTAATTTTGTCTTTTTTTTCACTCTATGGTCTAGAAGTTTTCCTCAAGCTCATTTTCTAATCCTTCTGTTGAATTTTTTTTTCTCCTAGCCTATGTTAATTTCCAAGAGCTCTCGAGCTTTATCCTTGTTCCTTCTTATAACATGCTGTTTTTGTTTCATAACTTCAAAATCTCCTCTTTTCTCTCTGAGGATGTAAGAGAGTTTATATACAGTTTTCATATGCTCACATAGTCTCTGTTTCCTTTGAGTTGATTTTTGGTTTGTTGGTTTTGGTCTCTGTTTCTCATGTAGGAGGCTTTATGCAGATGTCTAGGCATCCTGGCTTTCTTTTTATGGCTGAATTTGTGACTGTGGCCTTAATGTAGGGAGATCTGATTGGGTCATTTTGTGGGGAATACTCAACATCACTATTTTTTACTTCATTTCTGTTGGGCCGCCCATTTTCCCAGAGAGGAATTTTTCCAATTTCTAGTCTGGATATTCCTTGCTTCCAGCTTTCTGGGAGCTGAATGTGGAAATAAGCTAGGGGGTTGGCATTCAGTTTGTACACTTTCAAATAATCCCCCTGGTTTCAGTAGCTACCCCTACTTGAGACTCTCCCTAGTCTTCAGCTGAGGTGTGAAATGGACAATTGCCCAGCTCTGTGGAATTAAGAAGGCATCTGGGAGATGGATATCCATCTACTTTTTCAACAGACTTTCAACAAATCCTCCATTTTCAACTCCCTTTTGCCCCCTCACTTCCAGAAGTATCTGGTGGTAGCAATTCCTGGGATATTTGGAGGTTCTGTACTGCAGATCAGTTTGGTTCTTGGCTTTCCCTCTGCTAGTTTAAGATTCAGCTTTCTTGGATCTGCTAAGTCAGTTACTACTTGTCCTATGCTTTCCAGGTTTCAGAAGTTTTTGTTGTTGTGTGTTCTCCTATTTTCTTTGTCCTTGTAGCATCACAGTTTAAAGAATCCATTTACTGTTTATTTTGTGGAGTTTTGAGAAGAAGCAGAGGCACATGCATGTGGACAGTCCTCCATATTGACCATATTGGCTGAGCCTTTCTGTCTTTTTGCATGGTTCTCTCAGTTATGCTGGTTCTTCTCTTTCCTTTGTTTATTATCCAGATTTATACAGCTCTTGATCTAAAAATTTTCACTGCTCTTTACCATTTGTCTCAAGCTACTTGCCTAGTAGGGAATATCCCATCCTTACTAAACCCATCAGAAGTCCACTGCTATAATATCTGTCTACTTAACCTGTAAGTCTACTCCACTGTCTGCTTGGCCTCTCAGCTACGTTCTATGGTCCCTGATCTTTGGAAGTCCTGTGCTGTTGTGACAATCTCTGCTCAGTCATTCTCTCTGGCATTCTTTCCCCCTGTATTCATTAGAGCCAAGCTTTCTCTTATACTACATTAGTCCTCAAGCCCATCTCCAGCAGAGCATCTTTTTCCAATCCCTTAAATATATAGAATGACACTGTAAAAATGATCAAATACTCTGTCATTAGCTAGATTGAATTGGGTGGGGGTGGGTCTAACCTTTTCATGTAGGTTTATACTTTAGAATTAAAGGGAGGCATAAAATTTATCAGTATCATGGATGAAGCCAGACCAAAATGTATTCAGTTTCTTAAAGTCAGGATTCTGTTATACTCTTAGGACTAGAAGTGGTTGGCAATAAAGGGGTGAAAGGAAAAACCACTCTCAGTACTGTGGCCTAAATTTAAGTCAATCAGGGCTAAATTCCTCTTCTATCAGCCTTTAATAAACAGCATTCTATAGTCCACAGTGAATTCAGCACAGTGATGTTGGGATTTTGTTGATAAACCTGTTATTGGTGTTTCTCAGTTTGTATTTGCTCTGAAATACTGTCAGTTGGAATACTTCACTGAGGCAGTCAGTGTGGGATGGGAACATATGTGCCGTTGATGAAAGCTGCTTTGCAGTGAAAATCACTGGGATTCCTGTGAAGCTCTATCTTGTGAACATTGTTATATGAGCACTACCTTTAAAATATTTGGCTTGAGTCTGAAATCCTAAATAGGTTTACAGACTACAGGCCTACCAGATGAGCAGGAGTAAAAATGAAATATTTCACTGTTGTGTTATGTGGAGCTTTTCTGTTGTCAGATAGAACTTTGAATACATAAATTTTAATCAAGAGAAGTCTGACTAATAAAAATCATCATGGTGAGTGGTAAAAAGTAAGCTTTAAAGGCATTATGATTAAAGGCTGTGTCCTCATTATAAATCAAGTAGCCAGAATTTCTGGAATGAAGAAGGGAGAAAATGGTGTGGGATGAGGTCAGAAAGGTAATGGGACCTGATCATTCAGAGCCCTGGAGACTATGTTATTTTGTGGACGGGAACCTCAAGAGTGTTCTGAGCAGACAATGACATGAATTTGCATTTTAACAGGATCACTCTGGCCACTGTGTTGAAAGTTAACTCTAGGTGACAAGGGATGGAAGAGACAATTCAGGGACATTCTTGTAGTAATTTTAGTGAGAGGTGATGGTGGCTTGGATAAAGATAGTAGCAGTGGAGATAGAGGGCAGTGGAGATAGAGGGCAGAGGGTAGGTCCTAGTTACATTTTGAAAATCAGACATGGTGCATTTTTAAATTAAAATACAGTTGATTTACAATATTATATTAACTTTAGGTGTGCCAGCATAGTGATTCAGTATTTTTGCAGATTATACTCCATCAAAAGTTATTACAAGATGATGGTTAGAATCCCCTGTGCTATATAATACATCCTTATTGCTTCTCTATTTTATACATAGTAGTTTGTATAAACTACTCTTAATCCCAAACTCCTGATTTGTTTCTCCCACCTTCCCTCTCCCCTTTGGTAACCACTAGTTTGTTTTCTATATCTGTAAGTCTGTTTATGTTTTGCATATATATTCTTTTTTTTTTTTTAGATTCCACATGTAAGTGATATACAGTATTTGTCTTTCTCTGTCTGACTTATTTCACTAAGCACAATATTCTCTAGCTCCACCCATGTTGCTGCAAATAGCAGGATTTCATTCTTCTTTATGGTGAATATTCCTTTGTATGTATATGTATATATGTGTATATATATATACATATATATATATATTTCCACATCTTCTTTATCCACTCATCTGTTGATGTGGGCTGTAAAAGGAAGAGAGAAATTAAGGAGGATGCCAAGTTATTTATTTTTATTTTTGGTTCTCTGCACAGGTAGGGATGGAGATGATTATGGGGAAAGCAGAAAGGTTTTTTGTTTTTTTGAGTGAGATGTAGAATGAGGAGTTAAATTTTGACAAGATATAAGTTTGGGATGTTTGTTAGACGTATAAGATGTCTAATAGGCAGTTGGGTGAGAAGTCTGGATTTCAGGGGAGAGATTCTGGCTGGAAACATATACATTTGAGAATTGTTGGTATCGAGCTGATATTTAAAGTCTGGGTGAGACTGGTTGAACTCCACAGGATTGAATGTAGTTAGAGAAGCGGTCTAAGAACTAAGCCCTGGGGCATTCAGATATTTAGTGGTCAGTAAGACAAGGTGAAACCAGCAAAGAGATGGGAAAGGGTGCTTTGGAGGTAGGAAGAAATCTAGAAGTAAAGTGTCCTGAGGGCAAGGAAAGATGAGTGAGCATCCGTGGCAAGTGCCACTTACAAGTCAAATGGAACGACACCTGGGAATTGATCATTGAACTTTTCAATCTGGAGGTCACTGGTGATCTTGATGGAATCTCTCTCTTCCTCAAACATCTGTGACAAGAGCACTGTTTTCTCTTTGGCAAGTTCTCCACAGTGTCTTGGGATGAAATCTGATGGGGCCAGAACACATCAACTCTTTTAGAGCTATTGATGTTTTACTTTCTTTTTTAGTCAGTTTGTCTCCTGTTGGGTTTATGTCTTCTCTTAGCAGTGCTCTTTATAATCTATACCCTAGTCTGAATATCATTCTGCCTGAAGTAGAGGACAGGCCAAGCAGGGGTCAAGGACTTGTGTATCCTTTGTGTCATCCATCATCATTGACCTCCAACCCAAGAAGCAGGTACTATGGACTGAATTGTTTCTCCCCAAAACACATATGTTGAAGCCCTAACCCCCATGTGATTGTGTTGGCTATAAGGCCTTTAAGGAGATGATTAAGGTTAATTGAAGTTAAATGAAGTCATAGCATGAAGCCCTGATCTGATAGAACTTGTGCCCTTATAAGAAGAGGAAGAGGCAACAGAGCTCTTTCTCCACCATGTGAGGACACAGCAAAAGGTGGACTGCTGGAAGCCAGGAAGAAAGCTCTTACCAGAACCCTATGCTGGAGCCTTAACTACCAGCCTCCAGAACTATGAGAAAATAAATTTTTGTTGTTTAAGCCACCCAGTCTATGGTATATTGTTATGGCAACCCAGACAGACTAAGATAGTGGAGCTCTGCTTTCTTTCTACTATTTATTCTCAGCATTTTTTCAAACATTAGTTCTTTGGGGACTTTAAATCTCTTAACAATCTAGTTAACAATCTAGTTTACTGTCTGCATAGCAATAACTCTCCATTTAGGCTTTGAAATACTGGCAGCTTCTTTAGCTGAATCCAACATAGTACTTTGTGCTGAAGAGCATCTAAAAGTTTCATAAATCAGAACAGCTATGAAGATGTACTCCTAGCTTATCAGGCTCTTTTGCATCGAATTACTTTAACTTCCTAGAATTAAAGGTTGGGTTGCGGAGGCAAGCCTATCTTTCTTGCCTTCCTTGCATCCTTTTCTCTCCTCTTACCCCCTTATTTTCCTTCTGTACTAATCACTTGCAATATTTCCTGCCTGAAACATTTTGAAATGTTTACTCTATGATATTGCAGGATTTATGAAACATTCATCCGGTATTGATCAATATGTAGCATTTGTAATTTTTAAAGCCTTTGTAAGCCTGTAGTGGCAAGAAGAGCTTATCTATTTCTCTGGTTTATGCATTAGCAACAACAAAAAAGTCAGTACCTGTGAGGTCTTTTCTCTGATTCTTCCAGATTTTTTCTTAATATGGGCATTTCTTTCTTTAATATTTTGTCAGAAAGCACTAAAACATTAAACAATTATTCGTAGTCTCTGGAAATCCATAATTGGAAATCTAACTTCAGATTCCAGAATTATGTCTGTAAGGGTTGATTATAGGCTGCACTGTGGCTATGTGGTCCAGACTATGGACCATCCCTATAACATAGGGACAAAAGAGAATGGCTACTCACTGGGAATTTAATGGTTTAAAGACACCAGGTGTATGTGCCAGGGGCAATGGAGGGGTTGGTTAATACTTTAATTTCTCTATCTTCTACCCGTGAGATGTAGAATGAATATGTAATATTTGTATTATCTATATGTATATCCTATGTAACATTATGTATCTTATTATATATAAATATATATTTTAGGCTGACACTAATGTTGAAGGATATTCATCATGGTACTCAGGGGAAAAAATAAAACTGTACTTGTGGAGAATTTTCAAAAAGGAAGAAGAAACATGTAGATGAACAGTTTAATATGCAAGCTATAGTTACACAAAAGAAAGCCCATATGGTTTAATGTCGTACATTAGTTTGTTTTAAACCTTTTGCGGTTTATTTTTGATTTAAAATGAATATGTGCCTTAATTAGTTTTGAAGTGGGATAGGAAAGCATATGTTTTTTTAGTTAAACACAGAGTAATTTATGTGGTATTCTCTCTCTTATTCTTGGTGCTAGGTCTTCAAGTTAACCAAAAAAATATTGTCCAGAGACCCAGGTCAGCCCATCCTTATTGTGTTGAGAATGTGGTTTTTGTTTTTTTTTCTTCTCATTACACTTTGCTTAACTGAAAAGAAAGAATTTCTAGGTCTTTATTCATCTATTAATCAAACACTTATTTGACAAATTTCATAGTTATGTATATCTACTATGTAATACAAATTTATATGTGTCCACAGTGCCTTAATACCTGAGATATATTTATCTTCGTCTGGCTATCTTTTTTATCTATCTGCCTATCTATCTATCTATCGATCTATCTATCTAATAGAGATAGGTATAGATATAAATATAGATATCTGGGCCAAAGGATACAAAATGAAATAGAATCCTTTTCCTGCTCTCCAAACCTCGGGAATATCAAAGAAAAACTGCCTTATGAAGTTGAATATGGAAGAAGTAAAATTTAGATACCTGAATGCGCTCATGTAAGGTGGAACTCAGAATGTATGTCCTCTTCATCATTGTCTCTTGGAATAAACCAGAAAAAGAGCCTTGGTTATAGATATAATCATACAGTCCTATGTGTGTCATAGTGTTGTTATGAGGTCAGATGAAAGAACGCATAATGAACATGTTTTGTTTTAAACTTTTAAGCACAAAAAATTATTGTTGATATTCTCATAATACTCAAAATCCAGCCCCTATGTGTCTGTCTCTGTCAAAAGGAGGCAAGTTAAGATGTATTTTATTCATCATATCTGGGCCCAGAAGGCTGACAGGTGAAAGAATCTGTTCTTGCCCATCCTGAAATCAGGTCATAACCAGCCTGGTGGACACTGAAGGACAGGTCGGCCCTGATTCACTGAAGGCCTCGAGAACAGCCAGTGAGACGGTGCAGAGCTGTTTCTGTGTGGTTCTGTGGTGTGATGCTTTCCCCAGGTTGGTTGTCTGCTCTTCCTGTGTCCAGAGCTGTGTGGCTCTAGAGAGTCATTTGTGGTCATGAAAAATCATGTGGCTCTTTGGAGATTTCCCAGGATGTTGATGACACAAAACTTGGTCAGACCAGGCTGGAATTGTCTCTAAACTTTTCTCCACCGCTTTCAATTTCTAGGTATGAGCCAAAGCATTTTCTTCTCCTTACTAATAGTCTGTCAGACACTACATATCAGTTAGGGTTTTGAAATTCTATCCACAAAGTCATGAAAGCAGAAATCATACTTTCCTGTGTTTTAAAGAACAAGCTTAATTTATCTTCCATTTATTCATAGAAATGATAGGTTTTTAAGATCCTATTTTTGATTTGCTTTGGATTAATGAGCAGATTTTTGGTAGCAAGAGAGTGAAAATGGAGCCCTACGTCCTTGCAAATGCGTTTAATTACGAAACACGCTGAGCCACATTTGACCATTTTTTGTTTCTGAACTAATGTCAGCCTCTCTAGTCTGCTACAGAACGTGTTTTGCAGCTCCACAACAAAGGATAAAAATAAAATAAATGTTTGGGAAAGCGCTTTGAGATAGCTAAAGATAGAGGGCCACACAAAAGCATACAGGCATTGGTAGAATGACAAATTAATTGTGCTGCCTTTAAGTGGTAACACCGAACAATTAATGCACTTAATTGCTTTATTGAAACAAAAAGCTCTTTTGTAGTTTGCATGATTTCTTTTGTGTAATGAGAATGTTCATAAATTTATAAGTGAGTGCATAACATCTGATATAGGGAGTTTTGGTAATGCATCTCTGTTTTCTAAATTTTCAGACAGCATTTTTCTTTCTTATTTTATACATTCAGAACTGAGTTCCTAATGAGATAAATTATTATAAATTGTTGGGAGGAGGAGGGAAGTGAAATTATTTTTAAGAAACTAACAGCTTTGAATAATTTATTGGTGTTTCAGATTTCATGTTTACTGAACCTTATTTTCAAGACTAATTTTAATTTCTTGGGAACATAACCTAAATAAGTTTATTGTGAGGAGTTTTTTCAAAACACAAAACAACACTGAGTCCAGTGGTTTTTGAGTTGCATTGGAGAGTTGAAGATTTCTGAGGGGTCAGCCTGGAACTGGAAGAGGGGTGGGGGAGGTGAGCAGGCAGGCACCACACTGGATGATCTGTGAGGGTTTTGCACCTCACTGTAATCTGGCACTTAAAGTGCTCTGCACATTGGAATAAATGAATGAACAAATTGACCCCCACCCCTCCGTCCCTGCTTTAACTTGAGAGACTCGGTTCTTCCCGTTTTCTTTACTGCACTCAGAGTAAGTTTTCCAAAGTTCACTAGAGCAGTTCCAGAGATGATGTAAAACATTCTCTGGCGGGTCCTGCCCTATTGCTGCTACGCACACACACTGAGTGTCCTGGCTACTCTTCCTATCATCTGCCTTCTCTTCCACATTTCTCTCCACCATTCTTCCTAGACCTCCAGCTCCCCTGTACCACTAGCCCCAGTGGGAGTCGGTGTCCTAAAGTGCTGGTCAAGCATCAGTCTGTATTTCCCCATTGCACTGGCACAGTGATCAGAAACACTGCCAACCAATTATGGAGATGGGCAAGCTCCCTGAAAACTGTCATGCACTGTGTAAATGCAAGGAATTAGTAATAGTTTTATATAGGAGTTTATTGATTTGTTAAAGTAACTGATATCATCTTGCCAAAATTGGACACCCTTAGATACCCTGGGACCTTGGCTGTCTGGTCTACCTTTCTAAGCCTTCACTGACCTCTCTACTTTTGGTTTGGAGATATTATATTTAAATTTAATCACGTTCAATAGACTTGTTTGACCCTCGGTATTCTGAGACAGAGAAAATGATTCATCCTCTCACAGAGTCCTTAGGTGATGCATGATGAGCAGGTAGATGATGATAACAATAGTAAAAATTTAATGTACTTCCATGACAGGGAAGGATGATTCTTTACAGTATCTCATTTTACAGTGAACAGCTGACATTTTTTTAGGATGTCAGGTATGAATCTAAGTGCTTTACATAATTTGACTCATTTCATCCCCATAATAATTTTCTCAGTTAAGTGATATTATTGCCCATATTTTACAGGGGAGAGAAACTGAGCAAAGACAGATTGAGTAACTTGTTGAAAGTCACCCAGCTTGTAAGTCATGGGACTTGGTTAGGTAGTTTTACTCTAGCCTAGGATGTGAGATGCTCTCAGTTTAATCATCTCAGCAATACTGTAATTTCTTTTTATGTTTTCCTTTACATCCCTGTGAATCCCAGAATGATTTTCTAACCTTATAAAGCATACAGAAAAAAAAACCCTAGAGCAGTTACATTGTTATTAAAATATCATCTCTAAGGAAGGAGCTATATTTGTTTGCTACTAAGATGAAAATAGCTTCATTTTTTTCTGGTTATAAAAATAATACATACTATTGAGGACAATTGAAATAATACAGAAAATACAAATGAGAGATCATATCACCTGAAGTCCTACTACCTAGAGGTATTTGGGTGAATACACTTTCTGAAATTTCTCCATGTACATGTACCTATAGTTTTTTTGTAAGTAAGACAATACTATACATATTGTTTTGTAACCTATTGGTATGCTCTCAATGTTTTAGGAATGTCTTTTCTGGGGCAGTGACTATAAGTATATACCATGTTTGTTTTTTTTTTTGGTATACCATATTTTAGAATGGTTATGTCATACTGCTCTGTTTGGCTGTAACATAATGTATTTAAGCAGTCCCATGTTGATGAACATTTAAATTACTTCCAATATTTACATTATAAACAATATTATTATAAACATGATTTCCACAAATCTTCTGGTATGCCTTTTGGGGAGTGGAAGTGGGATTGTTGGCACAAAGGACATTCATATTTTTTTTGGGGGGTATATAGTGCCAAACCTGAAAGGTTGTAACAACTTAACACTCTACATATATATATTTTTTTATTTATTTATTTATTTATTTATTTATTTTGCTGTACACGGGCCTCTCACTGTTGTGGTCTCTCCCATTGCGGAGCACAGGCTCTGGACGCGCAGGCTCAGCAGCCATGGCTCATGGGCCCAGCCACTCGGCGGCATGTGGGATCCTACCAGACCAGGGCACGAACCCATGTCCCCTGCATTGGCAGGCAGACTGTCAACCACTGTGCCACCAGGGAAGCCCTCTACCAATATATTTTTAGTGTGCCCATTTCTTTTGTTTCTTTCTATTGTTGATTTTCTCTATTTTAAAATATCTTTGCCTGTTTGATAGTTGAAAAAAATTTTTGTTTTTATTTCTGATAATTCAATGATTAGTGGGGTTGAATGTATTTATTATGCTTATTGACCATTTATATATATGTATTGCAAATTATGTAACTATTAATGTCATCTATCCTGTGGTTTCCTTTTTATTGATTTTTATCTTTTCTTTTTTTTTTTTACATATTAAGGATATTAGTCTTTTGTTTATCCTGTGTGTTGCAGATATTTTTTTTTCCAGTCAGGGGTTACTTCTTCCACCTTGTTTAGTAGTATACTTATGATTTGTCTATTTATTATTTGCCATAAACATTTAAAAACTTTTATGTGATCAAACAAATATTTTAATGGATTCTACTGGATTTTGAGGCATTCTTAATAAAACCTCCTTTACCCCAACATTGTAGAAATAGCTTCCTCTTAATAGGACACAGAACCAGGCAATGTAACTGTCATTTATTTGTCAATCACTTTTTAAGTTTACTGAGCTTTCACAAACACTTTCTCATTTAAATTAGTTTATAATTTAATATTACTTTTAACATTTCTCAGATGAGGGAAATCAGATGAAGAGGATAAATAACGTACCTCAAATCGCACATCTAGTAAGGATTAGAATGTAGGTTAGTCTGATGCCAAAGCCATACTCTCAGCCATGGCACTTCACTATGCTCTCTTACATAGATGGGAAAACAGAGGAAAAGAAAGGTTAAATGGCCTGCCTCATGCTGAAAAGTATTCCCCTTTTACGATAGAAAGATTAGGAACTGAATCCTTTACTGTTTATATGATGCTTCTTGTAGTAATTGGATTCCAGTTGAGTCTTTCGAAAGGAATTTCAGTGGAAAAGCAATTAGGCATTAAAAGAAAAGAGCCATAGAATATAGCTGTATATGTAGAATGTTAAGATTAAGAATAATGTGGGGAATGCTTTGGATTTTAAGAATTAAGAGGAAGAAGTCCAAGTAGTTAAATGAATTTGTGAAAATGGGTCAATGAGAGAGCACATCTGAGAGCTTGGTCCATTTTCAAGCAGGCGTACTGAACAAATTCTTCCCTCCTCTCATTTCCAGTAAATAGTCAGAGCAAGTATTAAGCAGGATTTTACATGTACAATTAGGAAGGATTTTATCCCTGGTATTATACTGGATTTTGATGCAGATAAATTTCTCATTCACAGAACATTTTCAGTCTTAAGGTCAGAATTTACTGTTAGAGTAAAGCGGTATATGGATTTCAGTTGATATCACATCATTAACTAACTAACAGCACTTGTATGAATGCACTGATATTTTCAGCAAACACTGTATTTAAGACAATACAAAAAGTAAATATTTCTTTTTGCCCTCTTGTCCCTCTCTAAGGATAAGTTTGAATAGGCAGTAGTAAGTGGATGATTTCTGGTCTTGCAATGAGATGAACAGAGTTCAGTCTCATCAGAAATATTAGCACATTCAATGTGGAACAAAAGAAGCTATGTGACAATGTAAAGCTCAGTAACAGGAGTAAAACAGCTCTTATGCTGACTATGGCAAAACAAAGTGTAACCTCTTTCGTGGCAGTTAAACATATTTTAAGCTGTAGGGTAGGCTCCAGTTTTTATGCTAGTCTGTATTCCCATTTTATTGGTGTTAATCCTCAAACCCTAATTTCTCAGATTTCTAGAAAATGAGCCACATTACCTCCTATATGAATTGCTTCTAGATCTTTCAGGATTCTTCTCAGTGATTAAGTGGATAGAAGATTTCCTCACTGTAAAATGTGGGCTCTGCTATTTTTACCTTCGTGTGGACCTCTTCCCTTACAGTTGAATTGTCAGTCGTTTGTTGGGATCCAGAGCCCTAAAGGATGAGAGGACTGTTTTCTGAGGCTCAGCATTTATTTGCACCTGTGCCACACTGAAAGAATATTAGTGTGACCCTCTGTCGAGTTGTGCTTCTCTCCTCTCTAGTCAAACCTTTCAGTTCCAGAGCTTCTTTCTCTGTGTTCTCAAATCCCATTAATTGTGTTTTCTGGCCCAGAATCCAGAGTTTATATGGCAGTGGGGAAAGATTTTTTCTCTTCAGAAAAATAGAAGAGGCACTTCGGTGGTACAATAAACTTAATTGTTTTAGTGTTCTATAAAGGCTTCATTGAACCAGGGCTTTCCCCTGAAGTTAATTACTTCTCACATCAGGATTGTTTTTGTAATAAAATAAAGCAGTGGCCTTAGGAAGAAGCCAAATTTTTGACATGTTATAAAAAATAACATTAAGGAATTTGGAGGCTCAAGAAATGTATTGACCTTTTTAGCTGTGTCTTCCTTTCAGTAGTGTCCCCCCCATCAATCATTTATGCCAGGTGTTGCTGTGGTAAGGAACATGACTGAACATCAGCCACACCTGGCTTCAAAGCCTGGCTTTGCCAGTTACTGGGTGAGTGACTTTGGGCAAGTTGCTTATTTCTAAGCCATAGTTCCCTCATTTGTCAAGTGGGCATTATAATGCCTTTCTCTCATTGAAGTTGCAACTTAAGATTAAATGAGATAATGTACACAAAATGCTTTCATAGTACCTGACATCAAATAAGTGCTCAATAAAAAAGGGTTTAGTACTACTATTATGTACTGATTGTTACCAAACTGTTGGTACTTCCATAAACAGCTAACCTTTATAAATAACTTTTGGAATAACATTTTACCCCATTTATATATACTTTTGCTTCAACACCAGTTGAGGACCTGCCATGTGTCCAACATTGGGATACAGACAGAATAGTACATGGCTCTTGGGAGCTTAGGAGGTCAGGAGATAATGCCACCTTTACTTTTACTGCCTTCCCTTGTTTCAATATCATATATAAATTTTCATGGGATTTGTAACCTCTAAAATGTCTACTGGGAAAGAGTAAGAGCCTACACCCCCTAAGAATTCCATTTCTTGCTTTGGTGTTTCTTCATTAGATTTCTTCTACAAATGACAGTAGTTCTGGAACTTTACAAGCCTTAAATATTCTATTCAGTGTGGTGCACACCAGAACATATAGTCCCCATTTTCAAGAAATAGGGAGAGAAAGAGTTAGAGGAGTATGCAAATTTATATAGTCAGTTGATGGTATTAATTCAATGCAGAAAAAAATACAAAAGCATAATTAGTTCTACCCAAATAATTGGTGGGAACCTCACAAGAGTTTTAGCCAGTTAAAAAGTCACAGAGCCAATTAGATAAAAAGATTGTTATTCTTCATATACTGCTTAATTGGAGCAGGGAGATTTCTGGTTGAGACCTGTGGTATATTGATTTGATTCCATAAACATTTATTGAAGGTTTGTTCTGTGCCATGCACTGGCTCAGCTCTAAAAATACAAAGGTGAATAAGACAACCTGTTCTCAAGGAATATAAAATCCAAAATCTAGTGGGAATTTTCCTGATAATTTATGCTTGAGAATTCACTTTCTGTCTTTTCTCACTGCTCAAATGGCAAGATATGCACATTTGAAATGTGAATATTCTCATGAGTATTTTATCAAAGTGTTCACTCTTTGTCACCTCTCATATGACAATATTGCATATAATTGCCAGATTATGAGGGGCATGTGTGTATTTCTACAAATAAACACGACTATGTTTAGAAGTAGTGTATTAATATAGTGACTGGGTATTCCTTAAAAAGTAAGAGGAGGGAACATAAAGAAAATATCAAAGAAACTAGCTTCATGATAATTTCTAATAAATACTTTTTTCAGTGGAATCATACTTCATACTCAAGCTGAAAAATGACATAAGTAAAGAAAGATTAGGTAAAAGCATGTCATTGATTTCTAGACTGTCAAACTTTAAAACTTATATTGTTAATTTCAGGACATTTTCTAGACTAGTACCCACAGACTGGAATAAGAATATATGATTCTTCTAAAGAAGAATTAAGGTAGCTGGGAATGTGTAGGCTGCTCTTATTATGACAGATGGGTTCTTCTTCTACTTTACTTTCTTAAGGATGGTGGTGCTGGAAAATGGACTATTAGTTTCCTCTACTGTTGTTACCATTCATAGCTTACTTTCTGAAAATCAGAACTGCTGATGATGGATAACGGTTTTGACCCGTTCTTTCTCCTTCCTTTCTCTCCTACGTTTACTGAGCACTTAATGAACACCAGATACTGTACTCCTGGGGAAAATGATGAGGCATGCATAGAACTGAGGTTACATTTGAGGTCAAAGTAGTAGGTGTAATAATGTAGGTGCCCTAAGGCCATGCAGTAGTAATTCTGCACTTCCTGATTGTGTCACCTTGGATCACTTATTGATCTTTATAAGGTTTGTTTCTTATCTTTAATGAAAGGTAACACCTATCTTATGGGTCGTTGTGAGGGTCAAAGATATATGTTAATTTGTTCACTCATGAAATATTTATTGCACACCTACTATGTGTCAGATACTGTTGTGGGCTCTTGGAATACTAGAATGAGCTAAGCAAAGATTCCTACTCTCATGGAGCCTACATTCTAAAGGGGGGGAGACAGGTGATAAATAATAGACATAGTAAATAAGGGAATTGATAGTATATTAGCAGATAATAATTAGCAGATAGAAAAAGGATACGTAGAGCAGGACCTGGGTGTTGGGGAGGGTTGGGGGCAGGGAGGGAGTCAGGTGTGTTCACTGAGAAGGTTGTTCGAAGAAAGACTTGAAGGTGGTGAGAGTTACCCTGTACGTATCTTGTGAAAGCACCTTACAAACAGAAGCAACAGCTGATGGAAAGTGCTTTGGTGGGATTGTGGCTGCCATGTTAATATCTGAGGAATAATGAGGAGCAAGCCAATGTGACTACAGCATTGTAGGGGGGATGAAGGGAAACTACACACATGTAATGTGCCCCACACGGTGTTTGACAAATAATAGGCGCTATTCAGTTACATTAATTACTACAGCAGGAGGCCAAATGGTCTGAGGTAGGCATCCAGCTGTTTTTGTGGAATCAGTGGTATTTAAGATGTAACCTAAAGCATAGATAGGACATAGACAATGTGTGCAAATTAGCCTGAATTTTGTTATTTAGTCCTTGCACCAAAAAGGGGCTAGGACTTTACCCCAAACTGTTTTGTCATCCTAGCAACATGATCTAACCAACTCTCTGGTTTTCATTGCCAAAGGTTGGGTACTGTAAGATTTCTTTTCCACTGATATTCTGCATGTTCCTTACGTATCTTCAAAGATACATGTACATGTAATAAGTGTAACTGTACATGTAACATGTTTTATGTACATGTAGAGTACATGTAAATGTGAGAAGAGGGAAATGAGATGGTTTCCTTTTCTTGCAATAGAAAATTCCCAGGAAAAGAACAGTTCTGGTCACTTATATTATGAAGCTGCATTATAGCCATACTTTTCAAATGAAGTTTTATATAAAATCATGATTTTAATGAGCTCTTTTCAGCTGTTTCTCTGTTAGAGGCCAGTTTTACTTAATTTATTCAGTAAGTCCTAGATAACTCATAGACTGGAGTTCTGTGGTAGTACAGATCCCTATCACATTCTTTACCTCTGTTCCCTCATTGTGTCTCTTCCAATTTAAAAGGGTGGTTTGGGGGCCTCTAGAAAATATAATCATGAGTGAGACTATCCCAGACCGCATTAGGCCAACATAAATGATGACTCACAATGAGTAACTCAATTGAAATGGTGATTAATCATTTCTATTTTTGTAGAAGGAATATGGTTCACATCTAAGAGCTCTTTATACATCATTAACAAATTTAATTTTTTATAATAACTCCTGATACATTTTCCTATTTTAAGAAAACAAATTAGTGTTCATCTACTCCTAAAAATTCATCCATTTTCACTCTGTGTATATCCATTACCAGAATTTCTGTGACTGTATTTTTTTGTTGAAACTCTCTCAGACTTGAGGATGAAGTGAGAATTAATTCTTGATTTTTATACACAGGGTGAGGGATTTTAGCTGGGGAGGTTTGAGGCTAAAATTGTTGCTTCTCTCTCCAAGACTCCATGAACCTATTATAGGGAGAAAGCCAAGAGCAATTTTTTTTTTTTTTAAACCTCAGGGATGTATTACTGCCCTACAGTTACTTGAAAGATGAATAAAATTCTGTGACAAACTGTGTTATTTTAGGTGATAGTTATGAATCCTTAAGAAACCAAAGCTTTTTCCAGTATGCATTAAAAACCGTTTTGGCTTGGATTTTGTAGTGTTCGTGCTCTTTAACTTCTTCAGAGTACTGTAATTTTCTAGGGAATTATATAAATTGAATTTAGAGAGTCTTTATAAATTAGACAAACCATTGCTATATTACCTACAATTCGAAGTCAGTTACCCACCACTACTTGCCAAATACAGAAGTTTCAAATTTATTCTAACATGCGGTCTATTCTTGATTTATGTCACTATTGAATTTTCATGGCTTATTTTATATCCTAGGCCATGAAGATGCATTCGATTTATCCTGTGGCTTCATTTGTCTTGACAAATCATTGCCCTGATCCCTCCCCACTTACATTTTTACTCCTTGGGAAGAAATTTTTAACTAAGTACTGATTTAGAAGTCATTTTCAAATAGATGTTATTTGAAAATATAAATATATTTGTTAGGTAAATCTACACAGTTTAAGGGAAGAAAAACTTACCACTTTTTGCTCTCTGTAGTGATTAATAATCCCAGTAGGGGTTTAGATTTAGTAGATAGATGTACCAATCCCTCAAACTTGAAGGGAAACATACCTTGCTATGTGTGAATTACTTCAATGTTTAAAAAAACCCAAACATTTGAAGCATTCCATTCCCTCTTATTTTCACACTCAAAATGGCTTATAAGAGTGGTTAATCTTATATTTAACTGTGTTGCATTTGTGCATGGAAGATTGCTTTTTTTAAGCTAATTATTAAAATAAATCAAGACATAAGAGAAATTAAAAGATAATAGAGCAAGGTAAGAGAATGGAAGATTGATTCTAATGTAATTCAGCAAACATTCTCAGGACTAAAAGACAAGAATAAGATTTGAGCACTCACTCTGCCAGAAGGCAAGGGAAAGAGCTCTGTGGCTGGCTCACAAGTAAGAAAGAAAGCAGAAAAAAGTTGTGTAAAGTGTTCAGCAGCTCTTTGCATGAAAACACCATGAGAGATTGGAAGCTCATAATTTGAGTTCGTTGGTGCAAAACTGCAGAAACACAGCTAATCGATTATTAAGACCACCTTGATGTTTCCCTCAGCTCAGTGAAAACAACTGGTTACTCAAAGTCCCCACTGATGCCCTTGAAACACATGTCATTGGAGAGAGCTGTGTGGCTGACAGGGTCTTGGAGCTCCAGGCGGGTGTCAGGCCTGTGCCTCTGAGGTGGGAGAGCCGAGTTCAGGACATTGGTCCACCAGAGACATCCTGGCTCCACATAATATCAAGCGGCTAAAGCTCTCCCAGAGGTCTCCATCTCAACGCCAAGACCCAGATCCACTCAACAACCAGCAAGCTACAGTGCTGAACACCCTATGCCAAACAACTAGCAAGACAGGAACACAACCCCACACATTAGCAGAGAGGCTGCCTAAAATCATAATAAGGTCACAGACACCCCAAAACACACCACTGGATGCGGTGCTGCCCACCAGAAAGACAAAATCCAGTTTCATCTACCAGAACAAAGTACCAGTCCCCTCCACCAGGGAGCCTACACAACCCACTGAACCAATCTTACCCACTGGAGGCAAACACCATAAACAATGGGAACTATGAACCTGCAGCCTGTGAACAGGAGACCCCAAACACAGTAAGTTAAGCAAAATGAGAAGACAGACACACAGCAGATGAAGGAACAAGGTAAACACCCACCAGACCAAACAAATGAAGAGGAATTAGGCAGTCTATCTGAAAAAGAATTCAAAAGACCAAATAAATGAAGACAAAATAGGCAGTCTATCTGAAAAAGAATTCAGAGTAATGATAGTCAAGCTGATCCAAAATCTTGGAAACAGAATGGAGAAAATACAAGAAACATTTAACAAGGACCTAGAAGAACTAAAGAGCAAACAAACAATGATGAACAACAAAAACAATGAAATTAACTATTCTCTAGAAGGAATCAATAGCAGAATAACTGAGACAGAAGAATGGATAAGTGACCTGGGAGATAAAATAGTGGAAATAACTACCACAGAGAAGAATAAAGAAAAAGAATGAAGATAATTGAGGACAGTCTCAGAGACCTCTGGGACAATATTAAACACACCAACGTTCGAATTATAGGGGTCCCAGAAGAAGAAGTGAAAAAGGAAGGGACTGAGAAAATATTTGAAGAGATTATAGTTGAAAACTTCCCTAATATGGGAAAGGAAATAAGTCCAGGAATAACAGAGAGTCCCATACAGGATAAATCCAAGGAGAAACATGCCAAGAAACATATTAAACTATCAAAAAATAATACAAAGAGAAAATATTAAAAGCAGCAAGGGAAAAACAATAACATAAAAGGGAATCCCCATAAGGTTAACAGCTGATCTCTCAGCAGAAAGTCTGCAAGACAGAAGGGAGTTGCAGGTCATATTTAAAGTGATGAAAGGGAAAAACCTACACCCACGTTTACCCATCAAGGATCTCATTCAGGTTTGATGGAGAAATTAAAACCTTTACAGACAAGCAAAAGCTAAGAGAACTCAACACCACCAAACCAGCTTTACAACAAATGCTAAAGGAAATTCCCTAGGCAGGAAACACAAGAGAAGGAAAAGACCTACAAAAACAAACCCAAAACAATTAAGAAAATGGGAATAGCGGGCTTTCCTGGTGGCACAGTGGTTGAGAGTCCGCCTGTCAATGCAGGGGACACGGGTTCGTGCCCCAGTCTGGGAAGATCCCACATGCCACGGAGCAGCTAGGCCCGTGAGCCATGGCCGCTGAGCCTGCGCGTCCGGAGCCTGTGCTCCACGATGGGAGAGGCAACAACAGTGAGAAACCCACGTACCGCAAAAAAAAAAAAAAAAAAATCGGAATAGGAACATACATATTGAAAACTACCTTAAATATAAATGGATAAATGCTCCGACCAGAAGACATAAACTGGCTGAATGGATACAACAACAAGACCCATATATATGCTGTCTACAAGAGACGCACTTCAGACCTAGGGACACATACAAACTGAAAGTGAGGGGATGGAAAAAGATATTCCATGCAAATGGAAATCAAAAGAAAGCTGGAGTAGCAATTCTCATATCAGACAAAATAGACTTTAAAAAAAGACTATCACAAGAGACAAAGAAGGACACAACATAATGATCAAGGGATCAATCCAAGAAGAAGATAAAACAATTGTAAATATTTATTCACCCAACATAGGAGCACCTCAATACATAAGGCAAATGCTAAGAGCTATAAAAGGGAAAATCGACAGTAACACAATCATAGTAGGGGAATTTAACACCTCACTTTCACCAATGGACAGATCACTAAAAATGAAAATAAATGAGGAAACACAAGCTTTAAATGATACATTAAACAAGATGGACTTAATTGATATGTATAAGACATTCCATCCAAAAACAACAGAATACACTTTCCTCTAAAGTGCATGGAACGTTCTCCAGGATAGATATCTTGGGTCACAAATCAAGCCTTGGTAAATTTAAGAAAACTGAAATCATATCAAGTATCTTTTCCAACCACAACGCTATGAGACTAGATATCAATTACAGGAAAATATCTGTAAAAAATACAAACACATGGAGGTTAAACAATACACTACTAAATAACCAAGAGATCACTGAAGAAATCAAAGAGGAAATCAAAAAATACCTAGAGACAAATGACAGTGAAAACACAACCCAAAACCTATGGGATGCAGCAAAAGCAGTTCTAAGAGGGAACTTTATGGCA
This sequence comes from Neophocaena asiaeorientalis asiaeorientalis, assembly GCF_003031525.2. NCBI lineage: Eukaryota > Metazoa > Chordata > Mammalia > Artiodactyla > Phocoenidae > Neophocaena > Neophocaena asiaeorientalis. Next base: position 346,211 of record NW_020171993.1, read on the forward strand.
ATACAATCCTACCACAAGAAACAAGAAACATCTGAAATAAACAACCTAACATTACATCTAAAGCAATTAGAGAAAGAAGAACCAAAAAAACCCCAAAATTAACAGAAGGAAAGAAATCATAAAGATCAGATCAGAAATAAATGAAAAAGAAATGAAAGAAACAATAGCAAAGATCATTAAAACTTAAAGCTAGTTCTTTGAGAAGATAAACAAAATTGATAAACCATTAGCCAGACTCATCAAGAAGAAAAGGGAGAAGACTCAAATCAACAGAATTAGGAATAAAAAAGGAGAAGTAACAACTGACACTACAGAAATACAAAGGATCATGAGAGATTACTACAAGCAACTATATGCCAATAAAATGGACAACCTGGAAGAAATGGACAGATTCTTAGAAAAGCACAACCTTCCGAGACTGGACCAGGAAGAAAGAGAAAATATAAACAGACTAATCACAAGCACTGAAATTGAGACTGTGATTAAAAATCCTCCCACAAACAGAAAACCAGGACAGATGGCTTCACAGGCGAATTTTATCAAACATTTAGAGAAGAGCTAACACGTATCCTTCTCAAACTCTTCCAAAATATAGCAGAGGGAGGAACACCTCCAAACTCATTCTACGAGGCTACCATCACCCTGATACCAAAACCAGACAAGGATGTCACAAAGAAAGAAAACTAAAGGCAAATATCACTGATGAACATAGATGCAAAAATCCTCAACAAAATACTAGCAAACAGAATCCAATAACACATTAGAAGGATCATACACCATGATAAAGTGGGGTTTATCCCAGGAATGCAAGGATTCTTCAATATATGGAAATGTTATACACCATATTATTAAATTGAGTGAGAAAAACCATATGATCATCTCAGTAGATGCATAAAAAGCTTTTGACAATGTTCAACACACATTTATGATAAACACGCTCCAGAAAGTAGGCATAGAGGGAACTTACCTCAACATAATAAAGGCCATATATGACAGACCCACAGCCAACATCATTCTCAATGGTGAAAAACTGAAACTATTTCCACTAAGATCAGGAACAAGACAAGGTTGCCCACTCTCACCACTGTTATTCAGCATAGTTTTGGAAGTTTTAGCCACAGCATCAGAGAAGAAAAAGAAATAAAAGGAATCCAAATCAGATTAGAAGCAAAGCTATCACTGTTTGCAGATGACATGACACTATACATAGAGAATCCTAAAGATGCTACCAGAAAACCACTAGAGGTAATCAATGAATTTGGTAAAGTAGCAAGATACAAAATTAATGCACAGAAATCTCTTGTATTCCTATACACTAATGATGAAAAATCTGAAAGAGAAATTAAGAAAACACTCCCATTTACCATTGCAACATAAAGAATAAAATACCTAGGAATAAACCTACCTAAGGAGACAAAAGACCTATATGCAGAAAACTATAAGACACTGATGAAAGACATTAAAGATGATACTAATAGGTGGAGAGATATACCATGTTCTTGGATTGGAAGAATCAACATTGTGAAAATGACTATACTACGCAAAGCAATCTGCAGATTCAATGCAATCCCTATCAAACTACCAATGGCATTTTTCACAGAACTAGAACAAAAATTTTCACAATTTGTATGGAAACACAAAAGATCCCTAACAGCCAAAGCAGTCTTGAGAAAGAGAAATGGAGTTGGAGGAGCCAGGCTCCCAGACTTCATACTATACTACAAAGCTACAGTAATCAAGACAGTATGGTACCAGCACAAAAACAGAAATATAGATCAATGGAACAGGATAGAAAGCCCATAGATAAACCCACGGACCTATGGTCACCTTATTTTTGATATAGGAGGCAAGAATATACAATGGAGAAAAGACAGCCTCTTCATAAGTGGTGCTGGGAAAACTGGACAGCTATAAGCAAAAGAATGAAATTAGAACACTTCCTAACACCATACACAAAAATAAACTCAAAATGGATTAGAGACCTAAATGTAAGACCAGACATTATAAAACTCTTAGAGGAAAACAGGCAGAACACTCTATGACGTAAATCACAGCAAGATCCTTTTTGACCCACCTCCTAGAGAAATGGAAATAAAAACAAAAATAAACAAATGGGACCTAATGAAACTTCAAAGCTTTTGCACAGCAAAGGAAACCATAAACAAGATGAAAAGACAACCCTCAGAATGGGAGAAAATATTTGCAAATGAAGCAAGTGAGAAAGGATTAATCTCCAAAATTTACAAGCAGCTCATGCAGCTCAATATCAGAAAAACAAGCAACCCAATCCAAAAGTGGACAGATGAACTGAATAGACATTTTTCCAAAGAAGATATACAGATTGCCAACAAACACATGAAAGGATGCTCAGCATAGGTAATCGTTAGAGAAATTCAAATCAAAATTAAAATGAGGTTTCACCTCACACCAGTCAGAATGGCCAACATCAAAATATCTACAAACAATAAATGCTGGAGAGGGCGTGGAGTAAAGGGAACCCTCTTTCACTGTTAGTGGGAATATAAATTGATACAGCCATTATGGAGAACAGTACAGATGTTCCTTAAAAAACCAAAAATAGAACTACCATACGGCCCAGCAATCCCACTACTGGGCATATACCCTGAGAAAACCATAATTCAGAAAGAGTCATGTACCACAATGTTCATTGCACCTGTATTTACAATAACCAGGACATGGAAGCAGCCTAACTGTCCATCAACAGATGAATGGATAAAGAAGATGTGGCACATATATACAATGGAATATTACTCAGCCATAAAAAGAAACAAAATTGTGTTATTTGTAGTGAGGTGAACAGACCTAGAATCTGTCATACAGAGTGAAGTAAGTCAGAAAGAGAAAAACAAATACTGTATGCTAATACATATATATGGAATCTAAAAAAAATAAAAGTTTCTGAAGAACCTAGGGACAGGACAGGAATAAAGATGCAGACGTAGAGAATGGACTTGAGGATATGGGGAAGGTAAAGGGTAAGGTGCGACGAAGTGAGAGTGGCATGGACATATATACACTACCAAATGTAAAATAGATAGCTAGTGGGAAGCAGGTGCATAGCTCAGGGAGATCAGGTTGGTGCTTTGTGAACAGCTAGAGGGGTAGGAAAGGGAGCCTGGGAGGCAGACGTAAGAGGGAGTAGATATGGGGATATAAGTATATGTATAGTTGATTCACTTAGTTGTACATCACAAAGTAACACAACATTATAAAGCAATTATACTCCAATAAAGATGTTAAATCATAAAAAAGCAAAGGAAAAAAACCAGAAAAAAACCTGAGGAGAATGAGAAGAAAAGAATAAGATTTGATTGTTGCTATCACTCAGTTTTCAATTTATTATTATAAAATTGTAAAATAATTATTAATACTTAATTTACTGTGTTTATTATGTTAGGGGCATTTTAATACACTCTATTCTTTTACATGTAGCATTTCATTTAATTCTTACAATAGTGAACGTAGTCAGGCTTAGGTATAAATAACCTTTAGTCATATATATATTTTTTTTCAGTATATTTTTCTGATTAGCTTCGTTGAGATATACTTTACATATAATACTGGGCAAGTTTAAGGTGTACAATGTGATTAAGTGTAACATGTATATATTGTGAAATAAACAGTGGAGTATGTAAAGCACTTTATATTTCTTGAATTTTTAAACAGTAGCTAGTTAAAATCCTTTATCCACTAACCTGAAATGCTGATTTTTCACACACACAAAATTTTCACACTGGGCCCACTTACCTTTCTTCTATTTTATTGGTCAAGATGTCAATTTCTGAACTAATGTCATGTTTTATTTATTTATATATCTTTGTAATATATTCTGATAACTAGTACAGTACAATTCCAAGGTTTGGCTATTCCTAAGCATTAACTCTTCTATACGAATTTCAGAATTATCTTGTCAAGTTACATAAAAACATTCTATTGGACTCAATATTATATTAAATTTATGGGTTAAATTGGGATCATTAATATATTTATAGCATCAACACTTTCCTTCCGTGCACATGGTACATCTCTATATATTCAAGTCTTGTTATATGTCCTTTGCTTAATATTTTTTGAGCACATACTATTTTTAGGGCACTGTTATAGGTGTTGGGGATATAACATTGATTAAAATGCCCCTACTCTTAAGTAGCTTATATCCTAGTGGAAAAAGAGAGAAGATAAACAAATAAGATTCAAATATATGGTACGTTTTATTGGATAAGCACTCAGAAGAAAAATAAAGTAGGGTGTAAGGAGAGATAACAATAGAAGTGTGTGTGTATGTGTGTGTGTGTGTGTGTGTGTGTGTGTGTGTGTGTGTGTGTGTGTGTGTGTGTACCCTTTACCTTCCGTGCACATGGTACATCTCTATATATTCAAGTCTTGTTATATGTCCTTTGCTTAATATTTTTTGAGCACATACTATTTTTAGGGCACTGTTATAGGTGTTGGGGATATAACATTGATTAAAATGCCCCTACTCTTAAGTAGCTTATATCCTAGTGGAAAAAGAGAGAAGATAAACAAATAAGATTCAAATATATGGTACGTTTTATTGGATAAGCACTCAGAAGAAAAATAAAGTAGGGTGTAAGGAGAGATAACAATAGAAGTGTGTGTGTATGTGTGTGTGTGTGTGTGTGTGTGTGTGTGTGTGTGTGTGTGTGTGTACCCTTTTTGGTTAGGGAAATGCACCCTTTTTGGTTAGGGAAATTTTCACTGATAAAGCAACAGAGTTGAATCAGGAGTGTAAGTGAGCATGTGTATATCTTGAGAGAGAGCTGTTTTCCAGAGGGAACAAAAGATGCAAATCTGTGAGGTAAGAGGCCTGATACGTTGAAAACAGAGTACAGAGCCCAGCATGGTTAGACTAGAGAGAGAGGGAGAAACATTTTGTAGTTGTCACCATAAAGATCTTGAATATTTTTCAGTCTTGCTCTGAATATCTTTTTTACGTTCTTTCTAAAATTACCTTTCTAACTGGTTATTGCGGGTGTATCAGAGAATTTCTGATTCATGTGTGTTGATTTTCTATCCTGTCACATTACTGAAGTTAGTATTTTAACAGTTGATTTCATTTGATTTTCTATTAAGTGACAGTCCTGCCTAATGACTATCTCTTCCCTCCTAACTATATGTTTTATTTTTTCCTTGTCTCACTATATTTCTATGATGCTCAGTAAAATACGTAGCAGTAGCTATGAAAGTGAGCATCTTTTTTCCTTTCTATAATTTTAATGAAATGCTTCCAATTTCTCAATAAAACATGATGTTTACTATGTCTTACTTTAATGAAGCAGGGGAACTTTCCCCATATTTATAATTTGGTAAGCCAATTTTTTTAAAGTAAAAACTTTTCAACATCTCTTACAAAGCTTGTATGAGTGTGTGTGTGTAACATGTTAATGTTGTAAATTGCACCTTTATATAGAACTATTTTTCAATTTTCAGACGTACAGTGATTGAAAAATATTGTGTCTACAGGTGCAGACAATGTTCTAGGCACTTGAGTTGCATCATTGAACAAAACACCCCCAAATTCCTGACTTCATGGAGCTTAAATTCTAATGATGGAAGGTAGCAAATATAAACGATAAGTAAAATAAATGTGAAAATTATATTTTTAGTAGGAAGAGATAAGTGCAATGTAAAACAGAGACAGCAGAGCAGACAAGGGGAATCAGATGTGGGGTGTGGGTTTGTACTCTGATTTAAATGGGCTGACATCGCAGGTTCTGAGCACAGTGGCATGACATGCCTTGTGGCTCTGCAGCCTCACTCTGGACTGTTAGACTGTATGGAGAACATGAGCAGAGCAAGAAGAAGGAGACATGTTAAGAGCTCATTATATTAATAAAAAAGAGATGGTAGAGACAGATTTGGTAAATAACAGTGGAAGTGATGAAGACCTACTTCTATTCTGAAGTAGAGCTAACTGGGTTTTCTGGATTTTCAGTTGTATATGGGGTATGAGAAGAAGAGAGAGGTTAGGGTTTTTGGCCTGAGTAACCTGATCACAACCTTTCTTTTAGTAAATGGCTAGATTTGGTTTGCTAATAATTTATTTAGGACTTTGACGATAGTCAGATTAAAATTATGCTTGGATTGTCTGTTTTTCCATAAGCTTTGCCTGGTTATATTAGCCTTTTAAAATACATAGGGCAGCTTTCTGCATGTTTAGAAGAGGTTTGTATGAATTGAGCTTTCTTTTACCTAAAATTTTGGTGAAGCATGCTCAGAAACTCATTTAGACCTTTGCCTTTTTTTGGGTAGTGGAGGGATGTGTCAGGGGTCTCTGAGACTAACCCCAAGATTGGTGATTTGCTAGAAGGACTCACAGGATTCAGTATTTAGTTGTACTCGGGGCTAAGATTTATTCCAGCAAAAGGGTGCAAAGCACAGTCAACAAAGAGCAAAGGCATATAGTAGTGTGTATATGTCAATCCCAGTCTTCTGGTTTACCCCTCCTCTCCTCCCTGCTGGTAACCATAAGTTTGTTTTCTACATCTGTGACTCTATTTCTGTTTTGTAGATAAGTTCATTTGTACCCTTTTTTTAAGATTCCACATATAAACGGTGTCATATGATATTTGTCTTTGTCTGACTTACTTCACTCAGTATGATTATAAAGACCTACTGTATAGCACATGATACTCTACTCAATACTCTGTAATGGCCTATAGGAAAAGAATCTAAAAAAACAGTGGGTATATGTATATGTATAACAGATTCACTATGCTGTATAGCAGAAATTAATGCAATATTGTAAATCAACTGTACTCCAATAAAAATAAAAAAGGAACAAAGGCACAGGGCATGGGGTAGCTTGGAGGAACCCAGGTGCAAGCTTCCAAGAGTCCTCTATCAGTGGAGTCACACAGGCTACACTTATTCCACCAGCAACAAGATGAATATCTGTGAAGTGTGGTCTACAGGGAAGCTCATTAGAGACTCAGTGCCCAGGGATTTTCTTGGTGGTTGGTTACATAAGCCCCTGTGTATAGCATACATCCAAATTCCAGACAGCCAGAAAGAAAGCAGGTGTTTAGCATAAACCGTACTATTTACGCAGACAGTGTAGGCACAGTGAACCACTCATATAAAGTTTTATGTCAGTGTAGGGAACTGTTTACCAATCAAGTTCCCAGATGGCAGCCAAGGGCAAACCTTGCAAACTGACCTCTCTAAGGATTGCAGTCACAGACTTGTTACAGTAACTCTTTTCTGTCCAGAGGAATTGGGGGTTACAGAGATAGGAGGTAGATCATATTGATTACTGTTTCAATTTCTTCTGTATTTATTGATGGATTTAGGTTTTTAATTTCTTCATGAGAAAATTTGGGTAATTTTTCCTCAGAAAGCTTGTCATTTTAATTTGATTTCAGGTTATTGACAAGTTTATAATATTGTCATATAACTTTGAGATTCTTTTCCAGGCTTTATTCCCTTTTTTATTTCTAATATTTGTTTGTAACTTGTCTCACTATTCTAGATTATACTTTTTTTTTAACATCGCTATTGGAGTATAATTGCTTTACAATGGTGTGTTAGTTTCTGCTTTATAGCAAAGTGAATCAATTATACATATACATATGTTCCCATATCTCTTCCCTCTTGCGTCTCCCACGCTCCCACCCTCCCTATACCACCCCTCTAGGTGGTCACAAAGCACCAAGCTGATCTCCCTGTGCTATGTGGCTGCTTCCCACTAGCTATCTATTTTATGTTTGGTAGTGTATATATGTTTATGCCACTGTCTCACTTTGTCACAGCTTACCCTTCCACCTCCCCATATCGTCAAGTCCATTCTCTAGTAGGTCTGTCTCTTTATTCCCATCTCATCCCTAGGTTCTTCATGACATTTTTTTCCCTTAGATTTAGTATATATGTGTTAGCATACGATATTTGTCTTTCTCTTTCTGACTTACTTCACTCTGTATGACAGACTCTAGGTCCACCCACCTCACTAAAAATAACTTAATTTTGTTTCTTTTTATGGCTGAGTAATATTCCATTGTATATATGTGCCACATCTTCGTTATCCATTCATCCAATGATGGACACTTAGGTTGCTTCCATGACGTGGCTATTGTAAATAGAGCTTCAATGAACATTTTGGTACATGACTCAAAACTATGTTGAATAAGAGTGGTGAGAGTGGGCAACCTTGTCTTGTTCCTGATTTTAGTGGAAGTGGGTTCAGTTTTTCACCATTGAGGATGATGGTGGCTGTGGGTTTGTCATATATGGCCTTTATTATGTTGAGGAAAGTTCCCTCTGTGCCTACTTTCTGCAGGGTTTTCATAATAAATGGGTGTTTAATTTTGTCGAAAGCTTTCTCTGCATCTATTGAGATGATCATATGGTTTTTCTCCTTCAATTTGTTAATATGGTGTACCACGTT
>NW_020171993.1:354754-415900 GCF_003031525.2 Neophocaena asiaeorientalis asiaeorientalis
TTTTTTTGTTCTTCTTTCTCTAATTGCTTGAGGTGCAAGGTTAGGTTGTTTATTCGAGATGTTTCCTGCTTCTTAAGGTAGGCTTGTATTGCTATAAACTTCCCCCTTAGAACTGCTTTTGCTGCATCCCATGGGTTTTGGGTCATCGTGTCTCCATTGTCATTTTTATCTAGGTATTTTTGATTTCCTCTTTGATTTCTTCAGTGATCACCTTGTTATTAAGTAGTGTATTGTTTAGCCTCCATGTGTTTGTATTTTTTACAGATCTTTTTCTGTAATTGATATCTAGTTTCATAGCTTTGTGGTCGGGAAAGATACTTGATACTATTTCAATATTCTTAAATTTACCAAGACTAGGTTTGTGACCCAACATATGATCTATCCTGGAGAATGTTCCATGAGCAGTTGCGAAAAATGTGTATTCTGTTGTTTTTGGATGGAATGTCCTATAAATATCAATTAAGTCCATCTTGTTTAATGTATCATTTAAAGCTTGTGTTTCCTTATTTATTTCCATTGGTGAAAGTGGTGTGTTAAGGTCCCCTACTATGATTGTGTTACTGTCAATTTCCCCTTTTATGGCTGTTAGTATTTGCCTTATATATGGAGGTGTTCCTATGTTGGGTGCATACATATTTACAATTGTTATATCTTCTTCTTGGATCGATCCCTTGAGCATTATGTAGTGTCCTTCTTTGTCTCTTGTTCTAGTCTTTATTTTAAAGTCTATTTTGTCTGATATGAGAATTGCTACTCCAGCTTTCTTTTGATTTCCATTTGCATGGAATATCTTTTTCCATCCCCTCACTTTCAGTTTGTATGTGTCCCTAGGACTAAAGTGGGTCTCTTGTAGACAGCATATATATGGGTATTGTTTTTGTATCCATTCCGTCTGTCTGTGTCTTTTGGTGGGAGCATTTAATCCATTTACATTTAAGGTAATTATTGATATGTATGCTCCTATTCCCATTTTCTTAATTGTTTTGGGTTTGTTATTGTAGGTCTTTTCCTTCTCTTGTGTTTCTTGCCTAGAGAAGTTCCTTTAGCATTTGTTGTAAAGGTGATTTGGTGGTGCTGGACTCTCTCAGCTTTTGCTTATCTGTAAAGGTTTTAATTTCTCCATCAAATCTGAATGAGATCTTTGCTGCATAGAGTACTGTGGGGTTTTTTTGTTTTTGTTTTTTTGCGGTACGTGGGCCTCTCACTGTTGTGGCCTCTCCCGTTACAGAGCACCAGCCCCGGATGCACAGGGTCAGCGGCCGTGGCTCACGGGTCCAGCCGCTCCACGCCATGTGGGGTCTTCCTGCACCGGGGCATGAAACCGTGTCCCCTGCATCGGCAGGTGGACTCTCAACTTCTGCGCCAGCCGGGAAGCCGTAGTGTAATCTTGGTTGTTGGTTTTTTTCCTTCATCACTTTAAATACGTCCTGCTACTCCCTTCTGGCTTGCAGAGTTTCTGCTGAAAGGTCAGCTGTTAACCTTATAGGGATTCCCTTGTGTGTTATTTGTTGTTTTTCCCTTGCTTTTAATATGTTATGTTTGTATTTAATTTTTGATAGTTTGATTAGTACGTCTCTTGGCGTGTTTCTCCTTAGATTTATCCTGTATGGGACTCTCTGTGCTTCCTGGACTTGATTAACTATTTCCTTTCCCATATTAGGATAGTTTCAACTATAATCTCTTCAAATATTTTCTCAGTCCCTTTCTATTTCTCTTCTTCTTCTGCGACCCCTATAATTCGAATGTTGGTGCGTTTAATATTGTGCCAGAGGTCTCTGAGACTGTCCTCAGTTCTTTTCATTCTTTTGTCCTTATTCTGCTCTGCAGTAGTTATTTCCACTATTTTATCTTCCAGGTCACTTATCCGTTCTTCTGCCTCAGTTATTCTGCTATTGATCCCTTCTAGAGTATTTTAAATTTCATTTATTTTGTTGTTCATCGTTGCTTGTTTCATCTTTAGTTCTTCTAGTTCCTTGTTAAATGTTTCTTGCATTGTCTCTATTCTATTTCCAAGATTTTGGATCATCTTTCCTATCATTTTTCTGAATTCTTTTTCAGGTAGACTGCCTATTTCCTCTTCATTTGTTAGGTCTCATGGGTTTTTGTCTTGCTCCTTCATGTCTTGTGTGATTTTCTGTCTTCTCATTTTGCTAATCTTACTGTGTTTGGTGTCTCCTTTTTGCAGGCTGCAGGTTCCTAGTTCCCGTTGTTTTTGGTGTCTGCCCCCAGTGGCTAAGGTTGTTTCAGTGGGTTGTGTAGGCTTACTGGTGGTGGGGACTGGTGCCTGTGTTCTGGTGGATGAGGCTGGATCTTGTCTTTCTGGTGGGCAGGTCCACGTCTGGTGGTGTGTTTTGGGGTGTCTGTGGACTTATTATGATTTTAGGCAGCCTCTCTGCTAATGGGTAGGGTTGTGTTCCTGTCTTGCTAGTGGTTTGGCATAGGGCGTCCAGCACTGTATCTTGCTGGTCATTGAGTGAAGCTGGGTGTTTGTGTTGAGATGGAGATCTCTGGGAGATTTTCGCCATTTGATATTATATGGAGTTGGGAGGTCTCTTGTGGACCAGTGTGCTGATGTTGGCTCTCCCACATCAGAGGCACAGCACTGATTCCTGGCTGCAGCACCAAGAGCCTTTCTTCCACACAGATCAGAATAAAAGGGAGAAAAATTAAGTAAGCAAGAAAGAAAGAAAGAAAGAAAGAGGATAAAATAAAGTAAGTTATAATAAAGTTATTAAAGTAAAAAATAATTATTAAGAAAAAGAATTTTTTTTAAGTAAAAAAAACAAAAACAGAACGGACGGACAGAACCTTAGGACAAATGGTGAAAGCAAAGCTATACAGACAAAATCTCACACTGAAGCATACACATACACACTCACAAAAAGAGGAAAAGGGGAAAAAATAATATATCTTGTTCTCAAAGTCCACCTCCTCAATTTGGGATGATTCTTTGTCTATTCAGGTATTCCAGTGATGCAGGGTACCTGACGTTGATTGTGGAAATTTAATCCGCTGCTCCTGAGGGTGCTGGGAGAAATTTACCTTTCCCTTCTTTGTTCGCACAGCCCCCGGCGTTCAGCTTTGGATTTGGCCCCGCCTCTGCGTGTAGGTCGCCGGAGGGTGTCTGTTCTTCGTTCAGACAGGACAGGGTTAAAGGAGCAGCTGGTTTGGGGGCTTTGGCTCACTCAGGCCGGGGGAAGGGGCGGGTACGGATGTGGGGCGAGCCTGTGGAGGCAGAGATTGGTGGGACGTTGCACCTGCCAGAGGCGTGCCGTGCGTTGTCCCGGGTAAGTTTTCCCTCTATCACGGGACCCTGGCAGTGGAGGGCTGCGCAGCCTCCAGGGAGGGGAGGTTTGGCAAGTGACCTGTGCTCGCACACAGGCTTCTTGGTGGTGGCAGCAGCAGCCTTAGTGTCTCATGCCCGTCTCTGGGGTCCGTGCTGATAGCCGCGGCTCACGCCCGTCTCTGGAGCTCCTTTAAGCAGCGCTCTTAATCCCCTCTCCTGTGCACCAGGAAACAAAGAGGGAAGAAAAAGTCTCTTGCCTCTTCTCCAGGTCTAGACCTTTTCCCGGACTCCCTCCCGGCTAGGTGTGGTGCACTAACCCCTTCAGGCTGTGTTCACGCTGCCAACCCCAGTCCTCTTCCTGCAATCCGACCAATGCCTGAGCCTCAGCTCTCAGCCCCCGCCTGACCGGCGGGTGAGCAGACAAGCCTCTTGGGCTGGTGAGTGCCGGTCGGCACCAATCCTCTGTTTGGGAATCTCTCCGCTCTGCCCTCCACACCCCTGTTGCTGTGCTCTCCGAGGCTTTGAAGCTTCCCCCCACCGCCACCCGTAGCCTCCGCCTGCGAAGGGGCTTCCTAGTGTGTGTAAACCTTTCCTCCTTCACATCTCCCTCCCACTGGTGCAGGTCCCGTCCCTATTCTTTTGTCTCTGTTTATTCTTTTTTCTTTTGTCCTACCCAGGTACGTGGGGAGTTTCTTGCCTTTTGGGAGGTCTGAAGTCTTCTGCCAGCGTTCAGTAGGTGTTCTGTAGGAGTTGTTTCACGTGTAGATATATTTCTGATGTATCTGTGGGGAGGAAGGTGATCTCCTCGTCTTACTCTTCTGTCATCTTCCCCCAAAGCCCCTCTAGATTATACTTTCCAAAAGTTTGCCTCTACACCTGATTTGAGATTAATTGTAGGTTAACATGAAGTTGTAAGGAATAATACAAAGACATCCCATAGGCCCTTTACCCAGTTTCCCCAGTGGTAACATTTTGCAAATCTATAGTATAATAACCCAGCCAGTATACTGACATTGATGCAATATGTTCATCTTACTCAAGTTTCTCTAGTTTTACTTGAACTCATTTGTTCTATACAATTTATTTTATTGAACAAGATGTAAAGATACTAAATTTCCACCACCTTTTGTAAGCATACCAACCTGCCTCGTACATAGACAGCCTCCCCCATCCTTAACTCCTGGCAATCACTAATCTGGCGATCTGTTTTCCATTCCTAAGAATTTTTTTTTTCAAATTGTTATGTTTCTCACTCAGCATAATTCCCTGAAGATTCATCCAAATTGTTGTGTGTATCAATAATTTGTTCCTTTTTATTGCTGAATGCTATTCCATGGTATATATAAATAGACATCTAGCTATTATGAATAAAACTGCTGTGAGCCTGTGTTGACAGGTTTTTGTGTGAATATACATTTTCATTTCTCTGGGATCAATGCTCAAGAGTACCATTGCTGGGTGTTATGGTAATTGTGTGTTGCATTTGATAAGAAACTGCCAAAATGTTTTCTGGACAGGTTGTACCATTTTAAATTTATCTGGGGTTTTATCTTGTTCCTTCATCTGGTACATAGCCCTCTGCCTTTTCATCTTGTCTATCTTTCTATGAATGTGGTTTTTGTTCTACAGGCTGCAGGATTGTAGTTCTTCTTGCTTCTGCTTTCTGCCTTCCTCTCTCTGATTATTTTAAAAGAACTTATTTCCTTTAGATTATAATTTTATTCTTTATTTAATTAATTTAAACTTTTACCTTTTTATTTTCTTTGAGTTTATTTTGTTTTTATCTTTAATTTGAAACTTACATCTTTTTGTTTGTATTTTTATTTTCTCTTAAGCATATCTAATTCTGAAATCTTCCTTTGAGAATTTCTTTGGATATAAACCACAGGTTTTGATATATAATGCTCTCATTATCGTTAAATTTTCTATTTCCAATTTATCTTTAAATTTATTTCTTATTACATGAATTATTTTAAATTACTTTATCTCCAAGTTTAAGTTTTTGCTTCGCTTTTTGATATCTTTTAGTTGCAATTTTATTTCATCCTGCCTAGTGATTGTGACTATCATGAAATAAGTTCTTTTGGAATATGATGTATTCCAAAACTTTTTCAGGCTGTGTCTTGCATGTTTGAAAACGATGCACATCCTCTGTTGTGTTATATATATATATAAAACTCTTGGATCAATTATATATATCTATTAATTAACTTTTAATCAAATCTTCTACGTCCTGTTTAAATATTTTGATTTTTTAGCTAGAGAGGTGCATTGAAATCCGAATATGTTTGTGGATTTCTCAGTTTCTCCTTACATTTTTATTACATTTTTCTTAAAAATTATGTTGCTTGCTTCATCAGTGTTTTCTTGGTTGATTGTTGCTTTTATCAATATTAAATATTCCTTTTGGTTCTTGTTCTTCTTGCTTTTCATATTGCTGCTTCCCCTCCCCCTCCCCTTTTCCTCCTCCTGTTCTCCTTTTTCTCCATTGAAAAACTTTTATTTTAATTAACTTTTTCGGGGTATATCTTTCTCCCCCTCTAATTTCTACATTTGTGTGAAATTTTGCTTTAGATATATTTCTTTTCAACAGTACTGATGAAAACTTGTGCTTTAAAAATTATGTTTAACATGGTTATGTTTAATTTGAATTTTGCCAAATTGGAATTATTTTATGTTTCTCATGTTTTTCACTCTTTCCCCACATTCTTTCCAGACTTTTGCTGAATTGACTGTCTTGTGTTTGTTGTTGTAGTTGTTTTTACAATTTATAGTCCCTTTAATTATTTGAAAGTTTCTCTTGTTGGCATTCTAAAGTTTTAATGTACATAGATGGCCCCTTTTTAAAGTAAATTTATTGAAGTACATTGACATGTAACAATATATAATATAAAAACAATGAACTACATATATTTAAAATGTAAAATTTTATATTTTGACATATATTTCAAATATATCTGTTTGATTACATATAATTATATATTTCAAACATGCATATTTGATTTATATAAAAATATGTATGTTGATATATAACATATAATCAATTCAGAGCCCTGCTAAACATATATTTATTTTTAACATACAGTAAAACATATATGTTATATATATGTTTATATATATATATACATATATATATATTTAACAGGGCTCAGAATTAATTATACACTACTCCACCTTGTCCAAAAAAAGACCTGTAGCATTCTTTTAATTTTCTCCTCTCCTTCCCTATCTCCTGTCAACTGTTATGTTGACATTATCTAGAATTTGTTTCATCCTTTTGTAGTTTTGTTGTTACTATTAACATTCACTCCTTATTTACAGCTGTTAAGTTTCAGTCCATTCCTCTGGATGTTGCAGTTTTGTTTTCTTTCTTTGTTTAGATGCTGTTTCTCATCTTGCAGGGATTCTCAATAGTTTTCCTGAATGTGAGGTTTGCTGAACGTTCCTCATCTAAGTTTCAAAAGGTATTTTGTAATAGAAATTTGGGATAGGAAGGAGGGACCATGACATATTCTAAGGCTGCCATCTTGACCAACAACTCAGGGGCCACTTCTTGTGTGAACAGGAGGCAGGCAGGTGTTTGGAAGTCAGACTTGTCTGTCACATGTCTGCTCATCTCTGCTCCCCTGACTGCTAACAAAGTAGTCAACCTCATTGAGCTTCACTTTCCTAACCTGTAAAATGGACATCATAGCAGTCTTGTAAAGATGAAATGAATTGAAGAATGACAAATAGGCTTGTATTACTACATGTTTGTTGCTTAATAAATATTGATTTCTTTTCTTTTCTGGTCAAATAAAATGAAATATGATACTTTTAATCAAACTAAGTTGTAGACATGTGGACTATATTAATCCCCAAGAGTTTGTTTAGTTTGTATACATAATTATGTTTGAAAATCATTTAAATAAGGTCTTTAGGGGACTTCCCTGGTGGTCCACTGGTTAAGACTCTGTGCTTCCACTGCAGGGGGCACAGGTTTGGTCCCTGGTCGGGGAACTAAGATCCCACATGCCATGCGGTGTGGCCCCAAAAAAACCCCAAATAAAAGTGGTGGAAAAAATATGCTAGTGAAATTTATTTTAAAAATAACTAAAATAAATAAGGTCTTTGGTGACATATTGATCGAGGATTCCAGTGGGATGTCTGGGAATGTACCCCAAATATTTTGAAGAGAGCGTTGTGGTAGATGACCCTGTCTTGCATAATGCCATCATGTGGATCCAGCAGTAGGAGGGCATTGACTATCAGTTGATCGCTGAGTTATTTATGATGCTGTTACATAGGGCAGGTGTCCAGAGTAAGGTTCAGATGCTGCTCTGCTTTGGGCTTGTCACTTGCCACTGCAGCCGGCAACTTGAGTTTGAGAACTGCTTCCTGCTTTACAGAAAACATGAATAAACAGAGAATGACAAAAAGATGTGACTTAGTATTGAGATCCTACTTTCTTTTAATTTCTAATACTTGTTACTCAAACTCCTCGTCTAGGTATCAACTTTCAGTTTCCTGATTCTGCAGGCATTCCTGGATTGCAGCTACTTTGTTTCTTGTCCCAGTTACTGATCTCCTTGGATTGTAGGCCCCTTGTTATTTATTAACCTTGGCAGTTGCCCTTTTCTTCAAGACTTGCATGAAACTGTCAATGAGACCATCATGTAGGAGAGAATACAAATGCATGAGAAACTATGAAATAGTCATTGTGGCACTGCGAAGACAAATCACGGCAGACTTATTTCATTTTCGTCTCTGATAGAGTGACAGGCCTCATAAACAAGGGGGAGTAATGGACAAGATCTATGTTGCTTCCCTGTAATTACTCCTGAAACACTCCAGGTATGACAGGCCATATTTTATGTTTCCATACAGTTGAGAAACAGGATCTTTGTCACTGGATCTGATTTACTGTCCAGTTTTTCTGAGAGTCTGCATCCAAACTGATATGCTGAATAAGTTGTGCTAACAAAAACCAGGGCGACAGAGCTAAATAAAGAATTAAAATAACTCTGTCCATTTAAAAAAGGCCATGAGAGGCTTCCTACATGTGTAAAATTATAGTCAAAATAGCATGAAGGGGTTCAGGTTGTAAGGTTAAGAAAACACATTGGGGCTTGAAGATGCAAGCTATATCTTAACAAAAAATACAGGAAGAATTGAGAAGGTGTTGTAAATTTTTCAATGAAGGATACAACTTTTGTTTTTGAGACACTTTAGGCAAGGTGTTTGAGAATGCTTTGAAGTGGGTTGGATTTGGATCCCCTCCTTCAATCCAGTAAAGTATTTTTATGTATGTGTAATTTCATGGGGAAAGTGGAATGAGAAAGAATATGGATGTCACCAGAGACAAGAAAAAAAGGTTTTGTTATTAAATGAAAACGAAAACAAGCTAATTTGTATCCTACTTGTGGTGGGTGAGCAACATGACTTTTACATGTGAAAGGTGGTCTATTCATTTTTTCTTTATAATTTAACAATTTCAATTGCAAAGCAAAGGATAAAAGCCCAGCTGAATTCTGTTTGTTGTTTAACAGAGAGATGAATGGGTTTTATAATTTCAGTATCCAATCTTTTTTTTTTAAAGGGAAGATGGATTATTCTCATTCTTAATGGAAACTGTGAACAATGTTGACCCAACTGAATTATAGATTTGTGTAAAAGAGAGGAAAGTGGTTTTGTTACAGAATGAGCTTCTGTGTTTCCTCTACCCCTCAGCTCAATCACTGTTTCATTAGAGAAGTCTTCTCTGACCTCCAGACTAGGTCAGCTCAGCCTTTGATAAATTCACAGCACCAAGTATGTGTAGCTGTCTGTGTGTGACACACATCCGCATACAAAGGCCATATTTGTGATTTTTAATTTAATCTTCCCCAGTAGATAGACTGTAAGTGCCTCTGAACATAGGCACTCACAAGTTCTGGCTCACTATTTTCTAACCGAAGCCTAGTGTCTGACACCTATTAGACTCTCAATAAATGAATGTGACAATGAATGAGTGAATGTAGTCTAGATACTAAAATACTTCAAAAAAACCCCTAGACTATGAGGATGAATAAAAATGTGGTCATTGCCCATGAAAGGAGTTTTCACTTAAAAAGTTTTATGGTATGTGTATTACCTTTTGAGCAAGGAAGGCAGCTTCCCAAATATATGGGAGAGGCAGAGTGGTGGGTAGGAGGTAATACTGTCATGTTCTGGGTGGGTGGCAGATGGATATGAAGTGGGCCTTGTTTCAGCCTCTGCTCGACCCAATTTCAGCCACTGTAGCTGAACATGTTTCTCTTTCATCGTGCAATTGAAAGCCTCTTTAAAAGCACTTAGTGGGTCCTTCTGATATAGCAAGTGAGAGTGATCAAAACCATGAGAGAACTAGACATTGTTGGGTCACCCTGGAAACCTGTTTTTTCACTCCCCTCCACTAACAGTTGTTTCACGGAACCAAAAGTTGGTTCATTTACTGGAGAGCAGGAAAGGTAGTAGTGATTTTCACAGCAATTGAACACATTTAGATTAATTTTCTAACTTTTGGCGACTTCATGATTTCATGCCTACCTCTTTGTTGGGGAAGTCCAGGACTTGTATCTTACATCTGTCATTTTGTTTTCTCCTAAAGTAAAGGAGAACAGAGGGAAAGAGATCTTAGCAAGGAAGGGAAAAATAAGATGGAAAGAATACAAACTTTCATCTTGTAGTCACTATGAAATCAAGTCCAGAATGATGGTGGCTTTCAGGGCAGACATGCATGATTCTCACCTCCTACAGCCTTTTCTCTGTGACTCATTATTTTCCATATTCATTAATAATTTTTGTATTAGGGTTATAATGCAAAGGTTACCAAGTGTTTTCCCTTTCATCTGAAGCTAAAACAAAAGAAAAGAGGCTTAATCCAAAGGATCTGATGAACTGGTGAGGTTTTGAGATTTGGAGATTAAAAGGGAAGTTGTGGTTACTTATTTGGACTTCGTTAGAAGGAGATATTTTCTTTTCTTAGTCTAGTATGGATTCGATCCCATAAAGAAATAAACTGGTACTCAGAAGTGCATCTAGGTCAGTGGTGGGTAAATTTTGAATTTTATAAACGAATGTCCTTTACATTATAATCTAAGTTACTTCCATTTCCTTTTGAACTGCCTTTTATCTGAAAAGCAAAACTTGAACCCATGAAGTAATAATTCTTACCGGTGGAAAGGTTTGTGGAGGTCAGACATAATCAAATTTCAGATGTAAGGCCTCAATTTGGCTTGTGGTGAGAGGCAGTGAGTTGAGAAGTACATCCTGAGTTGGAATTTAGCACTTTTGTCAAAGTCTGGGCTAGAGATTATCACGAGCAGCCACTTAAGCCTCAACTTAAGATGATTGTTACGATTATAATGATTGAGATGATATGTCTGTGAGAAGTGATAAATATGTCTAAAAGAAAACTGTTTTTCTACCTTTGATGAGGGCTTAATTTCTGTGGAGTGTGTATGTGTGTTTATGTGCCTGTGTGTGAGGTGACCCAAGGCAGCTTCTCCAGATCAGAGAAGGTATTGTTTATGAGGAAACCATTGAGGACCATGGGGGGCCTGGGTGGGTTAGTGTGTGGGTGGGATTTTGCTGAAAATGAGAGGATCTCTGTGGTTGGAATGGAGAAATCAAACATAACACACTCTCCAATATAATGAACTAGGCGGCTGCTAACTAGGTTTCCTCCGCTTTTACTTCTGTAATAATAACATAAAAGTGAGATAGTGTGACTTAATTCAGTGTGGTGGAGACCCTTCACTTGTGTGAAATAACAGATTCATGCCAATGAAGGAAAAACATGGGTAGTGATTGAAAGAAAATATTCTGGTAATCTCATTCTTGATGTGTAGAAAGGTTGCTTAGACTAAAATTATTTATACGCCAATGTGGAAACAATTACTTTTCAACTGACTTGCATTATTAATGAAGACGATGTGCGTTTCTGAGGAGGTTGCATTTGTAACAAATTCAGCAGGGTATCCTTAGAGTATTTTTATAGGAATGCCACTGTTTTTGACATATTGGAAAACCGTACTCTTTTAATTGCACATAAATGTTACAATTCATTAAGAAACTGATGTAAGAATATTGTTCATTCAAGAAAAAAGACTATGGTTGCCTCACAATATTTTCTGAAAAGTAAACAAATACGATTTACAGTATGATAAACTTTTTTTTTTTTTTTTTGCGGTACGCGGGCCTCTCACTGTTGTGGCCTCTCCCGTTACGGAGCACGGGCTCCGGACGCGCAGGCTCAGCGGCCATGGCTCACGGGCCCAGCCGCTCCATGGCATGTGGGATCTTCCAGGACCGGGGCACGAACCCGTGTTCCCTGCATTGGCAGGCGGACTCTCAACCACTGCGCCACCAGGGAAGCCCATGATAAACTTTTTGATGTATGGTATCCGATCAACTTTTTAGTGTTAAACTATTATAATAACATTAGTAATCATACATTTTATATAACTTGATAGCCTTAGGAATGGGGCCAATCATCCACCCATCCATCCATTCATTACTTTTCTAGCTACTTCCTCGGGCCATATGAATGATGCAGTCTAGTTTCACATTTGTCGTTGTGAAACAATCTTTTATTTATTTATCACTGAAACCCTGGCACATTTCCTGTCACTTCTAGATGACTTTTTCTGAGCTCACAGTGACTCAGTGTTCTTCATGGGCTAGTAGAGAGAACTGAAGAGGACCATACATGTTGTCTGACCAAACTTGTCAATGAAACTGAGGTCCAGAGATACAAAGTAATAAGATTGATGACACCAAGACTATTGTTATATTCATTTTAACTGTCTGCATTTCTAGCCCATCTTTCCCTTTAATCTCAGAAGAGAGGTCGCTCCTCATTTATAAAGGGAGAGACTCCGAGTTGGGTCCCATTCCTTCCCCGTCTGGGAGGCACCTAATTTCCTTAATAAACACTTGATATATTCTCATCCTGAGATTTTTAGCCAAATGGGAACCAGGAATGGATTGAAATTTGGTAGAATAGGGGTATGTGTGTGTGCTTATGTGTGTGCATGGATGCATGTGTGTGTGTGTGTGTGTGTGGTGGTGGTGGTGGTGGTTTGAGGACTCCATCTTTTGACAGGAACACAGAGTAGAGGGAGAGGAAGAAGGGAGGTCTACTGTTTCATTTGGAAAACATTAATTGGAGGACTACAGTATTCTGCTCTTATCCACACTATTTATTATGCCCTAATGATGGGCCTGACACTTTTTAATTTTGATAATTTATGAAAAATCACATAATTTTCATCAATGTATTTATAACAGTCTTATGAAATAAATATTATTACCCACATTTTTTCAGATGAGAAAATTATAGCAAAGAAAAATTAAGTGATTTGTCTAAAGTCTTATCACTAACTACTGGTGGCAGAGCTAAGATTTAAGCCAGATTTCTCCAACTCTTAAGAAATAAACCTTACTGCTTCTGTCAGACCCAACCTATGCTGGTCTTAGAGAGGGAATTATGTCATAGTTTCCAAGAGTGGGGAGATAAATATGCAAGTAAAAAATGGGTATGAAACCTTATACCCATTGGTTAGCAAGATTCAGTTATGCAAAATGAGTAAGTTCTATAGATCTGCTGTACAACATTGTGCCTACGGATGACAATAATGTGTTGTACACTTAAAAATCTGTTGAGGGTAGAGCTCATGTTAAATGTTCTTACCACAATAAAATTAAAAAATTGTATATGGATTATAAAATAACCATCTGTTTACATATATTTAAAAAAGTATTATGCAGTTGGATGAGGGCAGGAACTATAAGTACTTTTTATTTGTTAAAATAATTTTTGTTGTGTGATATATATATAAAGAGTGTTTATCAAATATATATACAGTATCAAAGCAGTAAAATGGACTTACCATGCAGCTTAAAGGAAAAAAAGAAAAACTCTACCAGTGGTTTAGGTGTCATCATGGCCCTTTATAATGCAACACCCTTCCCTCTGCCTTAGAGACCACTATCCTGGTTTTGTTTCCATAGCAAGGAATGTGTCCACACACAATATATTGTTTAGTTTTTGCATTTAGTATAAATGGATTCCTGTACTGTACGTGACTTGCTTATTTGCCTCAACATTATGTGTTTTAGATTCATCATCATGATATGTGAGACTGTAGTTCATTTTTCTCCCACAGCTGAAGTGTTCCATTGTATGACTGCTGCAATTCTTTTTTAACCAGTCCAATGTGAGGTAGATATCATGATTATCTCTAGTTCTGTGCTTTGTACAAACAGTGCTTCTATAAACATTTTTGTTCACATCTCTCAGTGCACATGCGCACTAAGTATATATACACCTGGGAGTGGAATTGCCGTGCACTTGGTCAGTTTTACAAGATGATGTGAAATTTTATTCCGTTACCACCAGATCGCTGGGAATGTGATAACTACGTTTTCAGGTTACATTTCTCTGATTATTAATAAGAATTTTTTAAAAGATGAGAATCATTTCATATGTCTCCTACTATAATGGACCTTTTCAAGCCTTCTGTTCATTTTCATTGAACTTTCTTTTTAATTGATTCATTAGATTTCTTTCCATATTCTGAATATATCCTTTATTGGTTACCTGCATATGTACTGCAGGATCTTCTCACAGTATGTCACATATCTTTTCATTTTCATTCTGGCATCTTCTTATGAATAGATCTTCATTTAATGTGATGAAGTCAATCTTTCATGGTTTGTGCTTTTGTCATCTTGTTTGAGGTCATAGAAATATTCTCCTATGTTTCCTTCTGCATATTTAAAATTTTTTCCACTTTTGCTTAAATTCTAGACAGATCTAGAAGTTATTTTTATTAGGAAATGAGGTAGGGATTTCTTTTCACTTTCCTACATGTGGATAGTCAGTGATTCTACCACCATTATTGAATTGTTCATTCCCCCCCACCCACATCTATAGTGTTAACCTTTTTTATATATCAGGCTTTCATAGATATATGGCGTTTTGGGGAGTTATCTGTCTTTCCATATAATTTAGTGTGATAAGCCACATTATCAAATTTGTATATGTGTTTACCACATGCCAAACACTGTTCTAAGATAACATATACTCTTTATGAGGAAGGTACTCTTATTATCCTCAATTTATAGATGTAGCAGCTGAAGTGCAAAGAGTTAACTTATCCAAGGTCACACTATCCAGAAAGTGGCACAGCCAGCGTTCCAGCACAAGCAGTATGGCTCTGTATACTGTGCTGCCTCTCCAGTACTTGTTGCCACATAGTACTAGAGGTTTATGATTAATGTTAGTATAACGTACAGCAAATCTTCCAATCTGGTGCTGCTCATCTCAGAGTGCTGTGACCTTTCTTGGTACTTTTGTCTTCCATATAAGTTTTAGAATCACCAGATAAATTTATACACACACACACACACACACACACACAAACACACACACACACACACTAACACACACACACACACACTAACACACACACACACACACTAACACACACACACACACAAACACACACAGAGGAATACCTACGAACTGTTGATATAAATTTGATCTTACATTGAAACTGTAGGTCAATTAGTAGACAACTGGCATCTCATGATACTAAGCATGGTCTATCTTTCCATGTGTTTATAATTTTCTCCATAAAAGTTTTACATGTCTTGTTAAGTTTATTTCTAAAAACATATGTATAAAATATATTATGTATTATATGTTAACTCATTTACTTCATTTGTGAGCTTCACAAGGACATAAATGTTTTTCTTTTATTTACCTATTTTTAACTTATGAAGTCCCAGTACATGAGCTAGTACATGACACATAATGACCACTTAATGAATATTTCTTGAACTAATAAATTATAATAGCATACGTAAAAACTGTGTTTTCTAACCATTTATAGATATTGAATAGGAAAGCCCTTAATGTTTCCTTATTAAACTTATAGCCAAGTATAATGACAAACTTTGATCATTTCTAAAAATTTGTTGAACATTCTCTTGTGATTTGTATGTTATGAGGTACAACATGATTTTTCTTTCAATCCAAACACTTTAATTCATTTTCTCGTCTTATTGGAACTAGCTAGAATTTCTAGTTCAGTGATGAAAGCGAATGTTCTTACCTTGTTCTAGATTTCAGAAAAATACTTTTCTGTTTTACCATCAATTATGATGTTTGCTCTAGGGTTTTTTAAAAAATACCCTTTGTCATGTTACAGAAGGGTCCGTTTACTCTAGTCTGCTGATAATTTTGTAACAAATAGTCAAATATTATCAAATCCTTTACTATATTTATTAAGATCATTTTTTTCTCTTTTAATCTGTTAGCATAGTGAATTCGAGCAATACAGTTTATAATGATGACTCAATCTTGCATTTTTGGAGTAGACTTATTTGGTCATTATGCATAATTATATGTGGACATGTAACTTTTTTATAGATTGTTAAGGTTTTTTGGCTGATATTTTATTGAGAATTTTTCATCTGTATACATAAGTGAGAGTGGCAGTAATATTTTTTTACATACTGCTTATCTAATTTGGTATCAAGGTAAACTAGCCTCAGAAAAGAATAAGACTTTTCCTAACTTTTCCAGATTCTGAAGGAGTTAATGTTAGACTGAATTAATCTGTTAACATTCCTGAAAAACCATCTACACCTGGTGATACTTTTTGTGATAACATATTAATTCTGACTCATTTTTTTTCAATACTTATAGTACCATTTATAATAGTTGTAGTATCAAGAAAAGGTTTTCTCTTTTTTTGAGCCATTTTGCTCTGTTAAGTTTTGCTAAAT
The DNA here is from genome assembly GCF_003031525.2 of Neophocaena asiaeorientalis asiaeorientalis. Taxonomy (NCBI): domain Eukaryota; kingdom Metazoa; phylum Chordata; class Mammalia; order Artiodactyla; family Phocoenidae; genus Neophocaena; species Neophocaena asiaeorientalis. The sequence continues at coordinate 370,839 of NW_020171993.1, forward strand.
TACATTTTGTGAAAATTTGTTTATTCCACATACATTTTCACATTTATTAGCATACAGTTTTCATCTCTGACACAAAGTTGTTTTAAGTCTGCTGCACCATCGTTTATATTTATTTTTAATTATATTTTTATTTATTTCTGTTTTTTTCCTTGACCAATGATTTTAGGCACTTTTATTCTTTTTTTCAAAGAACTAACTTTTGGTTTGTTTACTGTCTTCATCAGATTTTTTGTTTTCATCTTCATTAGTTTTTACACTTAGCTATTTCATTCATTAAATTTCTTTTTATTTTTTAAAAAAATTCTTCATTTGGTTGCTGAGCTCATTTATTTTCAGCTTTTCATCTCTGTATGGTAAGTATTCAGTACTTACTTTCTCTTAGGTTTATCATACAATTTTCATATGTAGTACCATAATTCATCACCTATTATAACCATTATTTTATATAACACTTAGAAAAAATACGATGATAACAATAGCTTCTCATCATTTCTAATTTTTATTTTATACTTGTTTAAAGATTCTTTAAATGTTTTAAGACATATAATTATGTCATACATTGCTCTTGTGCATACATGTGAAAAAAATACATAAAACTAAATTGGTTAAGATATTTAATAAACTTCTTCACAGCCAGAATTCAACTCTTCTGAATCACTTATTGATTGAGTCATGGACTCTTATTTTTGTCTACATTATGTCATCCTCTGTGCTATCAAGAGCTTTTATTAAAGAGTGCTTTACTATTTTTCCTTGGATTTTCTTCCAGAATGCTCACAGCTATTCTGTGAGTTTTGATGCTGGTGCTTTTTTGATCTTACCAGAAGTATGTCACTGGATCATATTTGGTCAACAAACAAGATTTGTATTTCTTCCTCAAATGGTTCTAAATATGAACTATGAAATATGGAGGGTGCAATTTTCTTAAGTCACCAGGAATAACAATTATGTGCAGTTAATGCAATTACATCTGGTCAACTAAAATTGAAAGTCATCATTGATTATAAGATACATTCTGATTTCAGAAATATTAAACTGTGAAAAACTGCATGCCTTAGATTAGAAGACAGTGCTCAGCTCTAAGTATTTTCTAATTTCTATTTTGATATCTTCTTTCTTCTTTGACCAATAGGTTATATAAAAGCCTATTTTAACATTTCTAAATGCATGAGTGTTTTATTTTATTTTTGCTATTGACTGCTTACTTCTGTTTTTAGTCAGAAAATATATTATGCGTTGTACTATAGTGTTTTTAAAATTTGGCAAGACTTGTTTTATGGCTTGATGTAGTCAATTTTTGTTAACATTATTTGTATGTTTGAGAAGAATTAAATTCTCCAGTTTTTGTGGCTTATGAATTGTGTTATTCAGTATCTTTAATGATTTTTTTATCTACTCGATAAGTCAGTTAAGAGAGATGGATAAATAGCTCCAATTATCTTTATAAATTTTTCAAAATCTCCTTGTACATTGGCAATTTCTGCTTTATATATTTTAAACCTATATTACAAGGTACATACTAATTTAAAATTATGTCTTTCTAGGGGATTGAAATTTTGATCAATATGTAGTTATTCTACATATCACTGTTATGCATCTAATGTCTATTATGCATTCATTATATCTCTAGCAATAATTTTTAAAGTATTAGATCTCTAGCAGTATTTGCATTTATCTCTAACAATAATATTTAGGTGGAGGTCTATTTTATCTGTTATTAATACCATAATTATTTTGATTATAATTTATCTGTCATATAAATTTTAGCCTTTAACGTTCAACCTTTCAGTGTTCTTACACTCTTTTGAATCTCTTGTAAACAGTTCATAGTTGTATTTTTAAAAAATTCACTTTACCAATCTGGTTTTTAACCAAAGATTTTAGTTTATTTACATTAGTTTTAATTACCAATACTTTAAAATTCATATCTATAATCTTACTTTGGGTTTTCAATTTTTAATTTTTCTGTTTCTTTTCCTTCTTTTCTGTTTTCTTTTGAAATGAGTTATAACTCTCCTATTTTGGGAGTTATAATTTCCATGTCTATCCTTTTAGTGATTTCTCTTTTTTTTTGCGGTACGCGGGCCTCTCACTGTTGTGGCCTCTCCCATTGCGGAGCACAGGCTCCGGACACACAGGCTCAGCGGCCATGGCTCACGGGCCCAGCCGCTCCGCGGCATGTGGGATCTTCCCGGACCAGGGCACGAACCCGTGTGCCCTGCATCGGCAGGTGGACTCTCAACCACTGCGCCACCAGGGAAGCCCCTTCTCTAGATATCTTAATGTGTATGTTTAACAAAGTCTACGAGTATCTTTACCTTCTTTCAGTGCAATATAAGGGATTTAAAATCAACTTCACTCATTCCCTTCTGAGCTTTTTACCATTGTTCTAATCTTTTATTTCTATTTAGTTTTTAATGCAAGAAATTAGGTATCATAGTTACTAAAATATACATAATAGTGAATATTTTTTCTCTAACTTTCTAAAATGTAATCTTAGAATTTAATCCTTTATTATATTATATATTACATTATATTCTCCAGTTTGTGTCCCTAACATATTCTATGCTCCTTAAGACCAAGTCTCTGATTTTATTTATTTTTTAAATTAATCCACAGTGCTTGAGGCAATGCCATGTACTTATCAGGTACTTAATAACTCACTGGCTCACTGCCTCATCTTGCAATTATACTTGTGAGTTTTCATTAACTGAGAAAATTTAACATCCAAGTTAAAATATTTAGAGATTTTTTTTTTCCTTCTACGGTTAGTATTGGTTTTTTATGTTCCATTTCCATGGGACTGACTCAACTGGAAGTTCCAATTACCAGGCCAAGCAGGTGTGGGAAGTAGTGGGTGGAAGGAGAGGTAAAGAGAAAAAATGAGGAATGCAAAAAATATTGTTGCATTTTGTGACTATGTGAAAACCAGTAAAACTAATATGGTTCCATTGTTTTTCATTTGCTGCTCTTCTACCTAACTATATTCTTTCCCTTTCAAATTATTGACCTGTATGAGTTCTCATAACGTTCCCACGCTGTAGATGAGGCAGTGATACATTTTATTCCTTGGCCTTGTTCTACATCGAACCAGGCCATGTTAGATCCAGGACAAAATTCACATCTCTTTTCTTCTTATCCATGATGTTCTTTTTCAGTATTCCAGCATCTTTCAGATAAAAACCCTCTTTCTTCAGTATGTGGTAAATACCCTTGTTAATTTTTCAGCCTTATCTTTTCTAATTGGTTCATCTAGAAAAACATTTCTTTCCCACTAATAAAAACATTTTTTTGCCTTACAATATCTGATCCAAGAATAGTTTAAAAATAAACCTGAATTTCACTTAAGATAATGTAATAAAGACTCCAGATCAGACATCTGTTACTTGTTATTTATAACCTCTGGCTAAAAGTTATGCTAATCAGGAGTTATTGCTATTTACTTCTCAGACCGCTTGCTGAGAAGACTCATGCATTGTCTTTAGTCATTTTCAATTTGCTTGTGATGTCAGTAAAGCATAAATAGAATTTAAAACACCAGTTGTTAGTGGGGGATAGGGGATCATCACCATAAAGCAAGTTAGTGATCAAAATTTGTTCTAACCGCTGCCTGGAAGTGACCTTTTGTCACCTTACTCAGTTGTTGAAGAGTAATTTGGAACTAGTAGCTTTCAGTAATTGTTTTCTTCTAAAGAGGGGCAGGGTGCTTTTTACGTATATTCCTCACATGTGGTCGTGTGATATTATTTGTACGATCTTCAACAAGTGTCAAATCCTTCATTGAGATTATTTGCTTTGCTGTTACATGTAGTTACTGGAACCCAAAAGGATCAAAAGAGGGCTTCCTATGGCCTCATGAAGATCTTTGTTTCAGAAAATCTTTGAATTCTGATCAGAATGCCTATAAAAGAAACAGGACTTCATTTCATAGTCTGTAAGTCAAGTAGCAGTTTCTTGTGTAAATTCTGTTGATGGTTGGGCAACATGTACTATATTGTTCATAAAATCGAGCTCTGAATATACCTCAGAAAGACTTTTGAAAACATATGGATCAATCTGCTTTTTTACTTTTCCTTTAAGGATACTCCCCATGGTAAGAGGAAGGTAGAAGGGAGATTCCCTCACAATTCCCAATATTCACTGGCAATGCAAACTGAAGAATTGAAGCAGCTATACCACTAGTAGACCTCCATCTTGAGCTCTCGCGACCCCAAAACACTTTTATGTCAGTTATCTACTATTTGCTGACAAAAGTAAATTGAACTGTCTCACTGTATTGCTATAGAGGTCCTTATGCAGTCAAAACAGAATGTAATTCTGGCTGATTCACAGCTTATAGCTGCAGTGACCTATTGACATTTCAAATGAAAAGAATGATTTGCTTGGTGCCACTAATGATTATGACTTCTGCCCTTCCCCTCCTAGTCTCAGAGTACTGCCATTAAGGAGAGCAACATTGTTGAGATTGTTCTGTAGATTCCCTGTTTCTGGATATACCTATGGACTATTGGATTGAATACACAGCAGAGATTTCCATCATTTCTTCCCACTGGCAAAGCTTATGGTGTTAAAGCAATTTCTTCTTTCTATGCCTCTGCCCTTGGTCATCATTTTCCCTACTATGAGAGTGCATTAAGTCTTTATGCGAGTGGAGTTAGGGTTATAACTGCTACAGGAATTCATAGAAAGGAGGGTTCAGTGTAGGCTATCCATGCATGCTAAAAAGAGGTGTTCCTCCTCAGCAATGCTGATGGACCTTCACAAGGTATCTCTTTGGAGTATAAGTCCTATCAGTAGATTTTTGTGAGAAAAAGACATGAATCTTCTGGTTGTCTTAAATTTCAACGTATTCTTATCATATCTCTGAACTAAGAAGACTGTGATCTTAAATGTTGCTGCACATGGTGCATTTCGATTTGTTCTTTGCTCCCATCCTGACTCAAAAAATGACTTGCTTTCTTCAAATCGTTACGTTGAATGAGTTAGTGTTGACTAATGAGTTCTTTAATCTCTATTGATAGCACAAGGGTTAAATTTGTGTGGCATTAGCTTATCAGAATTTTTCTACAATTTCCTAGGAGCCTGAAGTAAATAAAACAACAGGTGACATTTATAATTAATATTAATACTCTAAAATATCTCAAAATAGAAAGTAGGAAGGAACCTTCTCATCTCACATTTCCAAAGGCTTAAGAGTTAATTGTGCACGTGGGAATTACATATTATTTGTCATATTATTAGCTGAGTCTAAAACTACAGAAAGGCCGAATGTCAAGTTTCCTTCCATTATTAAGTTCAATGTTATGAATTTAAGGTCCTTCTCTCTGTTTCTGAATTATCATTAGAGTAGATTATAGGCTTGGTTATCTATAGATTCCCAGCTGTAGAAGATGAGGGGAATGTATTCACTCAGTATTTTAGAAATTAAATTAAGAGGAGTTATGTTTTGAAATATCTGAAAAGTTTATTGAGACTTGGTGAGTTTAATTTCAGTGCATTTAATGAAAATCAAAGGTGGATTCATTTAGTTAAGGCCATCAGATGGAGGATACTGTTCTGTACAGGGACTTAAGGTAAGAGTAGAGAATGACTTACAATTAACTTTTGGCTTCTAATTTAGCAAATGGTCAGACAAAAGTTATCTAGAATGGGCTGGATGTTAACCAATGTTAGGTAGCTTTTGTTATGATACAGTGGAAATCATTAGTAACCTTGACTTTTAGGTATTCTGAGGGGTGCAGTTTGAACATTCAGTTTAAATATACTGATAAAAGTAAAGATAGAATAATTTGCTGGAATAAGAAACTGGGATTGAGTCAGTGTTGTTGCTACTTGAGATGGAGGAAATTTATGAGGTGGTGGAACACAAATGCAATTACAAACACACAAGAGGACAATAAAGTACTTCTACCCCTTAGTTATTATAGCTTTTATTACTTACCAATCTGAGCTCTTCCCTTCCCACTTCCCCACCTCCTAGGATATAGATCCCTTCTCTTTGATACTTAGATTCTGTATGCGTGCATGTTTTGTGGTGTTTGTGTGTGTGTGCGTGCGTGTGTGTGTGTGTTCTGAGTATAGGGTTATAGCCTCAGGGGCATAATGTTTAGTTTTAGGTCTTGGTGGCTCATATTGATTTGATGCCTGGTTGATCCATGACATTTTCATGACCTTCGGCTTCTAATTTTCTGCTTAACCTTCTGACGCCTTTCTGAGCAACTGTCTTCAGTACTTGTCAGTAACTAGCTTGTCTCCTACGTAGTTGCGTACTCAGTTGAAACACACAGGCACTATATGCACGATAATTTTTTGCTGTACACGATTGTTATTGTGCAGAATTTGGTACTTAATGAGCCAATTTTGTCTCTTATCCGAAACGTTGTACGTATTAAAATAGTCTAAATGTCAGAATCTGCCCTGGCCTCTCCCCTTGTGAAGATTTGATTCTCAAGAATCAGAGAGACAGAGCAATGGGAACTGGGCCAGCAATAAACCCAGCCCTGCCCTGTCAGTTAATGTGATCATTGACTGCTCTCTAGACTACTGCATCATCTTTCCCCCTGATTCTGGGTATCTGGCTCTGAGTTCTTGCCTCTCTTGGCTTCCTGTCCCTTGGCTGTGCTATTCCTGATATTCTGTTCCCCTACAGTTGAGCTTCCTTTGGTGCAATCTCTGTCTTCCCAGGCTGGGTCCCCATGTGATGTTCTGCTAGAATTTTGTCCAATGCTCTGTCTTCAGTGTCTAGAACAGGGCTTGGCAGGTGACAGGCTTTCAGTTAATAAATCATGTTGAGTGAAATTTACTTACTTTTGCTCTCTATCATTTTGTTTTCCTTTTAACTGTCTGACCTTTGCATTTCCACGAGTAGTCTTTGTTATCAGGTATCGAACTTGTTACCTAAGGGGTGATACAGGAACTCCAGACAAAACCCCCTCTTTCTTGAAGCTCATGCACATCTAGCTACTTCGAGCCCATGACAGTCCACTGCATGTTATAACCAAAGATGTTAATGTTACAAGGTGTTATCACCCATGAGAGTGTATTGCAGCTGGCACCTAAGGATCAATTAGAGTCTCCAAGTGACTTTGGCTTCTCCCAAATGAGATATTTTTATGACTAAGAAGTTCTTAGGTTTTATCAAAGAGCAATTTCAGGAAATTCTTAGGTAAGTGGACTTTTTTTTGTATAATATCTACTTGGGTTGGGCTCAGTGATCTTTTCGGTGGCATGAAAAATAAACTTTGGGAAGAGAGACACAGATCCAAATGAATTATATGGATAGATGACAGGAATTCTGCAATCTTAGGAGGTCTACAAGTAATAATACTGTGTAGGTCAAGATGTACACAGACACTTGCTTCTAATATCTAGTGGCTCCATTTCTGCCACTGAGAATTTATCTAATATAGTTCACTGAGGAGAACCTTAAAAATTCTATAAGACTGAGTCTTACAGGAATGTATATCAAATTATTTTCCAACTTAAAACCACAGAAATATAGATCTTAGAGCTGCAATCCACCTTAAGAGATCACGTATTTTAGATGCCTGCCTACAGGCAGGTTAGGTGTAATTCGAATTTCACACAAAGCATCCATCTGAGACCCAAAGAGGTTGAATGACTTTCCTGCCAAGGGTGACATAGCAATGCTCTGAAAGAAAATAAATTCCATCTATTGAGTTATAGCCCAAAAGGGAATATATGTTCTCATAATTTCTGTTTAAATTTTCCTTTCATAGAAAGCTTTTGAAACAATCTGCAATGTCATAAGAGCATCTTCTTATAACACATGCAGGGCTTTTCAGTCTTTGTAGTTTCAGCTGAATGGGATTAGAGGATAAAATCAAAGATTTTCCCTTTTTTTTTTTTGAGGCAGAGGGTTTATGCTCTTGGTATGACAAAGCACAATAAATCCAATAAAATATAGCAGACCTCCAAAGTTATCTGTAGAGACTCAAACTCTTGCTTAAGAGTCTTCATGCCAACATTTTTAAAATAATTCTTAGGTAAAGGAAATGTAAAATGTTCTTAGAAGCACATGCATTAGAATTAGTAGAAAGGTTTTGTAAAATTTCAGAGATAACTGAGACTAAACATCTCACTCGCAGCTTCCTATTTTAAGGAGGAAGAATTGGGTCCTAAAAATTAATGAGGCTATATATTTGACCACAATTAAGGAAAAAGCATTGGGGCTCCAAAAGTTTCATGCTGAGCTACCCAAAGGCAAAGCTCACAGTAGAACACACTTGTTCTGACTGCAGGGCCAATGCTTTTTCCATTTTAATGAAGTGAGTCCTCTTCTAGGAACCTCAAACCTTATATCATGCTCAGCATTATTTTATCTGATGTTTTCAGCACTGTGGTTTAAGTTGAAAGTTTATCTCACAGTTCTTTTTTTTTGAATATACCCAAATGATTTTTGAAGCATTAATAACAGGCAATTTTATCTTGCTTTTTTCTTATACTCTGTGTTTTGTCTCCCTACTTTTGGAAATATTCACCATAGAGTTTCAAAAAGTAACATTGATTTGCATGGGCCACACAACTTCTGACCTGAAGTCTTGGGCAGTCCTTATTTGTAATTATAATCTGTAGTAGCACCAGAATGTCTAAACAGTGCTATTTTGCTCTTCCTCAATCAAGAACTGATTTGGCTTGTATTACTCTCCTGCTGTTGCCAAAAAGACCACACAAACTAAGTGGTATAGTTCTGAAGTCTACCTGAAGTCCGGGTTAGTATGTAGAAGTGACTAGGCCCATATTTTGTCAAATTTATGCAGTGATAATAGTAAAATAATCATCTCATCTAAATAAGATAGCATAATAACAATTTATATCAGTAAAATTAGGAGCAAAGGGGCTAATTATGTATTCTCCATTAAAATGTCCTTTCTGTTATTGTCAGAGGACTAGGGAAGCCAAATGTGGCATTTTGTTTGGCATTTTCTTATGTCTAGAAGTATTAGTTTAGACTCTTGAAAAGTACAGCTCCCCATATCATCACACTACCAGTTCTACTATATCTAAATGTTCTGTTACTCAACTATGTCATCTAACAGTCTTATCTGTTCTGGCATTAGCCCCTCACATTTTTTTTTTTTAATACAAAGATGCAGTAATTTACCCATTTTTATGCTTTTCTCAAAATGCTCCATAAACCTATTCCAATAGCTGAGTCTTTGGAAGGAAATACACACCCAGCCAGGTGTGTATATTAGCATCAAGCTCAGGTTGACAGGAACCATCCTTTTCCTGAAAAGCATGATTGAAGAAGCCAGTTTTACAGACGAAGAGCTCATGACCAGTTTCTTTCAAGGTTCAACTCAAGTTTGACAGCTTGAAGAATTTCATGTAGCAAATGGCAAAATATTCTTTTAAAATTTTCAACTGGTATCACAATCATTGCGGGTTTCCAAACACACCCACAACCCAGTACCAGTTAAAGCCATGGGAAGCATTGCTGCCACAGCGTTGGGGCCACAGAGCCTCTAAGGAGGGCATGTGGCTGATTGTGTTCTTGAAAACCTCTACCCAGCAGGATTCTGTTTTCTGTTAGTTTTAAGGGCAGACCACATGGCATAATACAAAAATCAAAGCACGCATTTTTACATGCTACAAGTATTACGGTTTTTGACCAAACTGCTTCATGCTTGGATGTTATCTTTTGGGTTGATGGGTTCCACAGGAAACCAGCTGTGCGTGCAATTAGAGGTGTTTTTGCATGTCTGTACCAAAGTTGCAGCCTGAGGATGCCCAGAAGAGAGATATTCTTGTGTATCTGTGTTTGTGTGTGTTTTCTCTGCAGGTGCTGAATTTTTAAGGAGAGAAATGTTCAGCTTGAGTAAACATGATTAATAATTGTGAGATGTTTATTTGCAAACAGACAAATGTTGGCAACACAGACTCCAAAGCAGAAATTATTACATTAGAGAAGTGCTATGGGATTCAGGGCTTCATTTTTTTCCTTACAGGCCTAGCCCTTTCTTCGAACATTTTTTATTTGGAATTTCAACATTTTATTTATTTGTATAAAAACACTGTATAATATACTTTCTCCATCTAACTTCATATTTCATTGTGCTTCTCCCTTCTACTATGTGATGATAAATAACAAAGCTGAAAAACAAAAAGGTACTTTGGTAATGATCTTCACCATCCTCTCAACAAACTTCTGTCCTTATACCCATAATATTTTAAAGTACTTACTTTTTAACTATCTGCTATTTCTACTGTAATCTAACACTCCCAAGGGCACAGGCCATTTCATTTTGTCATTGTCTCCTGACTGACTGACACATTTTTAGCTATGATTTTTTATATTATTTGTGAGCCTGGTCAATGACAGAAACTGATAATCTTAGTTATAAACCTTTATCTTTTCATCACAGTCCTGGAAAATTCTTTTCCCTTTTATATTCTCCTATAACATTATACACTCACTATATTCTTAGAATATGGGATATGATAATAATTAACATAATTGTCTTAGAGCTTACAAGAGGTTTAGAAATCATGTTATCCAAAGGAAAGATAATCAATCAAATTAAGGTCCAGAGAGATGACCTGACTTGTCTAGTACCATATTGGTAGATTTTAGTTTCAGTTGTGGGTTGTTTGATTATGTATATATTTAATTTGGTGGTATTTCAAGAATCTTTTCCTGAACGCTAAGATCAAGCATGGAAATATAATTACTATCATTATCCAATTCGTTCTTCAAGAACTGGTCTTTACTTTTTTATTCATTAAAGTAGAGTACTTGTTTTTTAAGGATTTGAGATCATCTTTGTTTTTTGTATACTGACATCCTATAAAGTTATACAAATAATTCATAAATTAATTATGTGCCTTTTTAAATATCTTTTAAGAAAGCATCTAGTTTGTGCCTGAATTTATTTACTTAATTCTGGAATTGATATAATTTTGTGTTATAGAATTCAGATGAAAATTTTCTGGACTTTGAACTTGCACTAATTCAAGCTTAGATTTTTAATGTTTATATCATCAATATTTTCCACTTACCAGCTTATTATCTAGCTTTCTATTCCTTTGTGTTTGTCATTTGGGTTTTTAAAAACAGCTGGCATATTCATGGCATATTTATATACTCTACATATACATACCTCAAAGCTGTGTAAATGGCAAGCCTAGAATAATAATTTTCATTTCTAAGTCAGCTGTTTGGAATGCAAATCACAGACTCAGGGAAGTCAGATTTTTAAGTGTGGGTGATATACATACTGAATGCTATTAGTATCATATTATAGGTACATTACAGGTTAAATGGGGTTTTGTGAGTTATTGTCCAGTTTTATTATAATTTCAATTAGAAAAAATTATTTTTAATTCTAACAGAGAACTTAAAAAAATGCCCTTTCTTCAGTACTGGTGATTCTCTAAGTGGCAAAAAGGACTGTGGCTATGAGGTAGATACTTCTGGGATTTAAAACTTGTTAAATTTCTGTGTCTGAATAAGAGAAATCAGATGGCTATGTATATATCCAGATAGGCTAACTTGGGAGCAAAGGACATTTGCCTCCATGGCTTAAAGATTCTTAATGTTCACTCCTCCAGATTTACTCTTTCCACCCATTTTTGTATTATTGTTATTATTATTGCTGTAATACATATCTGTGGTGGAAAAAGGAACAGCAAGGTATAAAGTGAAATGTTAAAGTTTCCCTCTTTCATTCCAGTCTACAGACGTAATTAGTGTGATTAATAGCTTCTTGTGTATTTTAACAGATCTTTTATGTACCTACAAGTATACTTCATTAGTTTATCTCAATCTCAGTTTTTCTCTCTGAATATACCATTTACAAGTCTGGTCTTAATGAACACTGGATTGCCGGCATCTCAGTTTCAAAGTGTCCTAGAATTTTGGTATTCTTAATTTACATTCCATGAGTATTTCAAAAGCCCAGAAATAGCAGAAGCAAAGTCAGGGAATCACTGGAGTAGTAATTAGTAAAATTTTATTTTGCTCTATTATTTTATTTATAATATTGTACACACACTAAAGAGACAGTTTGCAAACTGGAAGCACTCAAACCAAAACATGGAAGGAGGCTCAGGGGTATATGGTTATAAAGCAGCTTATATAGTGAGAAACCAGTCACTGTTTATTCTTCACAATGATTGGTTATAATATTAGAATTTTCTTAAATGGTAGGGAATTGGTTAGTAGTTACCACATATCAACCTTGGGAAACAGTTTAAGTTTGCTTATGATTTCCAGAGGCATAAGCAAGAAACGACCCAGTGATTCTGATAGATGTCATTTGGCATATGAGTGGCTGCTGATAGGCATTTAAAACCTTTGAGCATATACAACGCACTAGAGAGGTTAATATGGTGACTAAAAGGGAACAATAGCCAAGGATCAAAAAATTTCCTGGAGCAGAGATTCCCAGGAGCCAAGATTTAACCAATTAAATAACTTAAATGGGTTATAATTTTTTTTAAGTTATTTACATGGGCACACTCTGATGTATTAGCAATCACATATACTCATGATTACTTAGGACAGGATGGATATGAAGATATTTTATTTCAGGAGATGGTGATGCAGATGAGCTTCCACCTAAATTAGACCTCCGTATGATGTGAGCAATCAGGTATGAGAGGTGTTTCTGTGGTAACAAAAGAGAAACAAAGCTTAGTAGTTTGAACAAATTGTAAATTCAGCTTCTGAGTTTGGAGAGCAGTCAGTTGAAAAAATTTCTAGATTTTGAGTTTGAAGCCTCTCTAAATGGTGGAATGAGGATGGCATTTTCTGTCTGATGCATTTTTCTGGTTTGCAGTTTGAATGCCTTGATGATGTCATCAGGGGTTCTGCCGAGCTTTCTTCAGTGGACCATACAGCAACAGGCATAAAGTTTGTCCGTATGCAACCTGTTGTGTTTTTCTTGAAGTTTACAGGTAGATAAAACCTCAAAAACACTTAACAGGATTAGAATCTGATAATGGATACATTATAGTTTTCTATTAAAACATAATTTTTGATAGTAATTCCATTTTTATCAAATAATACTTATAATGAAACTGATTTGTTTGTGAAATAAGCCTAGCCTTATTGAACTGGCTTGATTATATAAATAAATGGAGTCAGAATAGTAATTCTAGGCATATTCTCAAATATGACATTTCAGTCAAAGTTTTGGTTATATACAAGGGGCTTTACTGGCTCCATAAAGTCAACCTTGGCCCTTTAAAATTGTCTGGTAATAAGGAAACTCAGATTAGACCTTTAGAGTCTCTTTAGGCTAAGAAACTAGGTAAGGACTTGTCCAATTTTGCTCTGTTACAAGGAGAATATATTCTTATTGAATTCATGTAAATGTCTATATTGTCATGAACAATAAGAATATTTAATAAGAGTTTCAGAATTCTAGAAGTATCCGGTAGGGAGAAAAAGATAAATGTTTCAACCTTTGTTGCAAAGATATACTTTACCAAATTGTTGTAAGCTATAGGAAGTTGAAAGAACAGAGAAAAAGGGGTTGTTTAAATCTGGAAAACAAAACATTAAATAACTAGCAATGTTTTAAATGAAGTCATAATTATAATCATCTTTATCAGTTCATTCAGGCTTGTGTAATTAATTCTTGTTTTGCTTGATCTTGGGTTAACAGCTTTATGAATCAGTTTTCCATTAAAGTTTTTAGAAATTCTTTCCCAGTTTGATGTTATAATCTTAAAGTTATTAGAAACTTGCATTCTAGAGTGTTTGTCAGACTCTTTCCTATGGATCTCTTTGAAGATGAAGCATTTTTGTAGGAACACTTTTGCAAAAGCATGAAAGTAAAGCAATAACTGTGAGTGACAACAGGCCTAAGAACAGCCATGGTTAAAGATCTAGTGAGAGTTCATAATAATACAGTTGTCAAGGAAATTTGGTTATTTTTGTGATATACAATATTTTAAGATAAAATTTAAGATGGAATTATGATACAACATTATATTAGAACATAACAGATTTCTAAGAATTTCATGGAATTTCTGATTTATTTTAGTAATATCTATCCTGTATAAATATGATCTAAGAAGGCTAAACATTACTTTTTATTTGATAATGTTTCCCATGCAATTTAATACATCAAATAAGCCTAAATTAAATAATAGTTCTTTATTTTTTAAATTTTTTTGCGGTACATGGGCCTCTCAGCGCTGTGGCCTCTCCCGCTGCGGAGAACAGGCTGCTCCGGACGCGCAGGCCCAGCGGCCATGGCTCACGGGCCCAGCCGCTCCGCGGCACATGATCCTCCCGGACCGGGACACGAACCCGCGTTTCCCGCACCGACAGGCGGACCCCCAACCACTGCACCACCAGGGAAGCCCTAAATAAGTTCTTTTTTTTTTTTTTTACTGCATTCAGAATTTGATTTGGGGAATTTTGTTAAAAATACCAAAAGATTTAAAACACTTGATCAAATAGATCATAGATCACTGTGAAACAATACTTAGTTATCTATTTAATTAAAGTTACAATTAAAAGATTTCAGGGCTTCCCTGGTGGCGCAGTGGTTGAGAGTCCGCCTGCCGATGCAGGGGACACAGGTTCGTGCCCCGGTCCGGGAAGATCCCACATGCCACGGAGCGGCTGGGCTCATGAGCCATGCCCGCTGGGCCTGCGCGTCCGGAGCCTGTGCTCCGCAACGGGAGAGACCACAACAGTGAGAGCCCCGCGTACCGGAAAAAAAAAAAAAAAAGATTTCAAAGGCCAATACAGAAAGTTACATAGTTGTAAAAAACAGAAAAAACTTCATTTTTTTAATATTGAAAAAAAAGTTTTGTTTTTTTCCTAAGTAATCAAAGACCTGATAAAGACAAGGTGAAGCACAGGAAATTACTTTCACAAGACATAGAATTTTTGTTTCCTAGACAGATTACATTAAAGGTAAAGAAAAACCTTTGTTTACTATTTCTTATTAAGAGCAGATCAATAATTAAAAATTTTTTGTGATTTAACAGAGAGAAAATCAAATTCTAATTTTGCACCAGTATACTTTTAGTATTAAAACTTTTTAAATTGAAGTATAATTGATTTACAATATTATATTAGTTTCAGGTGTACAACATAGTTGTAACTGAGTAGGACCTTATGGGGCCTTCCCCGGACAGGCTTTTCCCCCATATCCTCTGCTTTAGCTCCTCTCCGAAGTACCTAGATAATAGTATTTGATGCACATTTCCTGAGCTGTTTTACAGATGTGAAAAACCCCCACCAAATGCAAGATGTTAACTATCAATACTTGATGACCATGAGCACATAGGCCCAGGCCTCCTGGAGCCTAAGGACTGATAATGTTAACCCCTGTGACACCACCCTGTTACCTCACCATCAGCCAATCAGAGAACTGTGCATGAGCTGATCACTTACCCTGCAACCCCCCTCCCTCACCTGGCCTTTAAAAACGCTTTGCCGAAACCCTTCAGGGAGCTTAGAGCTTTCTAAGGCATGAGCCACCTGTCTCCTTGCAAGGCCTTGCAATAAACCTTTCTCTGCTCCAGACTCCGATATTTCTGTTTGTTTGGCATCGCTGTGCATTGGGCACAGGAACATTAACACAGTGATTCAGTATTTTTACACATTATAGTTCATTCAAAGTTATTACAAAATAATGGCTGTATTGCCTTGCTGTACAGTATATCTTTGTTGCTTATTTATTTTATACATAGTAGTTTGTGTCTCTTGCTCCCATAGTGTATCTCACCCCTTCCTCTATCTCTTTTTTAAATTAAATAAATTCCTTTCACTCTTAGCTTGACCACATATAAGATTTCTTTTCTCAAGATCCCTTTTCCACAAACCTTCTGCAACTTTCTATATTCATTTAGCTTTTGTTCTATCTTTTTTCCTTTCTTATTCTAGAATAATCATTGTAATTTAGGACAAAATTTCTTTCTTTTTTTGCCTTACCAAAAACAAACAAACCCCAAACACTTGTCCGTTATGTATTTTCTTTAAAAAAAAACACATTCTATTTTTCTTACCTACTTATTTTATACTGTCATTTTCTTTTACCCTTATTGTTTCTACTACTTTTATTTTTACATATTGATTATAAACTTTAACATTTGTAATCTTGGCTTTCCAGTGAAAACTAAGAAGCAGGCAATTTTGAACTGCCTATCATTTATTACCATCCTGTAGTAGATTAGCAAATTCATAAATATGTAATTATAAAAACATTTTTGAAGATATGTTTTTTATAGTATAATTTTTTAATGTGACGAGACATGTTTATTAATAGCCTCAAATATCTTTCATTTCTCTATAAAAATTAAGAAGCCAAAGGTGGATAAACGTATGATCAGTAATTAGTGTTTCAGTATTTTATCTTCTTTGGAAATAATTTAGATATTGAATGAGTCAACCTCATCTAGTTTAACTTACTATAAACTTTTATCTTATTTACACTTATTTAAATTACTTGTTTTTAACAATTATGCTTAGATTACACATAAAACAGCTATCATCTTAGTTTTCTTGCAGACAAATTTTGAAGATATGCCTGCTTTCATTAAAATAACAAACTTAAACTAGTTTTTATTTATAAAAGATGATCCCAGATCATGTGAACTTCAAAAACATTTGTGTTATTTTTGAGGAATACTGAATTTTTATAAAAATTTCTCTTTAAGCCAATTAAATCTCTTTAAGCCAATTAAATACAGCTCTTTAGAAATGGATTATGCAGTATCATCTGTAGGTAGAAAAATATCACATATCTAAAACATATGAGCATAGACAGAAATATACAGACAGATGCAAGCAGAGATCATATAGCTTTTGTTTTAAAAAGTCTAGCCATGTCTCATAAAACTCAAAAGAAGAGTTGGATCGAAATTGTATTTCTGGCGGACAAAGTTAACTTTTCCTGCTCAGACAGCCAAAGGTTTTCACTAAAGATTTTTTTATTGGCATGCTGAGAGCTGTTTTTGTTTTTGCTTTTGTTTTGTAACATCTTTATTGAAGTATAATTGCCTTACAATGTGTTAATTTCTGCTGTATAACAGAGTGAACCAGCCATACCCATATCCCCATATCCCCTCCCTCTTGTGTCTCCCTTCCACCCTCCCTATCCTAGCCCTCTAAGTGGTAACAAAGCACTGAGCTGATCTCCCTGTGCTATGTGACTGCTTCCCACTAACTATCTATTTTACATTTGGTAGTGTATATATGTCAATGCTACTCTTTGACTTTGTCCTGCTCCTAGGTTCTTCAGAAACATTTTATTTTTTAAGATTCCATATCTATGTGATAGCATAAGGTATTTATTTTTCTCTTTCTGACTTCACTCTGTGTGACAGACTCTAGATCCATCCACCTCACCACAAATAACTCAAGTTCGTTTCTTTAATGGTTGAGTATATTCCATTGTATATATATGCCACATCTTCTTTATCCATTCATCTGTCAGTGGACACTTAGGTTGCTTCCATGTCCTGGCTATTCTAAATAGTGCTGAAATGAACATTGTGGTACATGACTCTTTTTGAATTATGGTTTTCTCAGGATATATGCCCAGTAGTGGAATTGCTGGGTCATATGGCAAGTTCTATTTTTAGTTTTTTAATGAACCTCCATACTGTTCTCCATAGTGGCTGTATCAATTTACATTCCCACCAAAGAGCAAGAGGGTTCCCTTTTCTCCACACCCTCTCCAGAATTTATTGTTTGTAGATTTTTTGATGATGGCCATTTTGACCGGTGTGAGGTGATACCTCATTGTAGTTTTGATTTGCATTTCTCTAATGATTAGTGATGTTGAGCAACTTTTCATGTGTTTGTTGGCAATCTGTATATCTTCTATAGCGAAATGTCTGTTTAGGTCTTCTGCCCATTTTTGGATTGGGTTGTTTTTTTGATATTGAGCTGCATGAGCTGCTTATATATTTTGGAGACTAATCCTTTGTCAGTTGCTTTGTTTGCAAGTATTTTCTCCCATTCTGAGGGTTATCTTTTCATCTTGTTAATGATTTCCTTTGCTGTTCAACAGCTTTTAAATTTCATTAGGTCCATTTTTTAATTTTTGTTTTTATTTCCATTTCTCTAGGTGGTGGGTCAAAAGGATCTTGCTATGATTTATGTCAGAGAGTGTTCTTCCTATGTTTTCCTCTAAGAGTTTGATAGTGTCTGGCCTTACATTTAGGTCTTTAATCCATTTTGAGTTTATTTTTGTGTATGGTGTTAGGAAGTGTTCTAATTTCATTCTTTTACATGTAGCTGTCCAGTTTTCCCAGCACCACTTATTGAAGAGGCTGTCTTTTCTCCATTGTATGTTCTTGTCTCCTTTATCAAAAATAAGCTGACCATAGGTGCATGGGTTTAGCTCTGGGCTTCCTATCCTGTTCCATTGATCTATATTTCTGTTTTTGTGCCTGTACTATACTGTCTTGATTACTGTAGTTTTGTAGTATAGTCTGAACTTAGGGAGCCTGATTCCTCAAGCTCCCTTTTTCTTTCTCAAGACAACTTTGGCTATTCGGGGTCTTTAGTGTTTCCATACAAATTGTGAAATTTTTTGTTCTAGTTCTATGAAAAATGCCATTGGTAGTTTTATATGGATTGCATTGAGTCTGTAGATTGCTTAGGGTAGTATAGTCATTTTCACAATGTTGATTCTTCCAATCTAAGAACATGGTATATCTCTCCATCTGTTTGTATCATGTTTAATTTATTTTTTCATTGTCTTACAGTTTTCTGCATACAGGTCTTTTGTCTCCTTAGGTAGATTTATTCCTAGGTATTTTATTCTTTTTGTTGGAATGGTAAATGGGAGTGCTTCCTTAATTTCTCGTTCAAATTTTTCACCATCAGTGTATAGGAATGCAAGAGATTTCTATGCATTACTTTTGTATCCTTCTACTTACCAAATTCATTGTTTAGCTCTAGTAGTTTTCTGGTAGTATCTTTAGGATTCTCTATGTATAGTATTGTGTCATCTGCAAATAGTGACAATTTTACTTCTTCTTTTCTGATTTCAATCCCTTTTATTTCTTTTTCTTCTCTGATTGCTGTGGCTAAAACTTCCAAAACTATGCTGAATAATAGTGGTGAGAGTGGGCAACCTTTTCTTGTACCTGATCTTAGAGGAAATGGTTTCAGTTTCTCACCATTGAGAACGATGTTGGCTGTGGGTTTGTCATATATGGCCTTTATTATGTTGAGGTAAGCTCCCTCTATACCTACTTTCTGGTGGGTTTTTATCATAAATGGGTGTTGAATTTTGTCAAAAGCTTTTTCTGCATCTATTGAGATGATCATATGGTTTTTCTCCTTCAATTTGTTAATATGGTTTATCACATTGATTGATTTGCATATACTGAAGAATCCTTGCATTCCTGGGATAAACCCCACTTGATTATGGTGTATGATCCTTTTAATGTACTGTTGGATTCTGTTTCCTAGTATTTTATGGAGGATTTTTGCATCTATGTTCATCAGGGATATTGGCCTGTAATTTTCTTTGTTTGTGACATCTTTGTCTGGTTTTGGTGTCAGGGTGATGGTGGCCTCGTAGAATGAGTGTGGAAGTGTTCCTCCCTCTGCTATATTTTGGAAGAGGTTGAGAAGCATAGGTGTTAGCTCTTCTCTAAACGTTTGAAGAATTTGCCTGTGAAGCCGTCTGGTCCTAGGCTTTTGTTTCTTGCAAGATTTTCAATCACAGTCTCAATTTCAGTGCTTGTGATTGGTCTGTTTATATTTTCTCTTCCTTCCTGGTTCAGCCTCGGAATGTTGTGCTTTTCTAAGACTGTGTCCAGTTCTTCCAGGTTGTCCATTTTATTGGCATATAGTTGCTTGTCGTAATCTCTCATGATCCTTTGTATTTCTGTAGTGTCAGTTTTTACTTCTCCTTTTTCATTTCTAATTCTATTGATTTGAGTCTTCTCCATTTTTTTCTTGATGAGTCTGGCTAATGGTTTATCAGTTTTTCAGAGAACCAGCTTTTAGTTTTATTGACCTTTGCTGTCGTTTTCTTCATTTCTTTTTCATTTATTTCTGATCTGATCTTTAAGATTTCTTTCCTTCTGCTAATTTTGCAGATTTTCTGTTCTTTCTCTAATTGCTTTAGGTGTAAGGTTAGGTTGTTTATTTGAGCTTTTTCTTGTTTCTTGAGGTAGGATTGTATTGCTATCAACTTCTCTCTTAGAACTGCTTTTGCTGCATCCCATAGGTTTTGAGTCATCGTGTTTTCATTGTCATTTGTTTCTAGGTATTTTTTGATTTCCTCTTTGATTTCTTCAGTGATCTCTTGGTTATTTAGTAGTGTATTGTTTAGCCTCCATGTGTTTGTATTTTTTACAGATCTTTTCCTGTAATTGACATCTAGTCTCACAGCGTTGTGGTCGGAAAAGATACTTGATATGATTTCAGTTTTCTTAAATTTACCAAGGCTTGCTTTGTGACCCAAGATATGATCTATCCTGGAGAATGTTCCATGATCACTAGAGAAGAAAGTGTAACCTGCTGTTTTTGGATGGAATGTCCTATAAATATCAATTAAGTCCATCATGTATAATGTATCATTTAAAGCTTGTGTTTCCTTTTTTATTTTCATTTTGGATGATCTGTCCATTGGTGAAAGTGGAGTGTTAAAGTCCCCCACTATTATTGTGTTACTGTCGTTTTCCCCTTATATGGCTGTTAGCATTTGCCTTACGTATTGAGGTACTCCTATGTTGGGTGCATAAATGTTTACAATTTTTATATCCTCTTCTTGGATTGATCCCTTGATCATTATGTAGTGTCCTTCTTTGTCTCTTGTTCTGGTCTTTATTTTAAAGTCTATTTTGTCCGATATGAGAATTGCTACTCCAGCTTTCTTTTGATTTCCAATTGTATAGAATATCTTTTGCCATCCCCTCACTTTCAGTCTGTGTGTGCCCCTGGGTCTGAAGTGGGTCTCTTGTAGACAGCATATTTATGGGTCTTGTTTTTGTATCCATTCAGCCAGTGTTTGTCTTTTGGTTGGAGCATTTAACGCATTTAATGTAAGGTAATTATCGATATGTATGTTTCTATTACCATTTTTTTCTTTTAGTGGTAAAGTTTTTTTAACATTTTTATTTATTTTGTTTCTTTATTTTTGCCTGTGTTGAGTCATCATTGCTGTTAGAATGCTTTCTCTACCTGCAGCGAGTGGAGGCTACTCTTCATTGTGGTGCCCGGGCTTCTCATTGCGGTGGCTTCTCTTGTTTGGAGCATGGGCCCTAGGCACACGGGCTTCAGCAGCTGTGGCACTAAGGCTCAGTAGTTGTAGCACACAGGCTCAGTTGCTTCATTGCATGTGGGACCTTCCTGGACCAGGGATCAAACCCCTGTCCCCTGCATTGGCAGACGGATTCTTAAACACTGTGTCACCAGGGAAGTCCATATTACCATTTTCTTAATTGTTTTAGGTTTGTTTTTGTAGGTCTTTTCCTTCTCTTGTGTTTCCTGTCTAGAGAAGTTCCTTTAGCATTTGTTGTCAAGCTGGTTTGGTGGTGCTGAATTCTCTTAGCTTTTGTTTGTCTATAAAGTTTTTAATTTCTCCATTGAATCTAAATGAGATCCTTGCTGGGTAGAGTAATCTTGGATGTAGGTTTTTCCCTTTCATCACTTTAAATATGTCTTACAACTCCCTTCTGGTTTGCAATTTCTGCTGAAAGGGCAGCTGTTAACCTTATGGATATTCCCTTGTATGTTATTTGTTGCTTTTCCCCTGCTGCTTTTAATATTTTTTTCTTTGTGTTTAATTTTTGAGAGTTTGATTAATATGTGTCTTGAAGTGTTTCTCCTTGGATTTATCCTGTATGGGACACTCTGAGCTTCCTGGATTTCATTGACTATTTCCTTTCCCATGTTAGGGAAATTTTCAACTATAATCTCTTCAAATATTTTCTCAGACCCTTTCTTTTCCTCTTCTCCTTCTGGGATCCCTAGAATTTGAATGTTGGTGCGTTTAATGTTGTCCCAGAGGTCTCTGAGACTGTCCTCAATTCTTTTCATTCTTTTTTCTTTATTCTGCTCTGCAGTGGTTATTTCCACTATTTTATCTTCCAAGTCACTTATCTGGTAATCTGCCTCAGTTATTCTGCTGCTGATTTCTTCCAGAAAGTTTTTAATTTCATTTATTGTGTTGTTCATCACTGTTTGTTTGCTCTTTAGTTCTTCTAGTTCCTTGTTAAACGTTTCTTGTATTTTCTCCATTGTATTTCCAAGATTTTGTATCATCTTGACTATCATTACTCTGAATTCTTTTTCAGTTAGACAGCCTAATTCCTCTTCATTTGTTTGGTCTGGTGGGTGTTTACCTTGCTCCTTCATCTGCTGTGTATTTCTCTGTCTTCTTATTTTGCTTAACATACTGTGTTTGGTGTCGCCTTTTTGTAGGCTGCAGGTTCATAGTTCCTCTTGTTTTTGGTGTCTGCCCCCAGTGGGTAAGTTTGGTTCAGTGGGTTGTGTAGGCTTCCTGGTAGAGGGGACTGGTGCCTGTGTTTTGGTGAATGGGGCTGGATCTTGTCTTTCTGGTGGGCAGGGCTGCCTCCGGTGGTATGTTTTGGGTTGTCTGTGAACTTAGTATGATTTTAGGCAGCCTCTCTGTTAATGGGTGGGGTTGTGTCCCTGTCTTGCTAGTAGTTTGGCATGGGGCATCCAGCACTGGAGCTTGCTGGCCATTGGGTGGAGCTGGGTCTTGTCGTAGAGATCGAGATCTCTTTGAGAGCTCTTGCTGATTGATATTACATAGGGCCGGGGGGTCTCTGGTGGTCCAATATCCTCAACTTGGCTCTCTTTACTCAGAGGCTCAGGCCTGACACCTGGCCGGAGCACAAAGACCCTGTCAACAACGCGGCTCAGAAGAAAAGGGGGAAAATTTTTTTTAAAAAAGAAAAGAAAATTATTAAAATAAAAAAAGTATTAAAATGAAAAAGTAATAAAAGAGAGCAACCAAACCAATAAAGAAATCCACCAATGATAACAAGCACTAAAAACCATACTAAGATATACATAAAATTCAGAAACAAGTCAGTTGCAGACAGCAAACCCCATGTTTACAATTGCTCCCAAAGTCCACCACCTCAATTTTGGGTTGATTCATTGTCTATTCAGGTATTCCACAGATGCAGGGTACCTCCCATTGATTGTGGGGATTTAATCAGCTGCTCCTGAGGCTGCACGGAGAAATTTCCCTTTCTCTTCTTTGTTCGCACAGCTCCTGGTGTTCAGCTTTGCGTTTGGCCCCACCTCTGAGTGTAGGTCGCCATCAGGCTTCTGTTCCTGCCCAGAGAGGATGGGGTTAACGTAGCCGCTGATTAGGGGGCTCTGGCTCACTCATGCTGGGGCTTAGGGAGGGTAAGGTAGTTATAATTGGAATGCAGGGTGAGCCTCTGGTGGCAGAGGCCCACGTGACTTTGCAACTGCCTGAGGCACGCTGTGTGTTCTCCTGGGGAAGTTGTCCCTGGATCACGGGACCCTGGCAGAGGCTCCTGGGGGTGGGGGGTGGGGCTAGTGACCTGTGCTTGCACACAGGATTCTTGGTGGCAACAGCAACAGCGTTAGCGTTTCATGCCCGTCTTTGGTGTCTAGCAGATAGCCACTGCTCGCACCCGTTTCTGGAGCTCGTTTAGGCGGTGCTCTGCCTTCTGTGGGCAGACAGGGAAGGAATCCCCTCTCCTCGTGCACCCCGAAACAATGGTCTCTTGCCTCTTAGGCAGGTCCAGAGTTTTCCTGGACTCCCTTCCAGGTAGCTGTGGCACACTAACCCCCTCCAGACTGTGTTCACGCAGCCAACCCCAGTCCTCTCCCTGGGTTCTGACCTCCGAAGCCCGAGCCTCAGCTCCCAGCCCCCACCCGCCCCGGTGGGTGAGCAGACCTCTCAGGCTGGTGAGTGCTGGTCGGCACCAATCGTCTGTGCGGGAATCTCTCCGCTTTGCCCTCTGCACTCCTATTGGTGTGCTCTCCTCCCTGTCTCTGAAATTTCCCCTCCGTCCACCCCCTGACTCCACCAGTGAAGGGGCTTCCTAGTGTGTGGAAACTTTTCCTCCTTCACAGCTCCCTCCCAGAAGTGCAGGTCCCGTCCTTATTCTTTTGTCTGTGTTTTTTTCTTTTTTCCTTGCCCTACCCAGGTACGTGAGGATTTTCTTGCCTTTTGGGAAGTCTGAGGTCTTCTTCCAGCGTTCAGTAGGTGTTCTGTAGGAGTTGTTCCACATATCAATGTATTTTTGATGTATTTGTGGGGAGGAAGGTGATCTCCATGGCTTATTCCTCTGCTGTCTTGAAGGCCACCTCTCTGAGCTGTTTTTGGAGTCATTTTGTCTTTTAGAAGCTTCTGTGTACCAATCAAAGAATGCATTCCATTGTCTCTGAGAGGTTTGGGATCCTCTCTTTTAATGGTTCTCTTTAAGATGGAGTTACCTAAGATAAAGTTCCCCAAAGTGGTTACTACAGTTCCAAAAGTTCACTTCTTTGTCCAAAAGACACAAGAACTTGGCTCGTAGACCAGGTGGAAGCCATTTTGTCTCTAGATTTTCTAAGACGTCTTAACTGTGAGGGGCTCTGTTTTCCAACAGCAGTTCTAAAACACAGGGAATCACATGTTTTTTCCCTTTTTGAGCAGATTAGGATGATTTATCAAGAAGCGTTGATAAACAAAATACAGGTGTGCACAATAAAATCTAGGTGCTCAAAACAGAAAGAGCCGAGAGCTGGAATCCAAGAGAGACTTAATCTCAAATTCCGGGTCAGTGAGAAAGCAGAGAACTCAGTGAGCTCTGTGGGTAGCAGTACCTGCTAGCTTACTGGCCTCAGAGTCATTGGGGGTCTTCTGTGGATCCCAATTCTGATGCCATGAAATGTCAAAAGTTTAAGAACAACAGAAGTAAAACCAATGAATCTCTGAGGCAGTGATCAGTAAAAATTTATTGTGTACACAACAAAAGGACAGTTTGCAAATCAGGAGCACTCAAACTAAAACGTGGAAGGAGGCTCAGGGGTATATCGTTATAAAACAGTTTATATAGTGAGAAAGCAGTCACTGTTTAAATCTTCACAGTGATTGGTTATAATATTAACGTTTTCTTAAATGATGGGGAATTTTTTAGTGGTTACCTCATATCAACTTTGGGAAGCAGCTTAAGTTTGCTTATGATTTCCAGAGGCATACGCATGCAATGACCCAGGCTAAGTTTGTCTTGCAAAATAAGCTAAATTAAGCTTTGCTTGTTTGACTAAACTGGTTTTGTCTGCTCAGGGAATTTTTCAAGGCTGTCTCCGTTTGTTTTTGATTTTAACAAGTAGCAGCAGAGTTATCGCTGTCCTGAACTTAGAAGCAGCCCCTAGTTAATCATAATATTCCATACTGAGAAAAACCTATTTTTTTTTCAGGTGAAATCATTGCATTTCCTGGGGTACCTAACGGACTAACTAATTTACTAGCTTTCAAATCAGGGCAGCTAAATTTTCCTAGACACATTGTAGGTAATTGAATTCTACTGAACTTGGAAATACATCCAATTCTTACTCAAAAAGCTGTCCTGATTGGATCAAATAGTTAAATGGACAAATGGAGGTGGGAGAAGAACCATACTTCAGAGAGCAGAACGAAAGTATCTGCTGTTTATCTCCCAGATTGATGAGTGCAGTCTCTTGGAAGAGTATTAACTCATTAAACAGTTCCCACTGTGATTCCTCAGTGTAATTTCAGGCTAATCTGATGTTCAGAGACTTAAAACTTAACTGCAGAAGCTTATCATTTTAACCTATTGATAAAACTTTCAGGGACATTAGAAACATTTCTTAGGCCATATAGGAGCAAGGAAGTAATACAAAGCTAAAGGCTCTTGTGCAGAAGGTACTTAAAAATTTTTTTTAGCTTATTTTACCGAATGTTTGTTAAGTTGACCAAGATGAGGCTAAAGTTTCATGTTTTATTAATAAAAGCCTTGATTGGTGGTGAATTTGCCTCTGTGTCGAATTCTGAAGAGTTATGCTGTTGAATTAAAATCCACCCAGGAAGCATGTTCAGCATGTATTATAATGGGAAAACAAATTTAGTAAACTGCATGAAGAAAGAAAAGGCACGAAAATGAACATTCCAAACTCAGTTTTGAAGGGACTGTTCTGTGAGTGAGAGTAGTGGCACTATTACTCCAGGGCACATATTACACTATAGGTTAGGACCACAAAAGCATGTGGCCCTGCTCTATAGTCTATGGCTGTATTGTGACTCTGTTATTAGTGTCACAGATGAAGCATGAGTCTGATTACTGAGTGTGTAGCGCATTGCTTGTGAGACTTGGCTAAAGCCCCATGGCTGTGCATAGTTGAGCATAGAAATTACAGCATCAGCTCAATACTGATTCTGTAATGCACATTCACTCTTCTTAGCGGGAATTATTATTTTCCTGAAAAGGACTTTTAACCTCTTGTGCTCCCCAGCTGACCAGGAGGAGAATGAGGTTGAAGAGTGTTCAGTGGATTCCAGAAGTTCCCTAAAAGATTATTAAATGTTTAAAGTAAAAGCTTTTCAAGGGTGGTAGAAATATAGTGACCATCAGATTTATTTTAGGAGACTATATATAAATCTGAGCAGGAGGTAGGGCTTTGAAAGTAGCCTGAAATTTGAACCTAGGCTTCACTGCTCACTAGCAATGTAACTTTGGGAAATTATTTAATATAGTGAATATTCTTCTTCTTCATCTGGATCTGTAAAATATGGATATTTATATCAACTTCACAGAGTATTGTGATAAAAAGTGCTTCTTTTTTTTTTTTAACTTTTTTTGGGGGGTACGCGGGCCTCTCACTGTTGTGGCCTCTCCCGTTGCAGAGCACAAGCTCTGGACGTGCAGTCTCAGCGGCCGTGGCTCACGGGCCCAGCCGCTCCGCAGCATGTGGGATCTTCCTGGACCGGGGCATGAACCCGTGTCCCCTGCATCGGCAGGCAGACTCTCAACCACTGCGCCACCAGGGAAGACCAAAAGTGCTTCTTAAATGGCATTATTACTAGCAATATACACAGTGTTAATGAACTGTTTTCCATTTATTACAGCATGAGGGATTTCAGGGATTTCAGAAGTGAGACATTCTTGTCATGAGGATTTATAAATGGTGGAACTGATGCAATCTTCCATGGAAATCTTTAGATAAGTGATGTGTATTTAGTATCTTTTTGTTCTTCTGTAACTCACTATTGTTTGTTTTAGAATCTAAGCTCTTGGAAGCTAAGCACCACGTCAGCGTACCATTGACTACCTCTACTGACAAATATGGGTAGAAAAATATGATCTATTAGGTGGCCTTAAATGTCCCCTAATGCATATGCATTTTATTGAAACCTTAATGGTGTTTCTATGCAATGTCAATTCAACTGTTGAAAAGTGACAAATTTAGATACATTCAGCTCCTACAAAATGACTGCAGTTTTGCAGCATTTTTTCCCTTTCTGTGTCAATGAAAGGAATGACTGAGCCATATATCAGTGACTGGCTGGCACTAGCACTCTATGTGGAACCTTTGTTAGTTCCAATCAGCTTGGCAACAGACACATCCAGGACTTACTTTTCATCTTCTAAAAATAGGATCATGTTTCTCAGATGTTTTCAAATG
Source organism: Neophocaena asiaeorientalis asiaeorientalis (assembly GCF_003031525.2). Lineage (NCBI taxonomy): Eukaryota > Metazoa > Chordata > Mammalia > Artiodactyla > Phocoenidae > Neophocaena > Neophocaena asiaeorientalis. The sequence goes on from NW_020171993.1 coordinate 398,434, forward strand.
GACAAATACTACACTAAGTTTATAATGGCTGTTTCTTATTTAAAAAAAGAGGAAACAAGTGAAAGTTGGGCACAGTGATAAAGTTGCCACTAACGTTAACGAAAGTCTCCCAATCCTCTCTTTTCTGCTTGCCTACAACCCACTTTCTTTTATCTCTTGCTCTTGTCCCCAAGAATATCTACACATCATCATTTTAATATTGTTCTAAAAACCTATGGTTGCATGTAGTTTCTGGACCACAGTTGACACTAAATAATTGTTTTTTTTGAGTGAGGATCTCCTTTTGGCTGTAGAATACCACAGTATCCTAACTGGTGTGCCCAGTGAGATCAAACAGTTTCTCATTGCACCAGCATTGAAAATCAGATCCTCTTTTCTACTTTTTTTACATTGTGAAAGGATTTTTAAAACTCAGTGTTGGATTTTCTTTCTTGAAAATTTTTCTTTTTGATATTTTTCCCTTTAGTTTGGGGAATTTGGAGTGGCGTGTAAAAGTGCATGTGTGTGCATGTATATGCATTTTTAAAAAAGGATGGAATTTGTAGTTCTAATATATAATTGCAGTACTAATGAGCTATTTTTCAAGTGCCACAGTCTATTCCACAGACAATATAATTGCATGTAGAATGATCGCCTAATAAAGAAATGGTTGCAATACCCTTGATTGTGAAACATGAGGAATTGAGATAAAATGTTTAGTTCGGTGCCTCTCACAAAATATCACAACCAAAAACTTCACTGAACATAAACTTAGATCAATACATTTCTGGTAGAAAAAAATTTAAACACAGCTTGTGAAACAGCTATGTAGTAAACACATAGCTTAGTATGCTTAATGAAATATTCTTTAATAAAAATGTTCTTATGTGGCAGAAAGTGGACACAAAGCCCTGCCCTGGCTCTGTGAATTTAAAACTTATTATATGGGCTATATTATGATTAGAAGACATGACTGACACTTGCTTTTGAATATCACTAAAAGCAGAACTATAAAAACAGTCTTTTCAAAATGCACAAAGAAGAAACACAGATAACTTATATGGAAAGAGATAAACACCTCTGATAATTAACAAAATGCAGACTAAAAAATAAATTCCAAATCAAATTGGCAAAGGTGCAATAAATTTTAATGCCTGATACTGGGAGAGAGCAGAATGAGATAACTGCATCACGCTACAGATAGGAATATAAATTGCTACAAGTTCTCTGGAGAGTATCAGGGAATATGCTTCAGGGAGCTTAGAATGTGCCTAAATTACCAAAGATGTGGTTGAAGGTAAAGGTTTACCTTTACATTAGAAGTAAACTAAATGTTCAATGATAATGGACTGGTTAAAGAAATGCCTTCATTCATTTAATAAATATTTTGTCTATACTCATTATGTGCCACACACTCTTCTAGTCTCTGGGGATATTGCTGGGGACAGATGACATGCACATGGTTTGGTACTTACTATAGATTAAAATATTAGAGTATAATCGTGTAGATTACATGGAGTTGTTGGTCATATGGTAAATATGTGTAATTTCATGAGAGACTGCCAAACTGTTTTTCAAAGTGGTTGTACCTCTTTGCATTCCCATTGGCTATATATGAGAGTTTTGGTTATTCTATATCCTTTCCAACATATTCTATAATTAGTCTTTATAATTTAACCCACTCTGGTGGGTGTGCAGGAATATCTCATTATGAATTTTTATTTGTATTAGCCTGATTATTAATGGTTTTGAGAATTGGTTTTGTTCTTATTAATCATTCTTTTAATTTCAATTCACCCATTTCTCTTACCACCCATCCCCCACATCTATCAACTACCAATCTGTTCTCTGTATCTATGAGCTTGTTTTTTTTCTTTTGTTTGTTTTCTTAGATTCCACATATAAGAGAGATCCTATGGTATTTGTCTTTCTCTGTGTGACTTATTTTACTTAGCAAAATGCCCTCCAAGCCTATCAATGTTTCACAAATGGCAAGATTTCATTCTTTCTTATGACTGAATAATATTCCATTTTATATATATATATATATATATATATATATATATATAAAATACATATACATACCACATTTTCTTTATCCATCCATTGATGGACACTTAGGTTGTTTCCATATTTCCATATCTTAGCTATTGTAAACAATGCTGCAGTGAACATGGGGGTGTATATGTCTTTTCAAGTTAGTGTTTTCTTTTTCTTTGGATACTCAGAAATGAATTTGCTGATCATATGATAGTTCTATTTTTAATATTTTGTGGAACCTCCATACTGTTTTCCACAGTGGCTGTGCCATTTTACATTCTCACTAATAGTGCACAGGGTTCTCTCTTCACCATGTCCTCACCAACACTTGTTATTTCTTATCTTTTTGATAATAGCCATTCTAACAGGTGTGAGGTGATATCTCATTGTGGTTTAATTTGTATTTCCCTGATGGTTACTGATGTTAAGCATTTTTTCATGTACCTGTTGGCCATCTCTACGTCTTCTTTGGAAAAATGTCTATTCAGATCTTTTGCCCATTTTAAAAATTGTTTGTTTTTTGCTATTGAGCTGTATGAGGTCTTTATATATTTTGGGTATTAGCCTCTTGTCAGATATATAATGTACAAATATTTTCTCCCATTCAGTATGTTGCCTTTTCATTTTGTTGATGGTTTCCTTTGATGTGCAGAAGCTTTTTAGCTTGATGTCCCACTTGTTTATTCTTGCTTTTGGTGTCAGATTAAAAAAATCATCACCAAGACCTATGTCGAGGAACTTACTGCCCATGTTTTTTTCTAGGAGTTTTATGGTTTCAGGTCTAACAATCAAGCCTTTAATCCATTTTGAGTTCATTTTTATGTATGGTCTAAAATAGTGTTGACATTTCATTCTTTTGCATGTGACTGTCTAGTTTTCCCAACACAATTTATTGAAAGGACTGTCCTTTCCTCATTTTATAATCTTCTATCCTTTGTTTTAAATTAATTGACCATATATGCATGGGTTTATTTCTGGGGTCTCTGTTCTGTTTTTAATGCCAATACCATTCTGTTTTAATTACTATAGCTTTGTAATATAGTTTGAAATCAGGGCTTATGTTTATTATTCATTACTATATGTTTTTTTAAATGAAGGGGTTATGGGCTGAATTGTGTAACCAAAATTCATAAGTTGAAGTGCTTAGTACCTCAGAATGTGACCTTATTTGAAGACAGGGTCTTTAAAGGGGTAATTAAGTTAAAATAAGGTCATAATGGTAGGCTCTAATTCATTATGACTGCTGTCCTTATAGAATAGGAAATTTGGACAGAGACATGCACAGAAGGAAGATCATGTGAAGGCATAGGGATAACATGACCATCTATAGGCCAAGGAGAGAGGCCTGCCAGCACCTTGATCTCAGACTTCTAGCTTCCAGACTTGTGAGAAAATTAATTTCTGCTTTTTAAGCCACCCAGTCTGTGGTACTTTGTTATGGGAACCATCACAAACTAGTGCAAAGGGTCTTTGAACTTTTTGACCATTTTAAGTTAAGATACGGGTTTAAAACATATTCTTTATACATTTTTGATATTTTTTGTATGTATATATATATTGTGAACACTTTCTCCCAGTCTGTGGTGTGAATTTTTATTTTCTAATGATGACACTTTGAAGTGCAGAAGGTTTTAATTTGTAAGAAGTCCAGTTTATCAATTTTAAAAATATTTAGTGCTTTTGGTGTTCTGTAGAAATATTTTATTTTACCTTAAGGTCAATAAGATATTGTTCCATGTTTTTTTTTTTTTAGTGATTTTCTAGCTCTAGTTTTACCTTTAAGTCTATGATTGTACTTTGAATTTTTAAAAAATATATGATGTATGGTAAGCATCAAGATTTATTTTCTTTCATGTGAAGATACTGTTTTTCCACCTCCATTTACTGTGGACTACTGTCTTCTCTATTCAAGTACCTGGCAAACATCAATTAACCCAACACATGTGGTTCTATTTCTGGACTCTCTATTCTGTTCCATTGATCTATATATCTTACCCATATGGCAATACCATATTATCTTGATAAAGGTCACTATATAGTATGTAATATATAGTATGTTTGTGGAATTTTATTGTTCAGGGTTTAAACATAATTTAGTCAAAATTGTCTTTAAATATTTCATGCTATTTGATTTTTGAAGTGTTATTTTTTTCAAATTTAATTTTTCTGTTATTTGTTGGTAGTATGTAGAACTAAAAGTAGATTTTTTTTATTCTCTTTGTGTCTTGCACATGACTATATTCACTTTTTTTGTTGTTCTAATAGCTTTTGGTAGATTTCTTAGGATTTTCTATTTGTACAATCATGTTATTTGTAAATCAGCTATGCTTCACCTTTCCAACTAGTATGTCTTTTCTTTTCCTTGCATTATTCCACTGGTTAAGATTTCAACATACTATAAAATACAAGTGTTGAGACTGAGTATGCTTTACTTCCCATCTTAGGGGAAGGTCTTAACTCTTTCACTGTTAAATATGATATCACCTTTTTTGTAGATTACTTTTATCACTTTGAAGATATTTCCATCTACTTTTCTGAGAATTTTTATCATTAATGGTTATTAAATTTTATAAAGTGCTTTCTTGGACTCTGTTGAGATGAATGTATGATTTTTCTGCTTTCGTCTGTTATTATGGTGAATTACATTAATTGGTTTTCCAAATGTTACACCAATCTTATATTCCTAGGATAAATCACACTTGGTTATGATATTTATCTTCTTTAAATGTTGCTGAATTTGGTTTGCAAATATTTTATTGACTAGTTTTAGTGCTAAGGTAATGCTACCTTCATCAAATAAGTTGGGAATTAGTTTTGATTTTTCTGAAAAAAACTTGCTTAAGATTGCAAACATTTTTTCCTTAAATGTTTGAGAAATTCCCCAGTAAAACCAGCTGGGTAGAGTTTTATTTGTGGGAAGCCTTTTAATTTCAAATGTCATATCTTTAATAGAAATTGTGCTATTTTCTGTCTGTTTTTGTGGCAGTGTGGTAAATTGTGTCATCCATGAATTTAACCATTTCACCTAAGTCATCTAAATCAATGATGTATTGTTTACAGTGTTTATTAATGAAAGTCTCCACTTTCATTCCTGATATTGATAATTTTTGTTATTCCTAATCAATCTAGTTAGAGATTTATCAGTTTTATTGCTTCTATAAAAATAACCATCTTTAGGTTTCACTGTTTTTTCTCTTTTTTTAATTAAAAATTTTATTGACTTCTGCTTTTACCACTTTATTTCCTCCTTTCTACTTCCTTGGGGTTTAATTTAGACTTATTTTTCTAGATTCTTAAGGTTGATCCTTCAATCATCATTCTTGTCTTTCTCTTTTAATATACATGTTTAAATTTACAGATTCCCAATTAAACCCTGCTTTCATTTCACATACATTTTTTTGGATATTTTTCATTCTCAAAATATTTTCTAGTTTTCTTTTTGATTTCCCATTTAACAAATAACTATTTTAAAAATATGTTATTCAATTTCCAAATATTTGATAATTTTTTCCAGATATTAATTTATTGATCCTTGTTGATCCTTGGTTTAAACTTTCTTTCTTCCTTCTTTCTTTCTTCCTTCTTTTCTTCCTTCCTTTCTTCCTTCCTTCCTTCCTTCCTTCTTTCTTTTCTTTCTTTCCAGTGTTCTTTATTCTTTTATGTAGGTCTTATTTTTCATCTGGAGTTATTTTCCTTCAGGCTAGAGAACTTTCTTTAACATTTCTTATAGTGCAAGTTTTCTAGTGATGAATTCCCCAGTTTTTATTTTCATGAAGATCTTTTTTGTCTTTATTTTTCAAGTATATTTTCATGGGATATAAAATTATAGGTTGACAGCTTTTTCTTTTTTCACCAATGGTTTTGCAGTTTGATTATGATGTACTTTTTTTCTTTTCGTCTGTATTTTATCCTGCTTGGTGCTTATTGAGCCTCTTCAGTCTATGGCTTTTGAATTTTCATAAAATTTGGGAACATTTCATCCCTCTTTCCTTAAATATATTTCTCCATCTTCATTGTCTTTCTAGGACTCTAATTACATGTATGTTAAAGTATTTGGCATTGTCTCACAGGTCTCAATATTCTGTTGATAGTTTTAGGTCTTTTTCTTTGGTTTCGATAGTTTCTATCTCTATGTCTTCAAGCTTACTGTTCCTTTCTTGTGAAAGAGTCTAATCAGCTATAAATCTTATCCAGTGCATTTTTCATTCTAAATTTTGTATCTGGTTATTTTTATACCTTCCCTTTCTTTCCACTTTATGCTTGTATTTTTATTTAAATCCTTAAGCACATTTATAAAAGCCATTTTAAAGTTATTGTGTGCTAATTATATCATCTTTTAATTCTTAATCTATTTATAGACTGATTTTTTTCCTGTTTATGGGTCACGTTTTCTTCTTCACATATCTAGTAAATTTTTTAAATTTTTATTTTATTTTTTTTGGTGGTACGCGGGCCTCTCACTGTTGTGGCCTCTCCTGTTGCGGAGCACAGGCTCCGGACACTCAGGCTCAGCAGCCATGGCTCACGGGCCCAGCCACTCCGTGGCACGTGGGATCTTCCCGGACCGGGGCATGAACCCATGTCCCCTGCATCGGCAGGTGGACTCTCAACCACTGCACCACCAGGGAAGCCCAACGCATCTAGTAATTTTTGAACAGATGTTGGACATTGTCAGTGTTATATTATTGATTGGATTTTATTGCCTTCCCTTAAAGTGTTTTGAATATTGTTTTTATACATGTTCTTATACACTAACTTGCAAATAAGCTTGATCCTTTTAAGGCTTGTTTTTAAAGCTTTGTTAGATGAGTATAAAATAAACTTTACTCTTTTACTAGTTTAACCCTACTCCTAGGATATGACTCTTCTGGGTTTTCTAGTGAAAACCTGTCTATTCAATGAGGTCTCTTCACTGGCTGGTTGGAAGGCAAGTCAATAAAAGCTTTTTATGATATCTGGATTCAGCTTACAGATCCACTAGCTATTTTTGTTTGGTCTCTAGGAGTTTCTCCCTATTCATACACAGTATAATATTCAGACAAAGACAAGTGGGGACATATGTATATTTCTGGAGCTTTTTCCTTTGCTTAGCATATTCATTTCTGATTCTTGTTCATGAAAATTTTAGTTTAGTTTTAGCCTTTCCCAGGTTCTGATCTCAGTCTGGTCAACTCACCTGATTGCTCTCATCAACTTAATTCCCTTTCCTCTTCACTCCCCTCCACCCCATTTTGTGGTCTCCAAAAAGATATCCAAGGCAATTGTTGGGTTCATCTTGTTTATTTTCTGTCCCTCAGAGTAATAGTTATGTCCTGTTTTCTGTCCAACTTCTAAAATCAGTTGTTTCATGTATTTTGTTAATTTTTGTGTTCTTGTTATTTATGATGGGAGGATATGTCTGTTATCAATTACTACATCATGTTGGAAGAGGGCTTAATGTTCCCTAAAACATATCTACCTTAGTTTTAACTTGTTCAGAGATGAACTTAATGGGAAACAAGAAGAATCACAAAAAATGAACCTTTCGGGTCTAAATTAACCTTCTTACCTTTCCATCTAGTGATACTTTTAAAAGCAGATTTACTACTTTATCATCTTATGGTTATTTGCTTTATGAAGTTTTTAAAACAATAGGTTACTATTTAAGAATAGTACATAAGAAATCTGAAATCAATTTAAGATAGCAAGCAAATCTTGCTGAAGTTTTGGAATTTGGGATTTTGCTGATCATCTGCAGTCATGTTCTTGTCATGAAAATGCTTAGGAAGTATTTTTCTGTCTTCCAAAATCTTTATATACACCAATATGATAATTGAAGTCAGATTTAAATTTCTCATATAACAACATACAAAGCTGATGAAATTTTACTATTTCTTATTTTAGAAATAGCTCACTTTTCTTGAGTATCTGTATGTGTCAACCTCTGTGCAGACCATTTTATATGCATTATGTCATTTAATTCCCTCCTATAACCATGTAGGCAAGGCATCTTATTTTCATTGTTGTTGTTATTAATTTTTTTTGTGAGGAAACATAAACTCAGAAAATTAAATAAATTTTACAAGGTTACAAACTAGTCTGTGGTACTTTTGGAACTTGAATCCAGATTCATCTGAATCAGATATCCCATGCTCTTAATCTCACAAGCAATTTAAAAGGAAAGAAGCACATTTATACACAAGAGGCTTAGTTGCTTTCATTATGAACTTCTTTGTGAAGTTCAAATCTTCTTTGGTAACAAACACACAAACAGAGTCTCCAGGAAAAACCTCATATCTTCAGAAATGAAGTTCTAGGAGATAAACTTTAGTCTGAACTCTGTTCCTTCCTCTATGGAAAGATTTTTTTAGTTTGTTTTAAATACAAATTATTTTCATTGTTAGCCTCAAGAGTTTCAGGCCTCCTCCTTGTTTAAGAGTTAGTGGGTATTGAACTCCCTAAAATACCCTGTCATGTTAGAAGCCTAGGTTTAAAATTAAAAATAAAAAGGTAGAACTAGATCAACCCTTGGAGCTGAGCCATCAGTTGACCTACACATATACAGATATCACTTTGTGTCTGTCAGAAGCAGACTGGTGACAGTCACTCACATGGTTTGCAGAGTCTAAGGGCTGCTCTCATTTCTAGCTACTTCTATACCCTGCCACCTGATCCTTTCTGGGGAAAAATACTGAGAAGGATTTTTGGCATTTGTGATAAATGGGTACAGATTTTTATTGTTCTGCTCCATAGCTCAGAAAAGCAAATATTAGTGTTTGATTTTTTAAGTACCTCCAAACAGTAGTTAATGAAATTCGAAGTATTGGGACATTAGACAATCATCCTTCCCAGATGTAAAGTCTGTGATTTAACCAGTTGGACCACTCATTTTTATCAAGTGCCCAAGGATGTATAACATATTGATATGTGCTTGAATCTCTGATTTATGTGTAGTTCTTATTATGAGATAAATTATACAAATTTTCATAATGACTGAAAGAATTACAAAAGGCATTCATTTCACTCAGAAACAGCCACATTATAGGCTTATATATTGGTAACAATATAGAGAACTCTGTGATCCACATCCACCCTGTAGTTGTGAGCTACAAGTAAAAATTGGTTGTTAAGCAACTGAGCTTTCAGCTTCCTTTCTCCCCTAGAAAAGCCTACTGTTACCCAGTTCTTACAATTGGAACGTGATCTTTGGCAAGGATGTCAGTCAGGAGGCTGAGGTGTGATAAGTGCTTAACCAGGACAGTGGTAATATGGGTAGGGAGGGAAGGCAGATTTCTCACCTGTAAATGGAGAGTAGTGCCCAATCCCATGTTTGTTAGAAGGATTAAATGGGACTGTGAAAGCACATGTAAACTGTGAAAGCCAGGAAATCTTAGGTGGCACATTGCTTCTTCATAGTGTTAATGACAGCTGTCAGCCTCAGTCACCCAAACTTTTCATGTAAATGTTCAGTTTTAACCTACTGTCAGGTTATGCACTACCTGACGGGAGCCCTGAAGATGTGTTTCATCACATCCTTATAGTTGACATTTCTGCCACAATGATGTGCCCAGTAAAATGAACTTAGTATGGCTTTATTCCATACATGTCAGACTTTGGTACCTAGTGTTATTAGAAAAGAATGAAACTTAGTCATGTGGGAGATAGAGAAGTTTAGTAATACATCATGCACTGTTTCATGGGATACACAATGTTTCATGGGATACACCATCTTGAAAATTAGAAAAATGAGGATAATTTTATAGAATCAAAATTTAAAACTTTTGAAACCTATTAAATCAATGACATTTCTGTTGACCTAACAGGTTTATGTTGCCTCCATTCATTATAAGCACTTACCTAAGTTTTGCTTTTTAGCCAGCTCCTAATGAATAGACTGAGCATAGAAAGTTTCTATAGACAGAATGCCCAAAGTTTCTACGAATCATAATTCCCAGGAATCATAAGTGAAGTAATATGTTCTGCTTTTTAAGTTTCTGGATGATGGATTTTTTTCCTTTCTTCATATATCATTACATGGATTTGTTCCTTAAATTTGATGATGATGTCTTACACATTATAATCTCTTGGTGATTACTCATTGAAAGATCCAATCCTGTTTAGACACAGGATGGGATATTATCTTTAAAAGAAGTCAGTGAAGTACCTTGTCATATCTAAAATAAATGCTTACAATTCATGTTTAACATCAGTTAATTTATTGCTGCAAGCAGTGTACAAGATTCTCCTGGGAAATGCACAATTCATGGAAAATATGTCTTCTGCATAATAAATTTACACTTTATATAGAGACGGTAAAAGTATACAACTGAAGTGGTTTACAAAAAAGAATTGGGAAGGTGCAGATCAACAAAAAGGAAAAAAATACAGACTGATTAGGCAATGTGCCAAGTTATGGCCAGCCCTTCCCAGGCTCTCTAAGACTGCAAGAATATAACTATGTGAAAGTCTACTGACCTAATAAGTTCAGTTTCTCTGTCTTGCTGATTCTTCCTCATGTCTTTTGGTTTATTTTCTAGATCCTCATTATTTCCCTCCTCATAGAGATGGTGTCCGACCTGGTAGCTTGTTTATCTGTCTTTAGTCTCTTTCTCATTCCAGTACAGCTTCTCTAAAAGGATAAAAGTATGCTTTTTCAAGTAGCCTTTTATCCCTTATTCATCAAACAGTGACTCTAGTCAATTAGGGAATGCCACTTTAACACCCACAAAGCATATTGGCAGGGGACTGCAGACAGTCTATGCCTAAAAACGCAATAAGCCTTGGCTAGAGAAAGCAAGGAGACCTGCCAACTCACATATACTATTCTTCACCTTGCTCTCTGCCACTGCCTAGATCTTTAAAAAAAAATTTTTTCTGTTTTTAACTGCATCTTTTTTTTTCACATCTTTATTGGAGTATAAATGTTTTACAATGTTGTGTTAGTTTCTGCTGTACAACAAAGTGAATCAGCTATATGTATATATATATATCCCCATATCCTCTCCCTCTGGAGCCTCCCTCCACCCTCCCTATCCCATCCCTCTAGGTCGTCACAAAGCACAAATTGATTTCCTTGTGCTATGCAGCACCTTCCCACTAGCCATCCTTTTTTCATTTAGTAGTGTATATATGTCAATGCTACACACTCGTTTCATCCCAGCTTCTGCTTCCCCCGCTATGCCCTCAAGTCCGTTCTCTATGTCTGTGTCTTTATTCCTGCCCTGCCCCTAGGTTCATCAGTACCGTTTTTATAATTCCATATATATGCGTTAGCATACATTATTTGTTTTTCTCCTTGTGACTTACTTCATTCTGTATGACAGATTCTAGGTCCATCCACCTCACTACAAATAATTTTGTTCCTTTTCATGGCTAATATTCCATTGTATATATATATGCCACATCTTTATCCATTCATCTGTTGATGGACATTTAGGTTGCTTCCATGTCCTGGCTATTGTAAATAGTGCTGCAGTGAACATGGTGGTACATGTATCATTTTGAATTACGGTTTTCTCAGTGTATATGCCCAGTAGTGGGATTGCTGGGTCATATGGTAGTTCTATTTTTAGTTTTTTGTTTGTTTGTTTGTTTTGTGGTACGCGGACCTCTCACTGCCGTGGCCTCTCCCACTGCAGGGCACAGGCTCTGGACGCGCAGGCCCAGTGGCCATGGCCCATGGGCCCAGCCACTCCGCGGCATGCGGGACCCTCCCGGACCAGGGCACAAACCCACGTCCCCTGCATCGGCAGGCAGACTCCCAACCACCACGCCACCAGGGAAGCCCTATTTTTAGTTTTTTAAGGAACCTCCATACTGTTCTCCATAGCATCAATTTACATTCCCACCAACAGGGCAAGAGGGTACCCTCCACGCCCTCTCCAGCATTTATTGTTTGTAGATTTTTTTTTTTTCTTTTTTTTTGTGGTACGCGGGCCTCTCACTGTTGTGGCCTCTCCCGTTGCAGAGCAACAGGCTCCGGACGCGCAGGCTCAGCAGCCATGGCTCACGGGCACAGCCGCTCCGCGGCATGTGGGATCTTCCCGGACCAGGACACGAACCCGTGTCCCCTGCATCGGCAGGCGGACTCTCAACCACTGCGCCACCAGGGAAGCCCTGTTTGTAGATTTTTTGATGATGGCCATTCTGACCGGTGTGAGGTGATACCTCATTGTGGTTTTGATTTGCATTTCTCTAATGATTAGTGATATTGAGCATCTTTTCATGTATTTGTTGGCCATTTGTATGTTTTCTTTGGAGAAATGTCTGTTTAGGTCTTCCGCCCATTTTGGGGATTGGGCTGTTTGTTTTTTTTGATATTCAGCTGCATGAGCTGCTTGTATATTTTGGAGATTAATCCTTTGTCAGTTGCTTCATTTACAAATCTGCATTCAAGGTTGTCTGAGGGTTGTCTTTTCATCTTGTTTATGGTTTTCTCTGCTGTGCAAAAGCTTTACGTTTCATTAGGTCCCATTTGTTTATTTTTGTTTTTATTTCCCTTACTCAAGAGGTGGGTCAAAAATGATCTTGCTGTGATTTATGTTATAGAGTGTTCTGCCTATGTTTTCCTCTAAGAGTTTTACAGTGTCTGGCCTTACATTTAGTTTTTTAATCCATTTTGAGTTTATTTTTGTGTACGGTGTTAGGAAGTGTTCTAATTTCATTCTTTTACATGTAGCTGTCTATTTTTACCAGTACCGCTTACTGAAGAGGCTGTCTTTTCTCCGTTGTATATTCTTGCTTCCTTTGTCAAAGATAAGGTGACCATATGTGTGTGGGTTTATCTCTGGGCTTTCTATCCTGTTGCATTGATCTATATCTCTGTTTTTGTGCCAGTATGATACTGTCTTGATTACTGTAGCTTTGTAGTATAGTCTGAAGGCAGGGAACCTGATTCCTCCAGTTCTGTTTTTCTTTTTAAGATTGCTTTTGCTCTTCAGGGTCTTTTGTGATTCCATACAAATTGTAAACTTTTTTTGTTCTAGTTCTGTGAAAAATGCCATTGGTAACTTGATAGGGATTGCATTGAACCTGTAGATTGCTTTCGGTAGTATAGTTATCTTCACAGCATTGATTCTTCCAATCCAGGAGCATGGTATATCTCTGCATCTGTTTATGTTATCTTCGATTTCTTTCATCAGAGTTTTATAGTTTTCTGAGTACAGGTCTTTTGCTTCCTTAGGTAGGTTTATTCCTAGGTATTTTATTCTTTTTGTTGCAATGTTAAATGGGATTTTTTCCTTAATTTCCCTTTCTGATCTTTTGTTGTTAGTGTATAGGAATGCAAGAGATTTCTGTGCGTTAATTTTGTATCCTGCAACCTTACCAAATTCATTGATTAGTTCTAGTAGTTTTCTGTTGGCATCTTTAGGATATTCTATGTATAGTATGTCATTGGCAAACAGTGACAGTTTTACTTCTGCTTTTCCAATTAGTATTCCTTTGATTTATTTTTCTTCTCTGATTGTTGTGGCTAGGACTTCCAGTACTATGTTGAATAATCATGGCAAGAGTGGCCATCCTTGTCTTGTTCCTGATCTTACAGGAAATGCTTTCAGTTTTTCACCATTGAGGATGATGTTTGCTTTGGGTTTGTTGTATATGGCTTTTATTATGTTGAATAGGTTCCCTCTATGCCCACTTTCTGGAGAGGTTTTATCGTAAATGGGTGTTGAATTTTGTCAAAAGCCTTTATTGCATCTATAGAGATGATCATATGGTTTTTATTCTTCAATTTGTTAATATGGTGTATCACATTTATTGATTTGTGTATATTGAAGAATCCTTGCATCCCTGGGTTAAATCCCAGTTGATAATGGTGTATGATCCTTTTAATGTGTTGTTGGATTCTGTTTGCTAGTATTTTGTTGAAGATTTTTGTGTCTATGTCCATCAGTGATATTAGTGTATAATTTTCTTTTTTTGTGATATCTTTGTCTGGTTTTGGTATCAGAGTGATGGTGGCCTTGTAGAACGAGTTTGGGATTGTTCCTCCCTCTGCAATTTTTTGGAAGAGCTTGAGAAGGATAGATGTTAACTCTTCTCTAAATGTTTGATAGAATTTGCCTGTGAAGCCATCTGTTCCTGGACTTTTGTTGGAAGATTTTAAACTATAGTTTCAACTTCATCACCTGTGATTGGTCTGTTTGTATTTTCTAATTCTTCCTGGCTCAATCTTGGAAAGTTGTATTTTTCCAAGAATTTGTCCATTTCTTCCAGGTTGTCAATTTTATTGGCATATAGTTGCTTGTAGTAGTCTCTTATGATCTTTTGTGTTTCTGTGGTGTCAGTTGTAATCTGTCCATTTTCAGTTCTCATTTTATTGATTTGAGTCCTCTCCCTTTTTTTCTTGGTGAGTCTGGCTTAAGGTTTATCAATTTTGTTTATCTTCTCAAAGAACCAACTTTTAGTTTTATTGATATTTGCTATTGTTTCCTTCATTTCCTTTTCATTTATTTCTGATCTGATCTTTATTTCTTTCCTTCTACTAACTGAGTTTTCTTTGTTCTTCTTTTTCTGGTTGCTTTAGGTGTAAGGTAAGATTGTTTATTTGAGATTTTTCTTGTTTCTTGAGGTGAGCTTGAATTGCTGTGAACTTCCTTTTAGAACTGCTTTTGCTGTGTCACATAGGTTTGGATTGTAATGTTTTCATGTCATTTGTTTTTAGGTATTTTTAAATTTCTTCTTTGATTTCTTCAGTGATCTCTTGGTTATTTAGCAGCATACTGTTTAGCCCCCATGTATCTGAGTCTTTTAGTTTTTTTCCTGTCATTGATTTCTAATCTCATAGTGTTATAGTTGGAAAAGGTGCTTGATACAATTTCAGTTTTCTTAAATTTTCCAAGGCTTGATTTGTGACCCAAGATGTAATCTATTCTGGAGAGTGTTCCGTGTGCACTTGAGAAGAAAGTGTATTCTTCCGCTTTTGAGTGGAATGTCCTAAAACTATCAATTGAGTCTATCTTGTCTATTGTGTCATTTAAAGCTTGTGTTTATTTATTTATTTTCTGTCTGGATGATCTATTGGTGTAAGCGGGGTGTTAAAGTCCCCCACTATTATTGTGTTACTATAGATTTCTCCTTTTATGGATGCTAGCATTTGCCTCATGTATTGAGGTGCTCCTATGCTTGGTGCATAAATACTTATAATTGTTATATTTTCCTCTTGAATTGATCCCTTGATCATTATATAGTGTCCTTCCTTAGCTCTTGTAATAGTCTTCATTTTAAAGTCTTTTTTGTCTGATATGAGTAGTGCTACTCCAGCTTTCTGTTCATTTCCATTTGCATGGAATATCTTTTTCCATCCCCTTGCTTTCAGTCTGTATGTGTCCCTACATCTGAAGTGGGTTTCTTTTAGACAACATATATAAGGGTTTTGTTTTTGTATCTATTCAGCCAGTCTATGTCTTTTGGTTGGAGCATTTAATCCATTTACGTTCAAGGTGATTCTCCATATGGATGTTCCTATTACCATTTTCTTAATTGATTTGGGTTTGTTTTTGTGGGTCTTTTTCTTCTCTTGTGTTTCCCACTTAGAGAAGTTCCTTTAGCATTTGTTGTAAAGCTGGTTTGGTGGTGCTGTATTCTCCTAGCTTTTGCTTGTCTGTAATCCTTTTGATTTCTCTGTTGAATCTGATTCGCACCCATGCCGGGTAGAGTAATCTTGGTTGTAGATTTTTTCCCTTTCATCACTTTAAATATATCATGCCACTCCCTTCTGCCTTGCAGAGTTTATGCTGAGAGGTCAGCTGTTAACCTTATGGGGATTCCCTTGTATGTTATTTGTTGCTTTTCCTTTGTTGCTTTTAATATTTTTTCTTTGTTTTTAATTTTTGATAGTTTTATTAATATGTGTCTTGGTGTGTTTCTCATTGGGTTTATCCTGTATGGGACTCTCTGTGTTTCCTGGACTTGATTGACTGTTTCCTTTCCCTTGTTCGGGAAGTTTTTGACTATACTTCTCTTCAAATATTTTCTCAGACCCTTTCTTTTTCTCTTCTTCTTCTGGGACCTCTATAATTCTAATGTTGGTGCATTTGATGCTGTCCCAGAGGTCTCTGAGACTGTCCTCAATTCTTTTCATTCTTTTTTCTTCATTCTGCTCCCTGGCAGTTATTTCCACCATTTTATCTTCCAGCTCACTTATCCGTTCTTCTGCCTCAGTTATTCTGCTATTGATTACTTCCAGAGAATTTTTAATTTCAGTTATTGTGTTATTCATCACTGTTTGTTTTCTCTTTAGTTCTTCTATATCCTTGTTAAATGTTTCTTTTTTTTCTCCATTCTGTTTCCAAGATTTTGGATCATCTTTACTTTCATTACTCTGAATTCTTTTTCAGTTAGGTTCCCTAATTCATCTTCATTTATTTGGTCTTGTAAGTTTTTACCTTGTTCCTTCATCTTTAACATATTTTTTTGTCATTTCATTTTTTTTTTTTAATGGGTGGGGCTGTATTCCTGTCTTACTGGTTATTTGGCCTGAGGCGTTCAGCAGTGGAGTTTGAAGGCAGTTGGTTTGATCTAGGTCTTTGTGCTGAGATGAGGACCTCCAGAAGGCCTCACTCTGATTAATATTCCCTGGGGTCTGAAGTTCTCTGTTAGTCCAGTGGTTTGGACTCGGCACTTCCACCACAGGAGCTCGGGCATGACCTCCAGCCTGGGAACCAAGATCCTACATGCCACGTGGTATGGTTAAAAAAAAAAAAAAAGGAAAAAAGGAGCAGTACAATAACAAAGAAAAAAGAATAAAATAAAATTAGAAAGATAAAAATATATATTAGGAAAAATAAAAATAGAATTGAAACAACTGCAAGAAGTTGTTGCAGCAAGACAAAACCACAACAGAAAAAAGAAAAAAAAAAGCAGAACAATAACAACTTATAAAGAATAAAATAAAATTTGAAAAATAAAAGATGTATTTAGAAAAAATGTATAAATGAATCAACAATAAGGTAAAACAGAACTCCAACCTAAAAGAAGAAGAAAAATAAAAGGCCTTGGGTATGGAAGACAGAGTTTAGATGGGGGTGGAAGTTATCCGGGGGTGGGGTTTAGGGTGGGATGGGGCCTAGGCAGGGTGACATTCAAGCATGGGGTGAGGCCTCTGCTTAGGACCTGCATGGAAGGGGAGAGGCAGCATGTCCAAAGGGGGGGCCTCCGGAGTATGGAGTTCTGGAGTTTGGAGGTAAGGCCCTGGGTGAGGGTGTGTGGGTGGGGTTTAGGCCCAGCAAAGCTGGAGAGGGTCTCAGAGGGGTGTCTCTGAGTGTAGATGTAGGGCCCTGGGTGGGGGTGTTGGGGCAGTGCTTGGGCTCTGCACAGTAGGAGGGATGGTCCGAGGGCAGAGGATTAGGCCTGGGAGCCCAACAGGCTCCCAGGTGCCTAAGTGGACAGGGAAAGTGCAGAGGAATGGAAGCCTTCCCTTCCATTCCTCTGTATGCCCCCCAGTGTCTCCACTGGGAGCTTTCCC
>NW_020171993.1:415964-545112 GCF_003031525.2 Neophocaena asiaeorientalis asiaeorientalis
TTCCCCATCACTGCTGAACCCCTAAACATGGGTGGGTTCTGCTGAATGTAGGAACTCCTCCCCTCCCACAGCCGCCCCTCCGGGGTGCTGGTCCCATTGGTCCAGCCTTTACTTTTGCTCCCCCTTCCCTCCCTCCAACTGCCTCAGGACCCACGCAGCTGGAGGAGGCCTTGGTGGGCAGAGGATCAGGCCCAGGACCTCAGCAGGCTCCCGGGAGCCCAAGTGGGCAGGGGAAACATAGCCACACTCCCTTTTGATCCTCTGCCCTCCCAATGGTCCCTGAATTTCCCCCTTCGGCATGGGATCCCTTCCCCTCCCCAAGCCGCCCGTCAGGGACACTAGTCCTGTCCTGCCTCCACTTCTCCTCCCCCACTCCCCCCCCAACGTCCCACATCCTTCCCAGTTGATGGGGGTTCCACACATCCCCTTAGGTGTCCGTGGTCCCCCACGGGTGCCTGGTAGGTGCCCTAGTTGTGAGGAGACGCGAATTCCATGTCCTCCTAGTACGCCATCTTGGCTCCGCCCCCTAGATAATTTTCTGATCAAATTCAAGTTTGACTTCACCACCTGGCACTCCTACTCTTGCTTTAGTTACAGGTAGGCATTATCTTTCATGACTAGTTCCTTCTCTACATCAGTCTGTGACACTGGTTGACGTAGCACCACCAGTTTTCAGATTTGCTAAAATGGGTTCCTCAGTTGCTGGCCAGCGTTAGTATCCTGGGATTGTGGCAACAGTTTCTCATATGCTCCAATGTCTAACCCTGCTTCTTCTTGTCTACTGCCATGATTGTAAAATGGTTTTGCATAGAGATCTTCAAAGTGTTTGTAGGTTTTTTTTCTTTTTTCAGTTATATATTCACCTTTAATTTTTTTAACAACTTTATTGGAGTATAATTGCTTTACAATGGTGTGTTAGTTTCTGCTTTATAACAAAGTGAATCAGCTATACATATACATATATCCCCATATCTCCTCCCTCTTGCATCACCCTCCCACCTTCCCTATCCCAACCCTCTAGGTGGTCATAGAGCAACAAACTGATCTCCCTATGCTGTGTACCTGCTTCCCACCAGCTATCTATTTTACATTTGGTAGTGTATATATGTCAGTGCTACTCTCACTTCGTTCCAGCTTACCCTTCCCCGTCCCTGTGTCCTCAAGTCCATTCTCTACATCTGTGTCTTTATTCCTGTCCCACCCCTAGGTTCTTCAGAACCATTTCTTTATTTTAGATTCCATATATATGTGTTAGCGTATAGTATTGGTTTTTGTCTTTCTGACTTACTTCACTCTGTATGACAGACTCTAGGTCCATCCCACTCAGTACAAATAACTCAATTTCGTTTCTTTTTATGGCTGAGTAATATTCCATTGTATATATGTGCCACATCTTCTTTATCCATTCATCTGTCGATGGACACTTAGGTTGCTTCCAGCTCCTGACTATTGTAAATAGAGCTGCAATGTACATTGTGGTATATGGCTCTTTTTGAATTATGGTTTTCTTAGGGTATATGCCCAGTAGTGGGATTGCTGGGTTGTATGGTAGTTCTATTTTTACTTCTTTAAGGAAGCTCCATACTGTTCTCCATAGTGGCTGTATCAATTTACATTCCCACCAACAGTTCAAGAGGGTTCCCTCTTCTCCACAACGTCTCCAGCATTTATTGTTTGTAGATTTTTTGATAATGGCGATTCTGACTGGTGTGAGATGATACCACATTGCAATATTGATTTGAATTTCTCTAATTAGTTATGTTCAGCATCCTTTCATGTGTTTGTTGGCAATCTGTATATCTTCTTTGGAGAAATGTCTATTTAGGTCTTCTGCCCATTTTTGGATTAAGTTGTTTGTTTTTTTGATATTGAGCTGCATGAACTGCTTGTAAATTTTGGAGATTAATACTTTATCAGTTGCTTCATTTACAAATATTATCTCCCATTATGGGGGTTGTCTTTCCATCTTGTTTATAGTTTCCTTTGCTGTGCAAAAGCTTTTAAGTTTCATTAGGTCCTATTTGTTTATTTTTGCTTTTATTTCCATTTCTCTAGGAAGTGGGTCAAAAAGGATCTTGCTGTGATTTATGTCATAGTGTTCTGCCTATGTTTTCCTCTAAGAGTTTGATAGTGTCTGGCCTTACATTTAGGTCTTTAATCCATTTTGAGTTTACTTTTGTGTATGGTGTTAGGGAGTGTTTTTATTTCATTCTTTTACATATAGCTGTCCAGTGTTCCAAGCACCACTTATTGAAGAGGCTGTCTTTTCTCCATTATATATTCTTGTCTCCTTTATCAAAACTCAGTTGACCATAGGTGTGTGGGTTTATCTCTGGGCTCTCTCTCCTGTTCCATTGATCTATATTTCTGTTTTTGTGCAGGACCATACTGTTTTGATTACTGTAGCTTTGTAGTATAGTCTGAAGTCAGGAAGCCTGATTCCTCCAGCTCCGTTTTTCCTTCTCAAGATTGCTTTGGCTATTCGGGGTCTTTTGTGTTTCCATATAAATTGTGAATTTTTTTATTCTAGTTCTGTGAAAAATGCCATTGGTAGTTTGATAGGGATCACATCGAATCTGTAGATTGCTTTGGATAGTATAGTCATTTTCACAGTGTTGACTCTTCCAATCCAAGAACATGGAATATCTCTCCATCGGTTTGTACCATCTTTAATTTCTTTCATCGGTGTCTTATAGTTTTCTGAGTACAGGTCTTTTGCTTCCTTAGGTAGGTTTATTCCTAGGTATTTTATTCTTTTAGTTTCAGTGGTAAATGGCAGCGTTTCCGTAATTTCTCTTTCAGGTTTTTCATCATTAGTGTATAGGAATGCAAGAGATTTTTGTGCCTTAATTTTGTAGCCTGCTACTTTATCAGATTCATTGATTAGCTCTAGTAGTTTTCTGGTAGCATCTTTAGGATTCTCTATGTATAGTATCATGTCATCTGCAAACAGCTTTACTTCTTCTTTTCTGATTTGGATTCCTTTTATTTCTTTTTCTTCTCTGATTGCTGTGGCTAAAACTTCCAAAACTATGTTGAATAATAGTGGTGAGAGTGAGCAACCTTGTCTTGTGCTTGATCTTAGTGGAAATGGTTTCAGTTTTTCAACATTGAAAATGATGTTGGCTGTGGGTTTGTCATATATGGCCTTTAATATGTAGATGTAAGTTCCCCCTATGCCTACTTTCTGGAGGGTTTTTATCATAAATGGGTGTTGAATTTTGTCAAAAGCTTTTTCTGCATCTACTGAGGATTTTTGCATCTATGTTCATTAATGATATTGCCTGTAGCTTTGTAGCTTTCTTTCTTTGTGACATCTTTGTCTGGTTTTTGTATCAGTGTAATGGTGGCCTTGTAGAATGAGTTTGAGAGTGTTCCTGCCTCTGCTTTATTTTGGAAGAGTTTTAGAAAGATAGGTGTTAGCTCTTCTCTAAATGTTTGATAGAAATCGCCTGTGAAGCCATCTGGTCCTGGGCTTTTGTTTGTTGGAAGATTTTTAATCACAGTCACAATGTCAGTGCTTGTGATTGGTCTGTTTATATTTTCTTTTTCTTCCTGGTTCAGCCTCGGAAGACTGTGCTTTTCTAAGAATGTGTCCATTTCTTCCAGGTTGTTCCTTTTATTGGCATATAGTTGCTTGTCGTAATCTCTGATGATCCTTTGTATTTCTGAAGTATCAGTTACTACTTCTCCTTTTTCATTCCTAATTCTGTTTATTTGAGTCCTCTCCTTTTTTTTCTTGATGCATCTGGCTAATGGTTTATCAATTTTGTTTATCATCTCAAAGAACCAGCTTTTAGTTTTATTGATCTTTGCTATCATTTACTTCATTTCTTTTTCGTTTGTTTCTGATATGATCTTTATGATTTCTTTCCATCTGCTAACTTTGGGTGTTTTTTTTGTTGTTCTTCTTCTTCTTTCTGTAATTGCTTTAGGTGCAAGGTTAGGTTGTTTATTTGAGATATTTCTTGTTTCTTGAGGTAGGATTGTATTGCTAAAATCGTTCCTCTTAGAACTGCTTTTGTTGCATCCCATAGGTTTTGGGTTATTGTGTTTTTGTTCTCATTTGTTTCTAGGTATTTTTTGATTTTTTCTTTGATTTCTTCAATGATCTCTTGGTTATTTAGTAGTGTATTGTTTAGCCTCCATGTTTCTGTATTTTTTACAGATTTTTTTCCTGTAATTAACATCTAGTCTCACAGCGTTGTGGTCGGAAAAGATACTTGATGTGATTTCAGTTTTCTTAAATTTACCACTGCTAGATTTGTGACCCAAGATATGATCTCCTGGAGCATGTTCCATGAGCACTTGAGAAGAAAGTGTAATCTGCTGTTTTTGTATGGAATGTCCTATAAATATCAATTAAGTCCATCTTGTTTAATATATCATTTAAAGCTTTTGTTTCCTTATTTATTTTCATTTTGGATGATTTGTCCATTGCTGAAAGTGAGGTGTTAAAGTCCTCTACTATAATTGTGTTACTGTCAATTTCCCCTTATATGGCTGTTAGTATTTGCCTTATGTATTAAGGTGCTCCTATGTTGGGTGCATAAATATTTACAATTGTTATATCTTCTTCTTAGATTGATCCCTTGATCATCATGTAGTGTCCTTTTTTGTCTGTTGTAATAGTCTTTATTTTAAAGTTTATTTTGTCTGTTATGAGAATTGCTACTCCAGCTTTCTTCTGATTTCCATTTGCATGGAATATCTTTTTCCATCCCCTCACTTTCAGTCTGTATGTTTCCCTAGGTTTGAAGTGGGTCTGTTGTAGACAGTATATAAAGGGTGTCATTTTTGTATCCGTTCAGCCAGTCTGTATCTTTTGGTTGGGGCATTTAAGCCATTTACATTTAAGGTAGTTATCAGTATGTATGTTCCCATTACCATTTTCTTAATTGTTTTGGGTTTGTTATTGTAGGTCTTTTCCTTCTCTTGTGTTTCCTTCCTAGAGAAGTCCTTTTAGCCTTTGCTGCAAAGCTGGTTTGGTGGTGCTGAATTCTCTTAGCTTTTGCTTGTCTGTAAACGTTTCAATTTCTCCATCAAATCTGAATGAGGGCTTCCCTGGAGGCACAGTGTTTGAGAACCTGCCTGCTAATACAGGGGACACGGGTTCGAGCCCTGGTCTGAGAGGATCCCTCATGCCGCGGAGCAACTAGGCCCGTGAGCCACAACTACTGAGCCTGCGTGTCTGGAGCCTGTGCTCCACAAAAAGAGAGGCTGCGATAGTGAGAGGCCCCCACACCGCGATGAAGAGTGGCCCCCGCTTGCTAAAGTAGAGAAAGCCCTCGTACAGAAACAAAGACCCAACACAGCAAAAATAAACTAATTAATTAATTAAAAACTCCTACCCCCAACATCTTCTTTACAAAAAAAAAAATCTCAGTGAGATCCTTGATGGGTAGAGTAAACTTGGATGTAGGTTTTTCCCTTTCATCACTTTAAGTATGTCCTTCCACTCCCGTCTGGCTTGCAGTTTCTTCTTAAAGATCAGCTGTTAATCTTATGGGGATTCCCTTGTATGTTATTTGTTGTTTTTCCCTTGCTACTTTTAATATTTTTACTTTGTATTTAATTTTTGATAGTTTGATTAATATGTGTCTTGGCATGTTTTTCCATGGATTTATCCTGTATGGGACTCTATGGTGTTTTTGGACTTGATTGACTATTTCCTTTCCCATATTAGGAAAGTTTCAACTGTAATCTCGAAATATTTTCTCAGTCCCTTTTTCTTTTCTTTTTCTGCGACCCCTATAATTTGAATGTCGGTGTGTTTAATATCGTTCCAGAGGTATCTGAGACTGTCCTCAATTCTTTTCATTCTTTTTTCTTTATTCTGCTCTGCAGTAGCTATTTCCACTATTTTATCTTCCAGGTAACTTATTTGTTCTGCTTCCTCAGTTATTCTGCTATTGATTCCTTCTAGAGAATTTTAAATTTTAGTTATTGTGTTGTTCATCATTGTTTGTTCGCTCTTTAGTTCTTCTATGTCCTTGTTAAACGTTTCTTGTATTTTCTCCATTCTATTTCTAAGATTTTGTATCATCTTTACTATCATTAGTCTGAATTGTTTTTTCAGGTAGACTGCCTCTTTCCTCTTCATTTGTTAAGTCTGGTGGGTTTTTACCTTTCTCCTTCATCTGCTGTGTGTTTCTGTCTTTTCATTTTGCTTAACTTACTGTGTTTGGGGTTCTCCTTTTCACAGGTTGCAGGTTCATAGTTCCCATTGCTTTTGCTGTCTGCCCCCAGTAGCTTCCTGGTGGAGAGGACTGGTGCCTGTATTCTGTTGAATAGCCTGGATCTTATCTTTCTGTTGGGGTGGACCACGTCCAGTGGTGTGTTTTGGGGTGCTGTGACCTTATTTTGATTTTAGATAGCTTCTGTGCTAATGGGTGGGGTTGTGTTCCTGTCTTGCTAGTTCTTTGGCATAGGGTGTCCAGCACTGTAGCTTGCTGGTCATTGAGTGGAGCTGGGTCTTATCGTTGAGATGGAGATCTCTGGGCGAGGTTTCGCTGTTTGATATTATTTGGAGCTGGCGGGTCTCTGGTGGACTGATATTCTGAACTCAGCTCTCCCACCTCAGATGCACAGCCCTGATACCTGGCCAGAGCACCGAGACCCTGTCAGCCACACGGCTCAGAAGAAAAGGGAGAAAAAAAGAAATAAAAAAAATGAAATAAAATAAAGTTATTAAAATAAGAAATTTTTTTAAATTATTAAAAATAAATAAGTCAAAAGTCAAAAAAAAAGAAAGAAGAGAGCAACAAAACCAAGAAACAAATCCACCAATAATAACAAGCACTAAAAACTTTATTAAAAAAAAGTAATAAATAAATAAACGTACAGACATAACCCTAGGACAGTTGGTAAAAGCAAAGCTATACAGACAAAATCAGACAAAGAAGCATACAGGTACACTCACAGCAAGAGTAAAAGGAAAAAAATATATATATATATAAAAGCAAAAGGAAGTGGGCAACCAAATCAATAAACAAATCTACCAATGATAATAAACTCTAAATACTAAGCTAAGATAATCTTAAAACCAGAAACAAATCAGTTGCAGAAAGCAAACCCCAAATCTACAGTTGCTCCCAAAGTCCACCACCTCAATTTTGGGATGATTTGTTGTCTGTTCAGGTATTCCAGAGATGCAGGGTACATCAAGTTGATTGTGGAGATATAATCTGCTGCTTCTGAGGCTGCTGGGAGAGATTTCCCTTTCTCTTCTTTGTTCGCACAGCTCCCAGGGGCTCAGCTTTGGATTTGGCTCCGCCTCTGTGCTTAGGTCTCCTGAGGACATCTGTTCTTCGCTTAGACAGGACAGGGTTAAAGGAGCAGCTGCTTCGGGGGCTCTGGCTGTCTCAGGCCGTGGGGAGGGAGGGGTACAGAGTGTGAGGCGAGCCTGCAGCAGCAGAGGCCAACATGACGTTGCACCAGCCTGAGGCGCGCTGTGTGTTCTCCGGGGAAGTTGTCCCTGGGTCACGGGACCCTGGCAGTGGTGGGCTGCACGGACTCTCGGGAGAGGAGGTGTGGATAGTGACCTGTGCTTGCACACAGGCTTTTTGGTGGCTGCAGTAGCAGCCTTAGCATTTCCTGCCTGTCTCTCGTGTCTGCACTGATAGCCGCGGCTCGCGCCCGTCTCTGGAACTCATTTAGGCTGAACTGTGAATCCCCTCTCCTCACACATTCCGAAACAATGGTCTCTTGCCTCTTAGGCAGGTCCATACTTTTCCCCAGACTCCCTCCTGGCTAGCTGTGGTTCACTAGCCCCCTTCAGGCTGTGTTCACGCAGCCAACCCCAGTCCTCTCCCTGGGACCTGGCCTTCGAAGCCCGAGCCTCAGCTCCCAGCCCCCACCCAGCCTGGTGGGTGAGCAGACAGGCCTCTCGGGCTATTGAGTGCTGGTCGGCACCAATTCTCTGTGCGGAATCTCTCCACTTTTCCCTCTGCACTCCTATTGCTGCGCTCTCCTCCATGTCTCCAAAGCTTCCCTCCAGCACCCCCTGTCTCCACCAGTGAAGGATCTTCCTAGTGTGTGGAAACTTTTCCTCCTTCACAGCTCCCTCCCCGAGGTGCAGGTCCTGTCCCTATTCTTTTGTCTCTGTTTTTTCTTTTTTCTTTTGCCCTACCCAGGGACGTGAGGAATTTCTTATCTTTTGGGAAGTCTGAGGTTTTCTGCCAGCATTCTGTAGGAGATGTTCCACATGTAGATGTATTTCTGATGTATATGTGGGGAGGAAGGTGATCTCCACGTCTTATTCCTCTGCCATCTTGAAGGTCTCTGTGCGTAGGTTTTTAATGAACAAAAAGCGTTCCAAGAACAAACAAGTATGAAAAATGGTGTCTTTACTGCAAGGTTTCTCAGAGCTTTTGATATGATAATGTGCATTGTGATATGCTAATGTGAATTGGGACTCTCCCAGAGGGAGAACTAATGTTAAACTTATTTGATCCAGAAAATGTTTTAAAGACAAACATCTGTTATCATCCCAGGGAATTATAGTGTTCCAAAAGAATACAGTTTGCAAATTTTGGACTGCACTGTCAAATCAAATTCCTTACACCCTGACCAGCTCATTTTGCCTTCTCTAGAAAACACTTTTCTCATCTCACTCATATATTTAAAAAAATTCTCTGTTCATTTTAAACCCTCACGGTCAGCAAAAAAAAAACCATAGTTGTTTCAGCTTCTAGAGCCTTGGTTTTATACTTTATGCCTACTCAGATGAATGTAAAAAGGAATTTGGGGAAGAGTAATACTCTAGGCCAGGAGGAAATGACATGATTCCTTTTAAGCATCACATCAGGCAGTTTGAGAGCTACAGTCATCCAGTAAAGTGATTGTGTAAGCCCTTGCAACACGAGATGGTAGGGCACGTAAACAGGGAAAACATATGAGTTCAGATGTTAGTTGAGATCCCATGAATGGACAGAATTCCTCACAGAGTGAGCTCTGATGCAAATGATCATCAGTTGCCCACAGACCTTGTCTCTTGTAATGAGGGAAGGGGCCACAGAAAGAGGAATTGGAATAAAGGTGGAGTCATTCATGGTGTGTCTTGTTTACCTGGGACAGCCCTCCTTAGCCCTGCTGTCCCAGCATAACTAATAAGATTGCTCTCTTTCACTCTCAGAAAGGTCTCGGTTTGACTGATTAATTGTACAGACACTTTAGATGAGGGAGAAGACAAGAGCCAGTAGAGGAGCTGTGTGTCTTAAATGTGAAGGAGATAAGCATTACTTAAAGGGAAAAGAGTAATGAAAGTTGTTAAGGGCAATGTTAAGTCAGTGATGATGAGACTGACCCAAGATTTTAATGTGGAACGGTTTCAGTGAGAAAGTAAGGTCCATCTGTTTAGTTTTGATCTTATTGACTCTTCAGGGCATTTTGCCAAATGTATTGTTATTTAATGATCAGGCTTCTTACAGTGTTGATATCAGATTTCTGATGCATTGTTTAGAAGATTTTTAAGAAACATGAAAAAATTCATAATCATTGTTGAGCATAGATTTTTACAATCAAATTGCTTCAAGTATTAGTTAAAAAATAAAAACGTGTGTATAGAATTGTATATCCCTATATCTCCCATAATGTTTCACATTGTTTACACGCGGTAAGCACTTAATAAATGTATGCTTGATATGTTGATACGTACTCTGATTATTGGCCAATGCAAAAAAGGCCTAAATATAATTATAAAATAGCTAAAACAGCTTCTTAGAAGTTTTGATCATGTGTATACAATTTAATGTCTTCTATACAGACACAAATTAATTATGTTATTTCACCATAAGGGACAGAGTCTAGTTTAGCTGCTGTAATTTTTTCATGTTAGTTCGCCACTTTTGTCAGTAACCCACTTTGTTGAAGAACATTCTAATTATTCTTAGGGATTATGAAGGAAGTAGATGATACTGACTCTGCATTAAAGAGCTTAAAGAATAAATTTATTTAAGGATATATTGCCTATCCTCTGATGAATTGTTTGCTATGCATTACATGAAATTTTAATAGGTAGTAAGATCATTCAGGTACCATACAGGCAGCTAGAGAGATACATAATCAGAAAAATCCAGCCTCCCATCCCTTTATTTATAGCCAAGTGAATTTAACTTTTGAAAATTCATTCACTGGGCAAAACTCTGACTTGGTTGGAAAAGAAGTTAGGGATGTGGTTTCTTCTTTCATAGCTCAGTGTAGGTAGGGGAGTGATAAATTAGCTTATGGAAGAAATACAAAGTACTGAGTCTGGCAGATAGAAACTTTTCCCCATTGTATAGATCCCATAGGTTCTCTCAGAGTGCCTTTACCTTAAAGGCTATGTGTATACATTAAACATTTTTAAGGAGAAAAATAAAATCTCAGCATTTTAGTATTTTAGGAAATTTTTCCAGGTGGCCATGTGCCGACTGTATTGTAACAGAGACTGGAGATAGAACAGATAGGAAGCTTTTGTGGTAACCTATCCATAGGATGAAAAGACCAGATTCTGGGACCTTATTAGGAAGGAGACTATGAGTTTGAGCTATTCTGAAGGCAGAATGAAAAACTCTTTGGTAAGTGATTTTATAAATGGGTCATATAGAGATTGGAGCCAACAATGGAGCTGAGAAAAGATCAGTGGTGCTGTTGACCAAAATGTCTGCCAGACAAAACTATTCAGAGTTTCACCTTTGAAAAGCTATAATTTTGTTTTCATTTCCACTATGTAAAGGGTTTATAGGTTATATGCACTGAGGAGATGCTCACAGAATGAAATTTACCATATCTCATCTCCTTTTCCAGCTCCAAAATGAAACCAGTATTCCACAACCCAAAATCCTCTTTATCTGGTTTGGAAACTTGATGTTTAGTGTAGTTTCCAAATTAGAAGGAAGCAAGAGAATAGCGACAAGCACGCAGACCCCTGGACCTGGGCAATTTAATCTGCCCAGTGCTTTAAAGAAGGTGTTCAAAGACTGCTGATAAAAGACATTTATTTGTTCCTGAGTTCAGTGGGCTGACTGTAATATTTGAGAAAATGGAAGGAAGGGCCCTACGAAGGTTGTTACATCATTAAAAATTGATGACAGAGCACCTAAACTAGATTGTGATGGAGTGCCAATGGATGCAGCACTGACTTAAGAATATACAATTTGATACAACTGAAAATCAGGATGATGGGGAGCTTATAGATGTAAGAATATGTGTAATTTGAGGATGATTATGGGCAGATTATAAATGTTAGATTTGTATTACTCATGTTCCCTGGGTATTTTTCCTTCTAAGATTCACAAATTAGAAATTCCATTACTAAGTATGTATCTAATTTTCTTGAATTTTTAATTCTCTCAAAATAAACATTAATTCCTGAGTAATATTGATGTGTATCATAATGTTTAATAGTGTATCACAGTGAATAAGCATAAGCAGAGTAAACTAAAAATTTCCTTTTATGTTACAGAGATATTAGTAAATTTTCTTTTCTACTGCATTAAATGCTATTTGAGTAATGTTGCAACCATGGCAGATTTAAGGGCTTTTGCCTGTATTCAACCATATCCTAGTTTAGTGATGGGCCCAGAATATCTCTTGGTACTTAATCATTTAAGGGGTGCATGCTGTTTCTACTTGGTTTATATTCTAGCCCTTGGGGGTGCTTAATTATTTGAGATCTGATGTTTACACTTAAGAACTTCTGGTCAGATCTATGATTAGTAAGCAATTAATATTGGCTACAGAAGTCTGCTGTGGGGTAGAATAATTATTATTTGCAACATTAATCTTAAAGCTGATAAGGGTGTTAGGTTGTGTAGTTGTTGAGACTGAAGCTCTGATCTGATTCTGGGCAGATTAATTTCCTGAATGTGTTCCTTATGTTTTACAATGAGGATAAAGTAGTAACTTAGGGTGATTGTGTGAATTTGGTGAGATAATGTACATAAAGCTCATAACAAGTACTAAGTAAAGGTTTGCTATCACCATTAGCATCTCAGGTTTCTTGATGATCTTTTATGTATATGTCACCTGGGAATTAATCTAATTGCTCTCTAAAAAGATATATGGCTTCTACCATAAAGAAATACAACTACCATAAGAAATACAACTAACTTACTCTTTTTGCAAATTTTGGTACTTCTTTATGCTTATTACAAATATTAAGTAATGCTGAAGTTTAAAGAACATCAAAATCACCACAAATCCTATTGCCTAAATATAAGAACTGTTAACATTTTATAAACATCCTTCTAGTCACTTTTCTATGTATACCCATAAATCAACCCTCCACACACATATTCACAGATATAATATTACAAAGAATAAAATTAAGAAAACTTTTTATAATAAAACTATGCTTTTAATTTTTTTCAGATACATCCTCAGAAATCCCCATGATAATCTTAATGGCTTCCTAATTTTCACTTGTATTGTTGTGCCATCATTTGTATCACCTAATATTTATTTTTGAACATTTTACTTTTTTCACATATTATAAACAACACTTCAGTGATCATTTTTGTGTGCTCATTTTGCAATGTCACAGTATAACTTCCAAGAAATGGAATAATTTGTCTAAACTATATCCATTTAAATTCCTAACCCATACTTAGTATAGGTATATTTTCTTGATTAATTTCTGATGATATCTTTATCTACAATATTATACTATGACTTAGAATATATTTATTTTTCATAAACTACTAAGTTCCAGTAACTTATGTCCCCAGGTTCTACTATTCTTGGTATTAGAGTATTAGCAAATAATTTTCACTGTAGCAATAACTTTTGTGATTTATACCTCTTAATAGCTGTTTTGTTTTTTGCCTTCCATCTCTTCAGACTGGCAAATCAGAATACTTTAATGATATTCTCAGTCAGATTTGACCTGGGATGGTTCTTATGTACTTGCTGTTTGCTTTGCTATATAAGGAGAATCCTTTAAAGTTAATTCAACTTCTATTTTTCATTTGTTCAGAAGTTATGTGTTTGGAACTGTGTTGTCAATAGACAGGTACAAAGGAGTTTAAAAGGTAATTGCTTTCAAGAATTTCATTATATTTATAGCATGATATGTTAACACATATAGGGGAATATAAAAATATAAACCAAGGCATATAATTACTCTTTTAAGGAATGAGGTATTGATAGGTTCTGTAGAAGAATAGGAGAAATTCCTTTACCTAGGATAATCAGAGAAGGTTTTATAAAGGGAATAATAAGCCCCAAAGAGTGCCTGGGATTTAGGAAGGATGAAGGAAAAGGGAGAGGGCTTTGTATCAGTTATCTATTGCTGTATAAGAAATGACTCCAAGACAGAGTGATTTCATAGCACAGTGATTCATTATTTTTCATGACTCTATTGGTTGACTGGATAATTAGTTCTTCAGTTCATTTCCCTCAGGTAGCTACATATAGTTGTCACCTTGGCTAGGGACAAGGTTCAGCTGGGACCACTGGATAACTATACCTCTCCATCCTTGCTATCTTGCTGTCAGTACATTCCAGGCTTCTTCATGAATGATGGTCTCAAGACAGCATTCCAAGAAGCAAAAGCAAAACAAGTAAGTCCCTTAATGTCTCTGGAAATTGCATAATATCATCTCTGCCTTATTCTACTGGAAGTCATAAAGCCAGCACAGATTAAAGGAAGTAGATTCCACCTTTTGGTGGGAGGAGCAATAAAGTTTCATTGCAAAGAGATGTGCATACCAAGACAGGAAAAATATATGGTCATATTTTGAGATCCACCACAAAGGAACTGAATGAACAAAGATTTGGAAGCAAGAATAAATTATTTGGAGGTTCAGCAAGAAGACAGTTTATGACACTGTTTTTCAGAATACATAAGAAGCTCTTGGCTATTCCACAGATACTGTTCTTAGGGACCTCAACAGTTTATTTAGGTTGTTGACAGTGCCACTTTACTCTTTGGGTCTTGGATCAATAATACTTGTGACTTGGTAAAGAGATATTTTAATACTATTTCAAGTTTTGTATTTAGTGTTCCCATATTAATATAAGTATAATAGTAATACCCCCTTTATAGATATATAGAAAGAGTAAGTGATCTAATGTTATCCTCTGTTTATTGCTTCTTTTCATATTCTGGGGCTAAAGATTAGAGAAGTGGCTTGCAGGTATCATTAATGAAAAATGTTAATGAAAATTACTGGAAAACATTGAAAATGTCTATCTAGTACAAAATAAACAGAGAACAGCTGTAAGTAAAAGAAATTCCATTTTTCAACATAGTGAATCCATTCAGTACTTACTATATTTTCTCTTTTTTTTCCCCTTTTTTCTTTTCTGTAACTGATAAAAGTAGACTTACAACTAGGTAGAGTGATCTGTTGTTTGCATTTTATAATTTGAAGGGCAAAAGAAAATCTCTGAATCAAATCAAATCAAATCTCTGAATCAAATCTCTTGAATGAAATCAAATTTGAATCAAATCAAATCACTGCAGTTCTGAATCTCACCATTGTTGTTTCCTTGTGTTTTAAAGTTTTTTTTTAATAAGAGATATAAGAATATATATAAATACCCTGAAAAATACAACTAATAAATGAATTCAGTAAAGTTGCAAGGTACAGGATGCAGAAATCTGTTGCTTTTCTATACACCAATAAAGAACTATCAGAAAGAGAAAGTTATCCCATTTAAGATCATATCAAAAAGAATAAAATACCTAGGAATAAACTTAACCAAGATGGTGAAAGACCTGTACTCTGGAAACAATAAAACTTTGATGAAGGAAATTGAAGATGATCAAATAAATGGAAAGATTTCCCGTGCTGTTGGATTGAAAGAATTAATACTGTTAAAATGGCCATACTACTCAAAGCAATCTATGGATTTAATGTAATCCATATTAAAATACCCATGATATTTTTCACAGAACTAGAACAAATAATCCTAAAATTAAAATGGAGTCACAAAAGATCCCGAATTGCCAAAGCAATATTGAGAAACAAGAACAAAGCTATAAGTATCACCCTCCCTGACTTCAGACTCTATTACAAAACTACAATAATCAAAACAGTATGGTTCTGCCACAAAAACAGACACATAGTTCAATGGAATGGAAATTAACCCATACACCTATGGTAAATTAATCTTTGACAAAGGAGGCAGGAATATACAATGGAGAAAAGACAGTCTCTTCAGCAAGTGGTGCTAGAAAAACTGGACAGCTACATGTAAAAGAATGAGATTAGAACATTTCCTCATGCTATATACAAAAATAAACTCAAAAATGGACTAAACACCTAAATGTAGGACTCAAAACCATAAAACTCCTAGAAGAAAATAGGCAGAACACTCTTGGACATAAGATTATTTTGGATCTGTCTCCTAAGGCAAAGGAAACAAAAGCAAAAATAAATGAGACCTAATTAAAATTAAAAGCTTTTACACAGCAAAAGAAACCATCAACAAAATGAAATGACAGCCCACTTAATGGGAGAAAATATTTGCAAATGATATGACTGGCAAGGGGTTAATATCCAAAAATATATAAACAGCTCATACAACTCAATATCAAAAAAACCAAGCAAGTCAATCAAAAATTGGTAAAAGACCTGAACAGACATTTTTCCAAAGAAAACATACAGATGGCTAAAGGCACATGAAAACATGTGCATCACTAATTATTAGAGAAATGCAAATCAAAACCAAAATGAGAGATCACCTTCCATCAGTCAGAATGGCCATCATAAGAAAGTCTACAAATAACAGATGTTGGCGAGGTTGTAGAGAAAAGGGAACCCTTGTACACTTGTGGGAAAGTAAATTGGTATACCCACTCCCAAAAACAGTGTGGAAGTTCCCCCAAAAACTAAAAATAAAACTACCACATGATCCAGCAATCCCACTCCTGAG
The DNA here is from genome assembly GCF_003031525.2 of Neophocaena asiaeorientalis asiaeorientalis. Lineage (NCBI taxonomy): Eukaryota > Metazoa > Chordata > Mammalia > Artiodactyla > Phocoenidae > Neophocaena > Neophocaena asiaeorientalis. Next base: position 431,829 of record NW_020171993.1, read on the forward strand.
TACCTGGAAAAAAAAATGCTAATTTGAAAAGATACATGCACCCCAATGTTCATAGCAGCATTATTGTACAATTGTCATGGTATGGAAGCAACCAAGTGTCCATCAACAGATGAATGGATAAAGAATACATGGTGTATATATACAATGGAATATTATTCAGCCATAAAAAAGAATGAAATTCTGCCAATTTAAGCAACATTGATGGACCTAGAGAATATTATGCTTAGTAAAATAGGTCAGACAGAAAAAGGCAAGTACTATTTGGTATCATTTGTATGTGGAATCTAAAAAATAAAAGGAATGTATAGAGCAAAATAGAAACAGACTTTACAGATACATAAAACAAACCAGTGGTTGCCACTGGGGAGTGGGTAGGGGAGAGGGACACATTAGGGTAACAGGATTATGAGATACAAACTACTGTGTATAAAATAGATAAGTATTATACAGCACAGGGAATTATAGCCATTATTTTGTAATAACTTTTAGTGGAGTATAATCTATAAAAATACTAAATCACTATGCTGTACACCTGAAGCAAATATAGTATTGTAACTCAACTACATTTCAATAAAAAATAATAGTCATTGCCATATAATTATTGAAACTATTTTGATGTAGTTAGTTTTTATGATAATCATGGGATTAGCTGTAAACTGTTGAAATGTGTCCAATACTATGCTGTAATTTTTTTTTTTAAGAAGATGTTGGGGGTAGGAGTTTATTAATTAATTTATTTATTTTTGCTGTGTTGGCTCTTCGTTTCTGCGCGAGGGCTTTCTCTAGTTGTGGCAAGCGGGGGCCACTCTTCATCGCCGTGCGTGGGCCTCTCACTATTGCGGCCTCTCTTTTTGCAGAGCACAGGGTCCAGACGCACAGGCTCAGTAGTTGTGGCTCACGGGCCTAGCCACTCCGCGGCCTGTGGGATCCTCCCAGACCAGAGCTCGAACCCATGTCCCCTGCATTAGCAGGCAGATTCTCAACCACTGCGCCACCAGGGAAGCCCCTATAATTTTGATAAATTTAAAAAATAGTCCCTTCTGTGTATCAACTTATCTTACTAGTTGAGAGTTAATTCAAGTAATGATTCAGTCAACTCATTGTATTGTGTGGAATTCCTCCTTCAAAATTACAACGTCCCTAAGAGGGATATTGTATTAAATAGTTTTTAGTATTTAACACGTAATATAAAGTAATTAATGAGATTAATTTCTAACAAAATAGTTGGCATGGTTCAGGTACTAGATGAAATGGGGCATGGATTAAGTGAAGACTGGGAAAGAGAAGATATCTGTTTCATAAGTGGATGCCTAGAGGCAGCTTACATATATGGGTAATTGCAAAAGAGCATCCAGGGATACCAGGAGCCATTATGAGACAGCTGGAAGGAGAATAAAACTTCGAAATTGGAGATCTGATGTTCAGCTTCTTCATTTTGTTCTAAGGCCAACTGGGGTGATTTCAAGTGTTTTAGCAGGCTGTGTGATACATATAAAATCATACATTAGTGGAATATTCTCCTTCCATGTCTTAAATATCATTATTAAAGGTGGACTTTAGTGAATAGAAATAGAAATGGAAATGATGTATGAACCACCTATGTGGCTTTAATGGTTACCAGAAATGCATTCTCATATCAGTATTTTAAATTGTTTAGTCTAAGGCCAATTATTACTTGCCAAGATTTATAAAAGAAAGATAATTAGGAAAAGTAAATGTTGGATGTCAGCTTGAACAGGCACAAAAAGTCTAAAAAATATAAATCATTAATAAGAAGATGAATGGCTGCAGCTTGACCTAAGGAGCAAACAAAATGAAGTGACTGAAGAACACAGTTTATTCAGAGAACTGGATATCATCATCTGATCTGTTATCCTGAGCAACTCATAAGAGTGGAGGCAGAGTTACAATTAATTAGCTAAACATAGATTTTGTTTGACTCTGCAAATTGTTTAACCCTGAGAAATAAACTATATTTAGTTTATATACTTGGAATGGCTATAAGTTTATTTGTGAATTTTTGTAAACTATGGAAAGGAAATGATCATTAGCCTGCTTCCAAAGCATGTGAGTTGGGAGAATTAAAGAATAATGCAGCAACATGGATGGACCTAGAGGTTTTCATACTGAGTGAAATAAGTCAGACAGAGAAAGACAAATATCATATGGTATTGCTTATATGTGGAATCTAAAAAAAAGTGTACAAATTATCTACAAAACAGAAATAGAGTTACAGATGTAGAAAACAAACTTATGGTTACTGGGGGTAATGGGAGGGAGGGATAAATTGGGAGATTGGGATTGACATATACACACTACTATATATATACTATATATATATATATATATATACTACATATATACTGCTATATATATACTATATATTAAATAGATAACAAATAAGGACCAAATAGATAACAAATAAGGACCCTGTGTACAGCACAGGGAACTCTACTCAATACTCTGTAATGGCTTATATGGGAAAAGAATCTAAAAATGAGTGGATATAATTATATGTATAACTGATTCACTTTGCTGTACACCGGAAACTAACACAACATTGTAAATCAACTATACTCCAATAAAAATTTTAAAAATAAATAAATAAATAAAATTAAGGGCCCTGATAAAAAATAAAGATTAATACCTTTCTATAGGAAGTAGTGAGTACTATTTGAGAGCACGGATCATGTTGAATCCTTAGTGACTATTGTAGTGGCTGCATGTAATAAGTGTTCAGTAAATATCTACTGAATTAAATGATACATGAATGAATAGTGAAATCTGTGATTGGCTACATGGCATTATTCAGTCTTTTAACCTTTGTCTCTTTTTGAGAACATTAAACATTCATTCATGACTTTAATGTACATATTATGAAAATAATAGGTGTTTTTAAGTACTAAAATGTATTAAATGTTAAAAAAACATTTTCTGAAATATGCTGTTGGGCTCTGATGCACATCGTAAGGAGCTCGCTACCCTCCTCTCCCAGGTTTTCTAATCAGTTGAGAATCAATCATCTGTTTTATTAGGCTATTAATAAAACTACTCATTAGAATATTAAAGTTGCACAACTAATTAAAATTAGTGACTTAAAACAAGAACAGCCATTTATTTCACTCATGAATCTGTAAATTATGCAGGTCCAGGAAGGCATGACTTTCTGGTCCATGTGTTATCAGCTGGGATGGCTTGAATGGGTCTGAAAAGTTCACTTCTTAGCTGGCTCAGCCACATACATGGCTGGTAAGCTGATGTTGTCAAGCTGTGTGCTGCACATACAATCATAGATTGATAGGACATTTTCCTCCCTATCTTAGCTATCCTTATTAAATATGAATATAAATAGAAAGGGAAGTGATGGTTGAATCACCTGCACAGCCTTAAGTCTTCTTATATCAATATTTTAAATTGTTCAGCCTAAGGCCAGTGCTTAGCTGGGAGCTCAGCCAAGACTATTGACCAGGGGCCTTAATTCTTCTCCATGTGGAACTTTCTAGAAGAATGGGCTTCCTCACAACACGGAAGCTAGATTCTAAGAGCAGGTGTTCTAACAGTGAGGAATTGGAAGCTTCTAGTTTCTTAAGGCTTGGGCCCAGCTATTGGCATATGATTATAGTTACCGTAGTCTATTAGTAAAATAGTTATAGAGTATGCCTAGATTCAAGGGAAAGGAATATATACCCTGCCTGTCAATGGAAGGGGTGTCGGAGAATTTGTAGCCATCTTTAATCTAACATAATTATCTTTAAAATAATCCCCTTGTGGTGAATAAGAAAAATATAAGACTTTTTAGATAAGGCATTTACTAGTGTATATGCCAGAATTACCAATTCATTAAATGTGATAAGCTTATAAAATTAGCTTGTCTTAAGTTGTCTTAAGCTTAAAAGGCTACAGGAGAGTATATAAAAGGCTTATCAAATTTTAACAGATTATTCTAATTATTCCTAGTAAAGTAGGCAAATTACGTCTATGGCCTCTCATTCAAAGGATAAAATTCTATAATAGTACTCTGCAGAACTTGCCAGGCCAAGCATGAGCATTCATGTTTGATGGATGACAATAGGCCTTCTTAATTTATTTATTATCTTAACATGGCCAAGGTATGTGTCACCTTAGCTTCGAAATATTTTATTCTCTCACGTGCATTAATAGTGTGTATTCCTTTTATGTTTTTGTATTGCCAGTAGTGAAGTTTGACTTGAAAAGAAGGATGTTTCTGAAAAAACGTTTCCTAGGTTTTTAGTGTGTGAACTTACAGGAAAAAATATCTGAATACTTATTATGTTCCAGGAACTGGTCTGTATTCTGGAAATACAGCAGTGAGCAAAAAGGACAAGGCCTAGGCCTGTACTTACAGATTTTGCATTTCTAATAGGGAAGGTAAATATCAACAAGCAAATAAATGTGTAATGTAAATTAAAGTAGTGATAAATAAGATTAAGAACACAGGTATAGTAAGGGGGTAGAGAGTTGTATTGAAGGAAGGGGATATTCTTTTTGCTGAGTGAAAAATTAATTGTTGGGGAGCTATTTCCATGAAGATGATGATGTTGATGACGATGACGATGATACATACATAACATTTCATGGATACTTACTCCCTACTGGACTTTTTAAAAACTGATTTATATGTTACATCATTTAGCACAACTCCTTTGTAAAGATTGTAAAGTAACTGTAAAGTTGTAAGAGAGGAAATAGAATCCTAGAGAGATTTAGTAACTGGCCCAGAGACAGATAGCTAGTAAGTGGAAAAGCATATACTCTTAAAGGATGCAAGAATGCTGGTAGAGGTAGTGGGAAGGGGTTGTACTGAGGCTCTATTTTGAAGGGAGAGCCAATAGGAATTGTTGATAGAGTAGAGGTAGGAGATGAATCAAAGAATGAATTGAAGAATGATGCTTTAGTTTTGGGCTGAGCAACTAGGTGTGGCTTTACAGTTTAATGAGATGAAAAGTGCATTTGGTTGTTGAAGAGAAGGTGGTGTAAAATAAGAGTTCTCTTTTGGACTTGTTAGATTTGAATGGCAATGAGACATTCAAGAAGGCTTGTGTGTCTCTACTTCAGGGGATGGATATTACTTTGGGAGTTAGCAGCATAGAGCTAGTTTCTACTAAGATCAATTTCTTTCGTTATCGTGTGTCATGTCCCAGGGTCACTCTCATTAAAGATGTACCCATTTATCCTGAGAACACAGACTGTGGTGGGAAGCAGTATTTTTGCTTACTATGGAATACCATACTTGCTGTCACTATATTTTATGAAATGTGTACTAGTCCTAAATGTGGAAAATATTTTTAAGGAAGAAGTGGTTTCTCTTTTTAAAAATATACATATATTATATGGATCTGTACATGTGATAAAATTTTATAAAGCTGTACACCAAAAAAATGACTGCATGTAAAAAGAATGCTGAAATATATAATGTCTATAGTCTGGTTAATTGTATTGTATTGTGCCATTGTCAATTGCCTGGTTTTGATAAATTACTATAGTTTTGTAAGATGTCATAATTGAGAGAGCTACATGTGGGTACATGTGGGTATATGAACTTTCTGCATGATTTTTTTTAACATTTCAAGGTAAAAAATTATATATATAATTATGTATATGCTATATATGTATATATAATTATGTGTATGTTACATATATATATATACTTATATACATATAATTATATATATAATTGAATGTCTTACCTTAAATTGTGACTTTGATTAGTCCTACCCAGTGCAGGACACCAAACTCACATGAAAGTTGGAGGCAGAAAATATCCTTGTAATATACCAAACTTAATGGGATGTTGATTGTATTCTTCATTTATTAATGCTGAAAACGTTAAATACATTGGCAGTTGGTTTTTTTTTTTTTCTGCGGTACGCGGGCCTCTCACTGTTGTGGCCTCTCACGTTGCGGAGCACAGGCTCCGGACGCGTAGGCTCAGTGGCCATGGCTCATGGGCCCAGCCGCTCCGCGGCATGTGGGATCTTCCCGGACCGGGGCACGAACCCGTGTCCCCTGCATCGGCAGGCGGACTCTCAACCACTGCGCCACCAGGGAAGCCCACATTGGCAGTTATATTCATATTTTAGTACTTAAGCTTTTCATATGATTAGAATGTGTGCATATTTAATGTACCCCCAAAGATGAAATGTGTGGTAATTTGTTAAGCTAAAAGGCAGTAGTAAGACATTTTGGCAATATAGTATATTACAGGAATCTTAGGGAGACAAATGAGTTGAACATGTCAAAATAATAGTTCTGTGATATTTACCGACAACTTAAAATAGCTGGGGACTATCTATTCAAAAACATGATTGTAGCATTATTTCATTAACCTCTAAAAAGCTCATTATTTTAAAAACATAAATCCTCTTTATGTCTCTTTTCAGGAAATGCAAAATTCCATTTGTTGCATAATTCTTCTACCATTAATTTGTTCACATTATTTCTGTGTTCGTCTTTCTTAATGCCAACAATGATGGAATAGAATGTTAAGTCTGTGATTACCTCTACTTTTTTGTTGTTTTTAAATATAAACAAAGATTTAAAGACCCAGATAGGAAATGTCAGCACTATATTCTTCCTAGTCAGTTCTAACAAAATATCATCTATCTTAAAAATTGTTCTTCACAGGCATCAAAATCCCTAAATAACAGCCAAAAAACCCCCCAAAAAACCAAAAAAAAAAAAAAAACCTGAGTAAATGCTTGTAAAATCATAACTTCCTGTTGTGAAATTATAACTTGTTGTACTCAAAGAGCAACTGTTATTTAAAAAACAAATGATTTTCTGAAAATAGATTGAAGATCTTAAGTTGCTTCACTGGCTTGTTGTTATACTAATTCCATCAAGTAGGATTTGGTTGATGAAACTGTGAAATAAAACAGTCCATACTTTTTGTTTAGACGAGTAATTTTTCACATGCTTAAAGGAACAAGAATGGAAGTGATCACTGTCTGATATTCCACTTATTTGTGAAATGCTTATGGAATGAATGTGGTTACTAAACATTGTGTTTACTGAATATTAAGGGGAATAAAATATTGCCCTCTTTTCAAAAGAGCTTACTGTTAACAAAGGAGTAAAATCAAAGGGACAAGATAGGCTGGGAGTGGTGTGTGATTGAAGGTGTGTTGATCTGGGGCTGAACTCAATTGCTTTTAAAAGCTTTTTCAAGATCAGGTCAACATTAGTAACCTGACCATATCTGGAGAGAGAAGAGTTGGTAAATTATGGGTTGAGGGAGGGAGTAGCAGTCCGGGGCATTAAAAAACCCTATTCCTTTCCTAGCCACTGTAGATGAATAACAGTGGTTTGCAAACTGACTTTATTCTTAATTAAAATAATGAAATAAAAAAGCCTTATGATACTGGGTTACTGACATAAATTAGAATTTTCAGGCACTCCCAAAGTTTCATTTTAACTGTTAATTCCAACGCTGTTTCTCTCTAGAATCTTCTAGAAATGGAACACTTTGATTTGTCTTCCCTCCCTATATTTCTGATGTTCTGTCAAAAATATTGATAAGCATGGAAGTAATCCAAAAGCTGGACGAAGCAAGCAGTGAGAAAGAGCATACATTTCTAAACTGGATCATCAGTCTCTCGAAAATTTAAATTGATTCAGGAGGACAGGGCTGGAGGCTAACTTTAGTCATAAGGCTAAGAATGTCTTAGGCAAATCATAACCTTGGATCATCTAATTCTTCATGAAATCTATCAACCATGCTCCTGTTTTACCACAATGACTAGAGTAGTGCTCACTCATAAAATCATGTTTATCATGCTAAAGATAACACTTACTGAGTGAACACCAAATTCTGGGCACTCTGCTCAGGGGTTACCATGCATATGCCGAAAAGTTTATAAAGGCATCTCTGTCAAGTGGTTCATTGATTTCACCAATATTCACCTCATTTTTTTTTCACTTGGGATAGTTGATTTATTTTCATCATTTCTTCTCTTGCAGCTCTTCTTTATGCAACTATTTTTGGAAATGTTACCACAATTTTCCAGCAAATGTATGCTAACACCAACCGGTACCATGAGATGCTGAATAATGTACGGGACTTTCTGAAACTCTATCAGGTCCCCAAAGGCCTTAGTGAACGAGTCATGGATTATATTGTCTCAACATGGTCTATGTCAAAAGGCATTGACACAGAAAAGGTATGGGTTATTATTATGGTTCTTGTTATTTATTTTCTGTTTCAATAGGATCTTCAGATGCCCATAGCTTTCCCACTCACATATTACTTGTATAATTGCTTTATAAATGTTACTCTTTATTTCATAAGTGACATATCAGTCAATCATATTATTTAGTGCTTGGAAGGTGGAAAATGTTCAACCATTAATCATCAATTAGTACTAGTCATCAAATTCAATTTAGGAATTGTGGTTCCTGAAAACAGCTAATTATTTCATTTCCTCAAAACATTCTCATTACCACTCAGAGTAATTTGTCATATTCCTCTAAAATGCTAACTGTGATGCCATTTCTTTTGCTAGATTTTATTCTTGATTTCTCTTTTGACATTTTGCCCATTTAAAATTCAGAAAGAAACTTCCTTGCTTATAACTAAAAGATTATATATCTTCTATTCTACCCTCTACTTAAATTTCTCTTCTCTCTATCACACGTTCTATAATGCAACTTATAGTTCTTTGTTTTCCCTTTTTCCCTACACAAATCTATGAAATGGATATGACCCTTGCAATCCACCTGTCATGTCTAATTTCTTGCTTGTCTTTTCATGGAACCTCTTTAAATTTTTCCCATCTAACTCATATTAGGGGCAAAGAAGAAACCAAAGTCCTCCTCATGATAAACAAAATCAAATAAATTCTCACTTCCTACACCCAGCTGATTCACATTCAATATAGGGAATGACAAGTAGGGCTTGCACATAAGACTTCTAGAGAAAACTGATCTTAAGCTATTTCACTTTATAAGTATCAGCGAAGTCTTTATTTTTAGGTACTGATTTTTGACATATGATAATCAGATAGCACATAACCTTCCTTGCCATTTCCCACAAATTTTATTTTTTTAATCATATGAGGTTGACTTGTAGTTTTTCTTTCAGACCTGCTCAACAAGCACCTTACAATGTCAAAGTGAAAGAGCCAATGAACAAAGTAGATGTTTAGTTAGGGGAATTTCATGAAACAAGTAGGAAGTTGTAAGCCAGAGCAGGTGTTAGGAGCAGAGGATTGAGGGGAGTTGAAGGGAACGGACTTGAGGGTAAGAGCTGAGGGAGGGAAGCCTTCAGAGAGAGTGCAAGTGAGATACTGGAGGCTAGCTATGTGGAAGAGTTATAAAAGAGGGTGAGATTTGCTCTTCTTTTGACATTTTACAAGATGCAGTTAAATGGCCCCTTAAAGTGGAATGTGTGACCACAGAGGGGAAAAGGAAAAACTGCATACCTGTGGAATTTGATTACTGTGTACCTGAACTGATATAAGGTTAGTAGGGAGGGAATCCAAAGAAGGAACAGGATCTTCTTGAGGGGTGCACGTGAGAGTCAGTGTTTAAATCGCTAGAAGCAGGATATTCTCTGAGGTCCACATTCAATGACACTGAGCTCAAGACGCAACCATTTACCTTGTCAATCACTATCTCAGTTAGAAGCTTTTCTTTCCAGAAAATTCAGTGGGGTCTCATGGTAGTTGACAGATAACATCAGTAAACTGATGGAATAATAACCCTTTACACTAGAAAAGTACCTGACCCAGAGCTTATGCCACAGATATGGTACATGGCAGATTTTTTAGTTCCCTTCTCTAAGTTCCCAGATGCTGGGTTAGTTCGGGAATGGAACCAATAGATTCTCACAAGCTTCCCCTCTAGTACCTGCTCAACTGTCTGCTTCATGACGCAGTTAGGGTGTAATATACTGGCATTAGGTGTTCACGGAAGTGCACCCACCATGTAGTTCTTATTATTGACATTTTTTTTGGTTGTTTGCTGTTCATCATTTGTTGTCATAGAAATGTACTTCTGATTGGTAGAATATCCATGGGCAAGGGAGTAATAGGAAAAAAAAATGGGGAGGTTAATATTAAAGGTGAAATAAAATTTTAATTCACATAAAAAGATTTTTAAAGAAATAAGTAAAAATATTAAAATGAATTAACTTTTGGATAAGACAAAATCATGGATGTGCCTCCTAACTAAATGGGAAATCTTTAGAGTAGTGTTTGACTAGTAGGAAGAGCAGATTTGAAGACTTTACAGAAGTCTTTGTATGTATTAATGCAATGGAGTACATAACAAATTAAGTGATGAATAAATTTGGCTAGAATATGTAAAACCTTTCACACCAAAAGCTATGGAAACAAAAATGAGATAAAGCATCTGCAACAAATATCACAGGTGAAAAGTTAATTACCTTAATATGTAAAGTGATTTTACAGATCAATAAGAAGAATTAGAATACATGGGGGAAATGAGCTGAATGCATAGAAGACAAAAGTACAAATTACTAATAAACATACAAAAAGTCTTATTTTCACTTGTAATGAATAAATATTGAAAGAACAAGAGACTGTCAAATATATGCCTAATATAGAGACTGTCTAATATATGCCTAATAAGAGACTGTCAAATAAATGCCTAATATTAGCAAAGGCTATAGTGACTGACACTATCATATTTTTCTGGTCTGTGTGTAACTTGGTAGGGTGCTTCTTGAAAACAGTTTTACCAAGATAATATCCTAAATTTAGGGATATCTAGACTTCAGTCCTTATGCCTCTTGCCTTTTCTGTCTAGAATCTCTCCTCAGTGATATCATACAATCTCATGACTGTAATAATATATGCTAACACCACCCTAGTATACATACTCATCCTGGACCTACTCCCTGAACCACAGATTCTCCTATTCAACTGCCTACTCGTATCCAATGAAACTGTCCAGAACTGAACTCCTAATCATCTCCCATAAACCTGCTCTACTGACATTCTTCCTCAATGCATTTAATGGAAACTCCACGCCTCAGTTGCTTAGGACAAAGCTTCCACGTTGAAACTTCCCCCAAATCCTATTGGCTCCACCTCCATTTCTCACCACCTCCATTGAGATCAGCTGGTTCAAGTCACCATCATGTCCTATCTGGGTTATTCTGTAGCCAAGTGATTGGTCTGTGCATCCACCCCATCCCTGTATAGGTTATTCTCAGCACAGCAGCCAATGAGCTTATATGGCTTTCATAATAAAGCTTTCTATCTTCTTTCTCTCTCTTATCTCTCATCTCTATCTCTTTTTTATCTTATTTATCTCATCCATCCATCCATCTGTGTATCTAACTATTTTATATTCATCTTTACTTTTGATAATAAGAATGACATTGGTTGAGCCTGTTAAAATACAAGGGTAGAAAACAGAAAATGAAAGTTCAATGACAGTAATCACATAAATCCTGTAATTGTAGTCATAATCTTAGAAGTGTAGATTTACTTGAGGATAGCTTCAGTAAACAGCATCTGATTTTTAACAGTTATACCATATTTGATATTAGAGACCTCTCTTAGACTTGCTGTTCCTCAATAAGTGAAATATTTGTCTTCCTATATGTTTCTTATCTTACATTTTGTTAATTGTTTGTTTCAAACATTTTATCAATGGTGGTTGTTATCAAATTTAACTTTTGAGTATGTACTGAAAAAGATCGAAATATAATGTGTGAAATGAAATGTCTTTGTTCTAACGCTTCTCTTGTTAGTTCTAAAACAGCTATTTTTTTTCAGCTGCTGGTACAATAGAATTTAATGATGCATTTCAGCTAATTAGAGAAAACGTTCGCCCCAATTACTGAGATTTCATTCTGTCGCTTCCACATACTTAATTTTATAGATATTTTGAATTCAGCTTTAACCCACAAGCAAATTAATCACTGTGATTTAATTCAGTCTTAGCTTGTCTTTTGTGAATAATGCTTTCTCTAATACAAATTGTGGCATTAAAATCACTACTGATGTGGAGATTGTAGCATTTTTATCATGAAAGTTTGCCTTAGGCAATTTAAAAATATAAAACAGTACCTAGATTAATTTGATTTGGTTGAAAGTATTTTATTGACTACTAATTACTATAGTTGCTTTAAATTCTTTTCAAATTTAATAACCAAAATCCGTCCTCTGGGCTTTGCTACTTGCTAACATTCTGTGCAGTTAAAAGACAAGAGAAATGGGTGGAATGAGTGAGGATTTAAAAGGGAAAGAGCAGATTATGGGAAAAAAATAGAAAGGATGATAGTTAAAGCTCAAAAAATCTATCCTACAGTTTGAAATGATTTTACTGAGAAATAATTCAAATAAAGTAAATGGCTGGGGACTTTATTTTCAGCTTTAGGACTGTATGAAAAAATATATAACTCGTAGCATGTTGTGTAGACCACATATTTCTCATAATACTGGAATCATTTTCAGCTTGTTTTGTAGAATGAAATTTCAAACCTTAAGGTTTTTTATTTTCCACTGTCTAATATTTTTTTTTCTAGCATGTTCTTTGAAGAAACTCAGAAAAAGCTCTTTGGTCTTCATTTCTTGTTTCATGGGTTTTGTAATAAGCATAAAGTTATCAGTAGGCAGATCCCATTATATGAAAAGTTCTGGCAGAATTATGCAAAACATTCAGGCAGAATTATGCCTTTAGAATGTAAAGAAATTGATTTTGAATATTTTAAAATCTTGGATTATTTTTAAACCAGATCTATAACAGAAGCACTTTACTTCTTCCAAATATAGTAGGCAATATATATTTTTTTTCTACGAATTAAAGTAACTTTCTTTTAATCAGTTTACTTTTATACAAACATATTTTTAAATTTAGGAAAGCCTGTCTAAATATTTCTTTGTATTCCTAAATGTGAAAAATGGGGATACATTCTTATATATTCATGGTGTCATTATCTTGGTTCAATATTTAAATTATTTAAATGCCTCAAGAAGTTTTTGTAGCAATGTACAGCTGAACCCAAGAGTGAAAGCACTAGCCTTCCAAGAAGAGCTCCCCCCAGTTAAATATGCCATGTAAGTATATACATGTGAAGATAGTAAAACAAAACTGAATTGGTATTAAGATGCATTAATAGGACTTTTGTCTCTGGATCAAGAGAGGTACTAAGCATCCCAATACAGTCCATGTTATTCAGATCATAGATAAAATATTATGTTCAGCTATCAGCTGGATATTTTAAAAGAAATATTATCAAATGGCAGCACACTTACTAGAAGATAATCATGATCACATAAAGTTCTGGGAATCTTGTTATAAGTTAAAGGAAATATGAATATTTTGTTTGGCTAATTGAAGACTTTGGGGAGAGGTATGACAGGTGACCTGAACTATTTGAAGTATTTAAAGATGCAGTGATCTATCTGCTTCAGGAGGAAATTAAGTCCCTGTGGGTAAAGGGTACAGACAGAACATCGTCCAAAATGAACTTGTAGGTCCTGACACTGAAATTACATGACAGCTGTATCTGAATGATTTAGAGTTCTATTACATATCATAACCTTTTTACAATTAAGAAACATATATTCAAGAGATCCTGTATTAAAAATTACAGAATAAAATTCAGTAATGGTTCAATAATTATTTCCCAACAACTTTTTATTAGTACATCTAAGTACTGTAGTTTTACACATGAAACTAACTGGTTTTTCCAAGGTAGCAGAACAAATACCATCTTAAAAAAATTATGAGGACTCAGTATCCCTGTTGGGGGCTAAACTAGCCCAGGCCCATTGGACAATTGGCGTGTTTTTCCTGTGGTCTTTAAATAAACTGCTTGTTGGGCAAGAGAGACTATGGCTAGTTTATTATTATAGGAAACTATATTTTAACCTGTTTTGTGAAAGCACCATGGCCCAAATATCTGAAAACTGTGACCTTTATATCTATACTTATACATGGCAAGGGAATTTAACTATTGTCATGTACACATGTGCTTCTCAGTTGTTACCTAGTGAAAAATTACAGGGTAAGCATTCAGACTTATTATTGACATTTCTTTTTTCTAGCTGACCTGCAGGCATTACCTGAAAAGGTAGACTTTATCTGAAACCTCAATTATATTTTTCCTTTCATGGATCAGAAGTTAAATAAAATAACACTCAAGGGTTTATTAGAAACATTATAAGTAGATAGGAACTTTAATATTTTCTGTGATAGAAATTTGAAGCATCAAATTATATTTGGTGTGTCATGGCTTTTGGCATGGTTTAAGAGTACTCCAATGCCAGCTTTATATTATTGTTAGCTAATAAAATTACTAGCAAACTTCTTGTGTGTCGGGTAGTAGGCAGTATTATTTTTCTCTAGTAAGGATAGGGAGACACTGTATAACTTAGGTTAAAACCTGAGTGGCTTAAACCTTTCTCTAGGAATAATATTAAGTGCATTATTTTTATGTACCATGTTGAAGTTACGTTATTGCATTAGAGTGGGCTAGTTTGTATTTCATTTTCTCACCACTCTGTCACTAGCCTCTGAGGAGGGGACTACAGAGTCATTTGATAGCTATAGTCCAGGAATGAGAAAGAGTTGTCCATATAGGGCCATGGATGACTTGCTCAGTAGCCTGGCCTTATCTTGACCATGAGGATTGGTTTCCATGCTCAGTGTTCACATCAACAATGGAGATACCACCACCCACCTTACTTAGTTGTCTAGAGGATGAAAAGTGCCCACATAGTGCCTGCATAAGGTAAGCAATAATAAGTGTAATTAAATAATTTAGTTTATTGAGGTTATAATCAATTGACTTCCTCCTTTACTAATCATAAACTATAAAAAGTAGGTCATGCCTGGCATCATTTTTACCTTAGTCTTTGCTTGGTATTCAGTCCATACTGTTGTCTTTATTTTTTTTTATCAAGCATCTTTTCCGACCATAAGACTAGAAATCAACTACAAGAAAAAAATTGCAAAAAACCACAAACACTTGTAGCCTGAACAGTATGCTACTAAACAACCAGTGGATCATTGTAGAATTCAAAGAAGAAATAAAAAAATACCTAGAGTCAAATTAAAAAGAAAACACAGTAATCTAAAATCTATGGGGTGCAGCAAAAGCTGTTCTAAAAGGGAAGTTTATACAAGCCTATCTCAGGAGACAAGAAAACTCTCGAATAAACAACCTAAACTTATATCTCAAGGGACAAGAAAAAGAACAAACAAAACCCAAAGTTAGTAGAAGGAAAGAAGTCATACAGATGAGAGCAGAAGTAAATGAATAGAGCCTGAAAAAATATAGAAAGATAAATGAAAGTAAGAGCTGGTTCTTTGAAAAGATAAACAAAATTGATAAACCTTTAGCCAGACACATCAAGAAAAAAAAGCGAGAGCCTGAATCAATAAAATCAGAAATAAAGAAGTAGTTACAATCAACAACACAGAAATACAAAGGCTCACAAGAGATTACTATAAACAGTTATATGCTAATAAAATGAACAACTTAGAGGAAATGGATAATTTCCTAGAAATATAAATCTCCCAAGACTGAACAAGGAAGAAATAGCAAATATGAACAAATTACCAGTAATGAAATTGCATCAGTAATAAAAAAAAAAACTTCCCAACAAATGAAAGTCAAATCAAAACAACAATGAGATATCACCTCACACCCATCAGAATGGCTATCATCAAAAAGACCAGAAATAACAAATGTAAGTGAGGCTGTAGAGAAAAGGGAACCCTTAGACACTGTTGGTGGGAATGTAAATTGGTATAGACACTATGGAAAATAGTTTGGAGGTTCCTCAATAAACAGAACATAGAACTACCATATGATCTAGCAATTCCACTCTTGGGCACATATCCAAAGAAAACAAAACACTAATTTGTAAAGATACATGCACCCCAGTGTTTATAGCAGCATTACTTACAATAGCCAAGATATGGAAGTAATCTAAGTGTCCATCAACAGGTGAATGGATAAAGATGATGTGCCACACACACACACACACACACACACACACACACACACACAGGAATACTACTCAGCCATAAAAAAGAATGAAATTTTGCCTTTTGCCACAATGGGGGACCTGGAGGATATTACACTTAGTGAAATAAGTCAGAGAGACAAGTACTGTATGTTATCACTTTATATGTGTAATCTAAAAAATAAAACAAACGAATGAATATAACAAAAAAGAAACAGACTCAGATATAGAGAGGAAAGTAGTTGTTACCAGTGGGAAGAGGGAAGGTGGAGGGGTAAGATGGGGTAGGGGATTAAGAGGTACAAACTACTATGTATAATAACTTTAAATGGAGTATAATCTATAAAAATTTTGAATCACTATGTTGTACAACTGAAACTAATATAATGTTGTAAATCAATTATACCTTGAAACCGTGGTTTCACAAGGGGAAAGAAAAAAAAGGGAAACATGGTTTTGCAGGATATTGTAGTAATTGCTATGGAGTGGTAAATAAAAGTATACATAGTCCCTGCTCTTGTGTTGCTCTGAGTTTAATGTGAGAGGAAAGACTTAAATAACCAGAGTTAAATGTATGATTCCAAACTGTGATGATGCTTGAAATATAATGCAGAGAACTATGGAAGATTTAAAAATAATAGAAGAGGGAGTGGATCTAGTTAAGGTTGGAGGATGTAGGTTTAAGACGGCAATGGAGAAAGCAGTAAAATTTGAACAGAAAAGCTTGTTAGAAAATGAAACTTCACATATTTTATAACAGAACTCAAATTACCTGTATGCTAATCCTCAAGTAACTGGTCTGAAGATGGAAAACAAAAGAAAGGAGAAAAAACAAAGGTCTAGTTAGTACATTAGCTACTTAAATCATTAATTAACTATACATAGACTCTACATTCTATGTGCTATGGAATAATTTGAACTGAGTATTCATATTGGCTGAAAATCTTACTCTAAAACCAATAACAGCACATACGGGGGCATATGGACTCCACTGGTTCCCTAGTCCTGATTAAGCTAATCAGCACATATTTGTTTAGAAATGGGTCTGCTGCCTTTGTGGACAATTATCAGAGAATACATTCATGACCAGAGCATACTTTACACATTCTGTTTTCATTGTTTCTACCAAGGATGAATAAAATGTTAGAAAAAAATATTTTTCTAACCATTTCCCCCCCAAAATGTTTATTTAATAGAGATACATGACATATAAAATAAGAAATTAGAGCTAGGCACAGAAGAAACTATGATAAATCACCCATAATCCCACCACTCACAGGAATGTAGCTTGCCACAAACATACAGTACCACTATAAGAAATTACAGAATGAATATATCAATAGTGGTCCTACCATCAAACTTATTACTTATATAGGACACCTATTACAAGAAAAAAGCCTGATTCTGTAATCAAAATTTGGTGGAGTACTAGAGTTAATATTCTTGATAATAAATTTATCTTTAATTGGTTTTAAGAAAGTTCTTGTAATAAATCTCCCTACAAACTTACAGAGGAAGAGTTTCATTTCTGTGGCTGTTTGAGTGCTATTGTAAAATGTTCAAAGGTAAGAAAAACCAAAATATTCAAAAACAAAACAAACCAAAACAAACAAGCAAACAAAAAACCCTAAACAGTTTAATTTTTCCTTTTTGATCCTTAGTTTTAAAGTACATTCTAGAAGATTCAAAAGAACTGAGAGAAAACCTCAAATCTTAATTCCATGACCTTTACTTTCTCACTAATAAAACGTGAGACCTGATATCACTTAATCTTAATATACCTCTGTTCTCTATTTGCAATGCTGCATAAGAATGTTAGTGTCAAAGCACGAGCTATTTCACAGAGGTAAATTTTCCAGTTGACTGAAACTTGTTCTTTCCTGCACAATTATTTAAGAATCTTGAGAAAAGCCTTTCAAATGATGTTACATGTTTTCCTTAAAGAGAATATTATATATTACATAAATTAGGAAAATATTTTCTTCACAAGGAGCACTACACCTCCTCATGAATTTAGACATGTACTTGTTTAATACTTTAGCTCCAAATCCATAATAGAGAAAGGCAGTTTGGTTATTATAGTTTTAAGGATAACCTCTTAAAATAGTATATCAAATATTTATTCTTATGTTTGTTCATATTTGTATTGACTTTTATGGACTTCTCATAAAATTAAAATCAATATAAAACAAGACAGTACAACAGACATGCATAAACACTTCCACATATATATACAAGAAAGAATTAAATACAATAGAGGTGTCTAGCCACCTGGAGTGTCATTTTTACTGAATTTGGTCATATTGATCTTTTGATTTTCTTGGCAGCTAAATTAAAAAGAGAAATGTTGTCTATTAAAGGAGGCAAACACATTTGCCTAAAGACTAATATATTTTCTTCTGGCATTGAATCCAAATAGGACTTTGTCATGCAAATCTTTTGTTTGCAAGCAATAGAGTATATTGATTAAGATCAGGGATCAGCAAACTTTTTGTGTAAAGGACCAGAAAGTACATAGTCCAGACTTTGTGGGCCATGTGGTCTTTGTTTCAACTACTTAACTTTGTCATTGTAGCATGAAAAGAGCCATAGACAACATGTAAATAATGAACACTGCTTGGTCCCAATGAAAGCTTATTTATAGTTACATTAATTTGAATTTCATATACTTTTACATGTCATAAAATATTATTTTCCTTTTTTCCCGCAATTATTTAAAAATGTAAAAACCATTTTTAGCTTACTGGCCATACAAACACAAGTGGAAGTCCAGATTTGCCCCTCAGGTCCTAGTTTGCTGACCTCTGCTTAAGATTACTACATCTCTAGTCAGATTGTCAGATTTCTATCCTATTTAAAATTGCAGCATCTCTACCCTTAAAGTCCTTAGGTAACTCCCACAGTTTAATTTTCTTCACAGAACTTATCACAACTTGAAGTATTTTATATATATAGTTCATTTCTTTATTTGTTAAATGTGCCACTATTAGAATAAACATTTCATGCAGGCAAGGAGTTTTGCCTCTTTTGTTCATTGCTGAGTAATTTGCACTTAGAATAGTGATTGGTACATGTTAGATGATCAATAAATTTTTATTTTATCAATGGATATAATTCTGGGGTTCATAAGGACATATACATTTGGAAGCCATTAATATATAAAAGGCCTTGAAGACATGGCTGTGATCACTCAAAATGACATTATAGCTAGGAAAGAGAAAAGAGTTTTGAGAAACTCCTACATTTAATTGAAGTAGATGAGAAAGGGCCTGAAAGGACATTGATCAGTGGTTGGTGATATCAGATCAAAAGCAGAAATATTTTATTTTATGGAAATCAAGAGAGAAAATGAACAACTATCTTGAAATCTTCTAAAATATAAATAAAATGTGAAAAATTCTGCTTGGATTTTTCAACGTAGAGCATATCTGTGGACTTGATAAAAGCAGATTTATTAGAGTAGTGGAGACAGATGAAACATTGGAGTGAGGAGGAGTAATGTGTAGTAATTAAGAGTGTGATTTTGGCATAGGGATAATCAAATTGACATATGGTAATGGTGCAAGTTAATGAATGTAAAAATAGCCCCAAACATGTGGAGAGACATTATATATGACAGAGATAGGCAAATATACATGAGTGGGAAAGGCAAGACCATTCAACAAATGTTATTGGGCATAGGAAAAAAGTTCAATCTGACCTCTCCTTCCCACCATATCAATCAATTCTGGGCTTTAAGACTTAAATATGAAAAACCTGTGTCAATTTCATATGGAACCACAAAGAACCTCAAACAGCCAAAATAATCTTGAGAAAGAACAAAACTGGATACATAACACTTCCTGATTACAAAATACTTTAGAAGTCTTCAGTAATTAAAATAGTATGGTGCAGGCCTAGAGACAGACCTATAGACCATGGAACACAATAGAGAGTTCAGAATTAAATTTGCACATAAATAGTCAACTGATCTTTGACAAGGTGCCAAGAATTCACAATGGGGAAAGGATAGTCTCTTCAACAAATGGTGTTTGGAAAACTGGACATTCAAATGCAAAAGAATGAAATTGGGATCTTATCTAACACCACACACAAAAATCAACTCAAAATGGATTAAGACATTGCCAAGACAATGACAAAAAGACAATCAAGAAAATTTTCCCTATGTTTTCTCCTAGGAATTTTAGAGTTTCAGGTATTATGTTTAAATCTTTGCAATGATTTCTTGGATATGACACCAATAGCATAGGCAACAAAAGCAAAAATCGACAAATGGAACTGCATCAAACCAGAAAGCTTCTGCACAGCAAGGAAAGCAAATAACAGGTGAAAAGGCAACTTACGGAATGGGAGAAAATATTTGCAAACCTATGTCTGTTGAGGGGTTAATATCCAAAATATATAAGGAACTCACACAACTAAACAGCAAAAAAACAAATAACCCAATTTAAAAATGGGCAAATGTCTTGAATAGACATTTCTCCATAAAAAACATACAAATACCCAAAAGGTATATGAAAATGCTGTGTTATAGAAAGAGCAAAAGGGCTTTAAGTCACACAGACCATGAATCTTATTGACCTTTGTAAAATGGAAATAAGATCTGCATTGTATAATTTTCATAAGGATTAAAATTGTTGGTGTCATTTTCTATTTCTTTCAAAATATGAACCAGTTGAATCTAAGAAAACAATATTGAAATCCCTGCCACACTGTGTTTGAACCTGAGGAGGAGGATATTTGATTTGCTACTCTCGTAAAATATTAGATACTGTGATTTCAAAATAGGCGTAAGGCTGACTATCCAGGGCAAGGTTAACTTTTCTTTTTTTTTTTTTTTAACATCTTTATTGGCGTATAACTGCTTTACGATGGTGTGTTAGTTTCTGCTTTATAACAAAGTGAATCAGTTATAAATATACATATGTTCCCAAATCTCTTCCCTCTTGCATCTCCCTCCCTCCTGCCCCTCTAGGTGGTCACAAACTACCTAGCTAATCTCCCTGTGCTATGCGGCTGCTTCCCACTAGCTATCTATTTTACGTTTGGTAGTGTATATATGTCCATGCCACTCTCCCACTTTATCACAGCTTACCCTTCCCCCTCCCCATATCGTCAAGTCCATGCTCTAGTAGGTCTGTGTCTTTATTCCCGCCTTACCCCTAGGTACTTCATGATTTTCTTTTTCTTAGATTCCATATATATGTGTTAGCATACGGTATTTGTTTTTCTCTTTCTAACTTACTTCACTCTGTATAACAGACTCTAGGTCCATCCACCTCACTACAAATAACTCAATTTCGTTTCTTTTTATGGCTGAGTAATATTCCATTGTATATATGTGCCACATCATCTTTATCCATTCATCTGTAGATGAACACTTAGGTTGCTTCCATGTCCTGGCTATTGTAAATAGAGCTGCAGTGAACATTTTGTTACATGACTATTTTGAATTATGGTTTTCTCAGGGTATATGCCCAGTAGTGGGATTGCTGGGTCATATGGTACTTCTATTTGTAGTTTTCTAAGGAACCTCCATACTGTTCTTTATAGTGGCTGTATCACTTTACATTCCCACCAACAGTGCAAGAGTGGTCCCTTCTCTCTATACCCTCTCCAGCATTTATTTTTTTCTCGATTTTTTGATGATGGCCATTCTGACTGGTGTGAGATGATATCTCATTGTAGTTTTGATTTGCATTTCTCCAATGATTAATGATGTTGAGCATTCTTTCATGTGTTTGTTGGCAATCTGTATATCTTCTTTGGAGAAATGTCTATTTAGGTCTTCTGCCCATTTTTGGATTGGGTTTTTTGGTTTTTTGTTATTGAGCTGCTTGTAAATTTTGAAAATTAATCCTTTGTCAGTTGCTTCATTTGCAAATATTTTCTCCCATTCTGAAGGCTGTCTTTTCGTCTTGCTTATGGTTTCCTTTGCTGTGCAGAAGGTTTTCAGTTTCATTAGGTCCCATTTGTTTATTTTTGTTTTTATTTCCATTTCTCTATGAGGTAGGTCAAAAAGGATTTTGCTGTGATTTATGTCATAGAGCATTCTGCCTTTGTTTTCCTCTAAGAGTTTGATAGTGTCTGGCCTTACGTTTAGGTCTTTAATACATTTTGAGTTTATTTTTGTGTGTGGTGTTAGGGACTGTTCTAATTTCATACTTTTACATATACCTGTCCAGTTTTATCAGCACCACTTATTGAAGAGACTGTCTTTTCTCCACTGTACATTCTTCCCTCCTTTATCAAAGATAGGGGGACCATATGTGCATGGGTTTATTTCTGGGGTTTCGATCCTGTTCCATTGATCTATATTTCTGTTTTTGTGCCAGTACCATACTGTCTTGATTACTATAGCTTTTTAGTATAGTCTGAAGGCAGGGAGCCTGATTCCTCCAGCTCCATTTTTCGTTCTCAAGATTGCTTTGGCTATTTGGGATGTTTTCTGTTTCCATACAAATTGTGAAATTTTTTGTTCCAGTTCTGTGAAAAATGCCAGTGATAGTTTGATAGTGATTGCATTGAATCTGTAGATTGCTTTGGGTAGTAGAGTCATTTCCACAATGTTGATTCTTACAATCCAAGAACATGGTATATCTCTCCATCTATTTGTATCATCTTTAATTTCTTTCATCAGTGTCTTATAATTTTCTGCGTACAGTTCTTTTGTCTCCTTAGGTAGGTTTATTCCTAGATATTTTATTCTTTTTGTTGCAATGGTAAATGGGAGTGTTTTCTTAATTTCACTTTCAGATTTTTCATCATTAGTGTATAGGAATGCCAGAGATTTCTGTGCATTAATTTTGTATCCTGCTACTTTACCAAATTCATTGATTAGCTCTAGTAGTTTTCTGGTAGCATCTTTAGGATTCTCTATGTATAGTATCATGTCATCTGCAAACAGTGACAGCTTTCTTCTTTTCCGATTTGGATTCATTTTATTTCTTTTTCTTCTCTGATTGCTGTGTGACTCAAACTTCCAAAACTATGTTGAATAAGAGTGGTGAGAGTGGGCAACCTTGTCTTGTTCCTGATCTTAGTGGAAATGCTTTCAGTTTTTCACCATTGAGGACGATGTTGGCTGTGGGTTTGTCATATATGGCCTTTATTATGTTGAGGAAATTGCCCTCTATGCGTACCTTCTGCAGGGTTTATATCATAAATGGGTGTTGGATTTTGTGGAAAGCTTTTTCTGCATCTATTGAGATGATCATATGGTTTTTCTCCATCAATTTGTTAATATGGTGTATCACATTGATTGATTTCGGTATATTGAAGAAACCTTGCATTCCTGGAATAAAACCCACTTGATCATGGTGTATGATCCTTTTAATGTGCTGTTGCATTCTGTTTGCTAGTATTTTATTGATGATTTTTGCATCTGTGTTCATCAGTGATATTGACCTTTAGTTTTCTTTCTTTGTGAAATCTTTGTCTGGTTTTGGTATCAGGGTGATGGTGGCTTCATAGACTGAGTTTGGGAGTGTTCCTCCCTCTGCTATATTTTGTGAGTTTGAGAAGGATAGGTGTTAGCTCTTCTCTAAATGTTTGATAGAATTTACTTGTGAAGCGATCTGGTCCTGGGCTTCTGTTTGTTGGAAGATTTTTAATCACAGTTTCAATTTCAGTACTTGAGATTGGTGTGTTCATATTTTCTATTTCTTCCTGTTTCAGTCTCAGCAGGTTGTGCATTTCTAAATATTTGTCCATTCCTTCCAGATTGTCCATTTTATTGGCATAGAGTAATTCTGTTGTTTTTGGATGGAACGTCCTATATATATCAATTAAGTCCATCTTGTTTAATGTATCATTTAATACTTGTGTTTCCTTATTTTTTTTTCATATAGGATGATCTGTCCATTGGTGAAAGTGGAGTGTTAAATTCCCCTACTATGATTGTGTTACTGTCGATTTCCCCTTTTATGGCTGTTACTATTTGCCTTATGTATTGAGGTGCTCCTATATTGGGTGCATAAATATTTACAATTGTTATATCTTCTTCTTGGATCGATCCCTTGATCATTATATAGTGTCCTTCTTTGTCTCTTGTAATAGTCTTTATTTTAAAGTCTATTTTGTCTAATATGAGAATTGCTACTCCAGCTTTCTTTTGATTTCCATTTGCATGGAATAACTTTTTCCATCCCCTCACATTCAGTCTGTATGTGTCCCTAGGTCTGAGGTGTGTGTCTTGTAGACAGCATATATACGGGTCTTGTTTTTATATACATTCAGCCAGTCTGTGTCTTTTGGTTGGAACATTTAATCCATTTAAATTTAAGGTAATTATCGATATTTATGTTCCTATTCCCATTTTCTTAATTGTTTCGGGTTCGTTATTGTAGATCTTTTCCTTCTCTTGTGTTTCTTGCCTAGAGAAGTTCCTTTAGCATTTGTTGTAAAGCGGGTTTGGTGGTCCTGCACTCTCTCAGGTTTTGCTTGTCTGTAAAGGTTTTAATTTCTCCATCAAATCTGAATGAGATCCTTGGTGGTTAGAGTAATCTTGGTTATAGGTTTTTCTCCTTGATCACTTTAAATATGTCCTGCCAGTCCCTTCTGGCTTGCAGAGTTTCTGCTGAAAGATCAGCTGTTAACCTTATGGGGATTCCCTTGTGTGTTGTTGTTTTTCCCTTGCTGCTTTTAATATGTTTTCTTTGTATTTAATTTTTGACAGTTTGATTAATATGTGTCTTGGCGTGTTTGTCCTTGGATTTATCCTGTATGGGACTCTCTGTGCTTCCTGGACTTGATTAACTATTTCCTTTCCCATATTAGGGAAGTTTTCAACTGTAATCTCTTCAAATATTTTCTCAGTTCCTTTCTTTTTCTCTTCTTCTTCTGGGACCCCTGTAGTTCGAATGTTGGTGCATTTAATGTTGTCTCAGAGGTCTGTGAGACTGTCCTCAGTTCTTTTCATTCTTTTTTCTTTATTCTGCTCTGCAGTAGTTATTTCCACTATTTTATCTTCCAGGTCACTTATCCGTTTTTCTGCCTCAGTTATTCTGCTATTGATCCCATCTAGAGTATTTTTAATTTCATTTATTGTGTTGTTCATCATTGCTTGTTTCATCTTTAGTTCTTCTAGGTCCTTGTTAAATGTTTCTTGCATTTTGTCTATTCTATTTCCAAGATTTTGGATCATCTTTACTATCATTATTCTGAATTCTTTTTCAGGTAGACTGCCTATTTCCTCTTCATTTGTTAGGTCTGGTGGGTTTTTATCTTGCTCCTTCATCTGCTGTGTGTTTTTCTGTCTTCTCATTTTGCTTATCTTACTGTGTTTGGGGTCTCCTTTTTGCAGGCTGCAGGTTCGTAGTTCCCGTTGTTTTTGGTGTCTGTCCCCAGTGGCTAAGGTTGGTTCAGTGGGTTGTGTAGGCTTCCTGGTGGAGGGGACTAGTGCCTGTGTTCTGGTGGATGAGGCTGGGTCTTGTCTTTCTGGTGGGCAGCTCCACTGCTGGTGGTGTGTTTTGGGGTGTCTGTAGCTGTATTATTGTTTTACGCAGCCTCTGTGCTAATGGATGGGGTTGTGTTCCTGTCTTGCTAGTTGTTTGTCATAGGGTGTGCAGCACTGTAGCTTGCTGGTCGTTGAGTGGAGCTGGGTCTTGATGTTGAGATGTAGCTCTCTGGGAGATTTTTGCCATTTGATATTACATGGAGCTGGGAGGTCTCTTGTGGACCAGTGTCCTGTATTTGCCTCTCCCATCTCAGAGGCATAGCACTGACTCCTGGCTGGAGCACCAAGAGCCTTTCATCCACAGGGCTCTGAATAAAAGGGAGAACAAGTAGAAATAAAGAAAAGAGAGAAAGCAAGAAAGAAAGAAAGAAAGAAAGGGAAAGAAATGAAAGGAAGGAAGGAAGAAGGAGAGGGAGTAAGGGAGGAAGGAAGGAAGAAAGAAATAAAATAAAATAAAATAAAATAAAATAAATTTATTAAAATAAAAAATATGTGGAAAAAAAAATTTTTTAAGTTAAAAAAGAAAAAGAAAAACGGACAGACAGAACCCTAGGAGAAATGGTGAAAGCAAAGCTTTACAGACAAAATCTCACACAGAAGCATACACATACACACTCACAAAAAGGGGAAAGGGGGAAAAAATAATATATCTTGCTCTCCAAGACCACCTCCTAAATTTGGGATGATTCGTTGCCTATTCAGGTATTCTACAGATGCAGGGTACATCAAGTTGATTGTGGAGCTTTAATCTGGTGCTCCTGAGGCTGCTGGGAGGCATTTCTCTTTCTCTTCTTTGTTCACACAGCTCCTGGGGTTCAGCTTTGGATTTGGCCCCGCCTCTGCGTGTAGGTCGCCTGCGGCCGTCTGTTCTTCAGACCGGACGGGGTTAAAAGAGCAGCGCTTTGGGGGCTCTGGCTCACTCAGGCCGGGGGGAGGGAGGGGTATGGAGTGTGGGGCGAGCCTGCGGCGGCAGAGGCCAGTGTGACGTTGCAGCAGCCTGAGGCTCACCGTGCGTTCTCCTGGCTAAGTTGTCCCTGGATCACGGGACCCTGGCAGTGGCGGGCTGCACAGGCTCCCAGGAGGGGAGTGGAGTATAGTGACCTGTGCTCGCACACAGGCTTCTTGGTGGCGGCAGCAGCAGCCTTAGCGTCTCATGCCCGTGTCTGGGGTCTGCGCTGATAGCCGCGGCTGTGCCCGTCTCTGGAGCTCCCTTAAGCAGCGCTCTTAATCCGCTCTCCTCACGCACCAGGAAACAAAGGAGCAAGAAAAAGTCTCTCGCCTCTTCAGCAGCTCCAGACTTTTTCCCGGACTCCCTCCCTGATAGCTGTGGCGCACTAGCCCCCTTCAGGCTGTGTTCACGCCGCCAAACCCAGTCCTCTCTCTGGGATCTGACCTCCGAAGCCGCCGGAGCCTCAGCTCCCAGCCCCCGCCCACCCCGGCCGGTGAGCAGACAAGCCTCTGGGGCTGGTGAGTGCTGGTCGGCACCGGTCCTCTGTTCGGGAATCTCTCCGCTTTGCCCTCCGCACCCCTGTGGCTGCGCTCTCCTCCGTAGCTCTGAAGCTTCCCGCGCTCTGTCACCCGTAGCCTCCGTCGGCGAAGGGGCTTCCTAGTGTGTGTGGAAACCTTTCCTCTTTCACAGCTCCCTCCCACTGGTGCAGGTCCTGTCCCTATTCTTTTGTCTCTGTTTTTTCTTTTTTCTTTTGCCCTACCCAGGTACGTGGGGACTTTCTTGCCTTTTGGGAGGTCTGAGGTCTTCTGCCAGCGTTCAGTGGGTGCTCTGTAGTTGTTCCACGTGTAGATGTATTTCTGATGTATCTCTGGGGAGGAAGGTGATCTCCATCTCTTACTCTTCCACTATCTTCCTCAACCTCACCAAGGTTAACTTTTGAGTCACTCAGGTCTTTGGGCTTTCCCAGAATGTTACTCATATTTTGTTGATAAAAGAGTGCAGTAGTTGTTGTTGTTAAGCTCTCTTAACCAGTAGACTAGAAACTCTGAAGGTAGTGGCTGTATATATTTTTTTGTCTATATCTGAAAGACAAAACATGTTTCTGGAACTCATAGGTGACCATCAATCGATGCGCAAACGAAATAGGAAACAATGATAGAACTGTTTTAGAGTGCTTTTGAAACTGGTGTAACTCTGATTGGGGCTTGAACCCACACACTGGGACAAAGTGGTAGATAAGAAATGGATTTATTTAGAGAGAACCACACTCCACAGACAGAGTGTGGGCCATCTCAGAAGGCCAGAGTGGCACCAGGGTACGGGGTTGTCAGTTTTTATAGGGGTGGGTAATTTCATAGGCTGATGAGTGGGAGGGGTATTCCAGCTATTTGGGGAAGGGGTGGGGATTTCCAGGAATTGGGCCACCGCCCACTCTCTGACCTCTATGGTTGGCCTTGGAACTGTCTGGCCCATGTGGGTGTGTCATTTAGCTTGCTGATATGTTACAATGAGCATATACTGAGGCTCAAGGTCTAGTCCATCTTGGACCTATTTGGTTCTAATCAGTTTATGTCATTGGGCTATGTCATTCTTTTAAAGGTTGTGCCCTGCCCCCTTCACTCCTGTTTTGCTTTGAAAACCTCTGTGGACTTAGGAAAGCAGTTATACTGCTTTCTTAGTGTATTAGATTAGTTAACACACTTTGCAAAGCTAATATCGTTAAAGGATTCATTAACTGGAAAAATAATAATTGCATAAAGATTTTGTTCAGGTCTAAAGCATCACTAAGGACCAAACATATTCTTTGTCTAAATGAGATTTTCAGTACAGTTTTGAAGTGTCTGGGCATTTAAGAAGATGAAACTGGAATATTTTATAGAGAGCTGTTATAAATTGCAAAATTACAGCTTGGTTTCCCAGAGCAAAGGGTTTTTTGACTAAAGCCTTTGGCTTTTTGCTAGAGGCTAATGCCTCAGGTCAGAGGTTTGGAATTTGGTTTACCCTGGGGCAGAAGGACAAACTGTAGTTGTCTCTGATGAGATTAAACTAATCTTCCAGCCAAGGTGGCACATGTAACTTCAGAGCATACAGACGGTTCTCCTACTGAGGGGCGTTCTCAAGTATTTTTAGCTTTATGAAAAGTAACACAATAAAAGTGTATTAATGGCACCGAATGCAATGCTCTGTTATTAGTTGATGTTCGAGGAGCTCTGGTTGTTTGAAGGAATATTTGCCCTTCCTGAAAAGAGAGGGAAAAAACTTTTAGTTTTTGTTAATACAACGCTCTTAGCTTTATTTAAAAAAAACTTTTTATTTTGAGATAATTGTAAATCACATGCAGTTGTTAGAAACATCATAGAGAGATTCTACCTTTCACTTGGTTTCCCTCAGAACCAGGAAGATGACATTGGTATGAATCATCAACCTTATTCAAACTTCGCCAGTTTACACACACTAATTTCTCTCTGTGTGTATGTGTGTCTGTGTTTGGTTCTACAACCAGCAATTTTATCACAAGCATAGGTTCATGCAACCACCACCACAGTCAAGGTACAGGGCAGTTCTATCACAGGGTCCCTCGTGCTATCCTTTCACTGCCACAGCCTCCTCTTTCACCCACACCTTCCTAAATCCTGGCAACCGCTAATCTATTCTCCAGCTCTTTAATATTGTCATTTCAAGAATGCTATATAAATAAAATCATGTAAACTTGTGACATTAGCTTTTTTCATTGTATGTGTAACTCCCTTGAGATCCATCCAAATTATTGTGTGTATCGCTAGTTTGTACCTTTTCATTACTGAATGGTATGCCATGGCATAGATGTACCACAGTTTGTTCAGCTATTCACCCACTGAAGAAAATTTGTGTTGTTTCCATTTGGGGCTATTACAAATAGAACTACGATAAACGTTCATGGACAGGTTTTTGTATGGATGTTAATTTTCCTTTCTTTGGGATAAATGCCCAAGAGTGTAATTGCTGGGTCATATGTTAAGCACATGTTAGTTTTGTATGAAACTATCAGAGTAGATATACAGTTTTGTATACCCACCAGCAATATATGAACAATCTGTTTTCTCTGCATCCTCGCATCATTTGAGGTTATCACTTTTTTTTATTTTAGGTGAGCAGTAATATCACATTGTAGGTTTAATTTGTATTTCCCTAATGGCTTATAATGGTGAACATATTTTCATGTGCTTATTTTTCATCTGTTTGTTCTCTTCAGTAAAACATCCTTTCATGTCTTTTGCCTGTTTACGAAGTGGATTATTTTTTTTAATGTTGAGTTTTGGTACTTCTTATATATTTTAGATATTTGTCCCTTGTTGGATATATGATTTGCAAGTATTTTTTTCCAGTTTGTTGTTTGTCTTTTCATTCTCTTCAAGTTTTATAGTCTTATATTTTATATTTAAGTCCATGATGCATTTTGAGTTAATTTTTGTGTAAGATGTAAGATTTAGGTTGAAGTTTGGCCTTTTTTTGCCACTGTATGTCCAATTTTTCCAGCACCATTTGTTGAAAAGAGTGTCTTTGCCAATATCATTCTGTTTTCATTGCTACAGCTATATAATATACCATAACATTGGATAGAGTGATTCCTACTACCTTGTTCCTTTTTCAATGCTCTGAGCTATTCTAGATCTTACACCTTTCCATTTACATTTCAGAATAAGCTTGTCTGTGTCTACCAAAAAACCTTGCTGGAATTTTGATAGGAGTTGCATTAAACTTATAGATAAATCTGGGGAGAGTTGACCTATTTACTATGTTGGGTCTTCCAATTCATTAATATGGTATATCTCTCTATTCATTTAGGTCTTCTTTGATTTCCTTCATCAGCATCTTGTGATTTTCAGAAAACAGATCCTGTCCCTGTTTTGTTAGATTTACTATTTTATTTTATAAATTATAAATGATATTATGTTTTAAGTTTTCATTTCCATATGTTCACCATTACATTTTGTTTTTTTGAATATTTCTTTAGCCTCTCATCTATTGCTTTTCCTCACAGTCAGCACACACCTCCAGCAAAATTTCTAACAATTTGCTGTCTTTGACCTGCCATATGCAGAAACTAGGTCATGTTTGCAGGATGTGGGGCTCTGGTAGAGTTCCTTGAAGAATCAAGTGACGTCTGAGGGCATCTGTTACATGCAGATCTCACATGCGTGTGTGACGGTCTTTTCTCCTATTCATGGACAGTTTTACTTCTCTTGTATTCATGGCTATTTTCTGGATGATGAGAATTGCAACAAGTTTGATTATTGTCATGTCTGGTTTCTCAGCAATGAAGACATTGGTAGCAAATAGCAATGTAAGTAATACATAAAACAAAATTCATTCAGAGTTAATTTCCCCGAAGTCCCTTTAATAATGTCAACATAGCATGCTATATCAAAAAGATGATCATTTGGTTTCTAGTATATTGCAGAATATTAATGAGTTTTGAAGGAATTTCTTAAACTTAAGAAAACCTATGTATGTCTCCTGTGCTACTAAATGGGCTCATGTATATAAGGAAAGTTTGTTTATTTTTGGTCCTTAAAACATTGAAATGGTTTAGTCACCATGACAACATATATACTATTAAGTAAACAGTGAAAAAACTGGCAGTATTTACTGTTCTGTTTTCAGGTCTTATTAACAGCATTGATACAAACTTAAGATAGTAGACACTACATTTAGTGATAGAAATTCGTTATGATGTACCAGTCATTTAAAAAAAGCTGTTTCAACTACATGAAGTGAAAAAAACATAAATATTGATTAATTATAAATGACCAAGATCTCACTTTGGTTTGGCCTGAGTAGATCAGCTCTCTTTTTCCCAAACATTCCTTAATTATACATTCTTCTGAGCTGCTGCCAATAATGTATTTTCCCTAAAGCTGGCTTCCTTTTTGCAACTTGTTCACTTTTCCTTGTAACTTTGACAGACTAGTGAGTTTGTCTTATTTTCCTGGTGAGATAGGCAAGCAACTTATATGCAAAAACTCTTTGTAACTATTCATTAATGCCACTTCCTATGTATGTTTTACATAAAAATACACTCTATGCCAGTAGTGTGTAATTATTGAATGAAATTAGGTAGTTGTGTCTCCTGCAGTGTTCTATTCCATACATGGTACAACTTAATTCTATCCAAATTTGCCTAATGCTAATACTTTTAGTGGTTGGAAAATGGTGATAGTAATGATTTTCCATATAGTGTTTTATCAGAGAATGGTACTCACCCACACTACATACACAAAAATAACCTGTACAAATCATAGACATAAATATCAATAAGTTTTTATATATGTATATACCATGTAACTGCTACCTAGATGAAGATAAAAACACTTTTATCACCCCAGAAGGCTCATCCCACGCCATGTCCAGGCAATTACTGTCTCCTCCCTACTCCAAATAAACCACTATTTAAAAAATTGAGATATAATTCACATATCATAAAATTCACCATTTTAAAATGTACAATTCAGTAGTTTTTAGTAGATTCACATGGTTGTGTAACCGTCACCACTCTCCATAACATTTTCATCACCCCGAAAAGAAACTTCATCCCCATTCGCAGTAAGTTATTCTATTATCCCCTCTCCCAAGCCCTTGGAAAGGACTAATCTACTCTCTGTCTCTATAAATTTGCTAAATCTGGACATTTCGTATAAGTGGAATCATATGATATGTGGTCTTTTGTGACTGGTTTATTTCACTTAGCATGTTTTCAAGATTCATCCATGTTATATGTAGCATGTATCACTACTTCATTTCTTTTTAATGGCTGAATAATATTCCCCTGTATGAATTTACCACATTTTGATTATCCATTCATCAGTTGATGGGCATTTGAGTTGTTTCCTGTAACCACTATTTTGATGCTAAACTTCACATAAGTGGAATTATACAGTATATATGTAGTATTCACTTATATGGATATATCAAAATTTCTCTGCTCATTCTATGGCTGATGGACACGAGGGTTGCTTCTAAGTTTGGGCTGTTATGAATAAAGATGTTATGAAATTCTTGTACCTGTCTCTTTTTTTTTTTTTTTTTTTTTTGTGGTACGTGGGCCTCTCACTGCTGTGGCCTCTCTCGTTGCGGAGCACAGGCTCCAGACGCGCAGGCTCAGTGGCCATGGCTCACGGGCCCAGCCACTCCGCGGCATGTGGGATCTTCCTGGACTGGGGCATGAACCCACGTCCTCTGCATCAGCAGGTGGACTTTCAACCACTGCGCTACCAGGGAAGCCCTGTACCTGTCTTTTCATGAACATATTTACAGACTTCTGTAGTATATATACATAGGGATGAAATTGATGGTTTGTAGTATTGGTAGAAGTTTGGTTTTATTAGAAATTGTCAAAGAGTCTTGGAAGTGGTTGTACTATTTGACATTCCCACTAGAATGGGATAGTCCAGTTAACTATCTGATAACTGATAGTCCAGTTGCTCCACATGTTCTCCAGGACTTAGTATATTGTCAGCCTTTTACATTTAGCCATTGTGGCGTGTGTGTATTGGTATCTAATTGTGGTTTTAATTTGCATTTCTGCATACTTAATGGTTTTGAACACCTTTAAAAGTCATATTATCTGTATAGATAATCTCTTGTAAATTGCCCAACTCTTTTTAAATTTTTTAAAATTAGGTTTTCTGCCTATATCCTATTGATTTGTAGACGTTTTTCATGTTATCTGAAATATGACTCCTTTGTAAGATACATGTATTACAAATATATTCTTTCAATCTAAGGCTTATATTTCATTTTCTTAACTTTGAAAATTATATTTATTGTACGTGCTTTTAAAAATTAGTTTTAATATAGTCTGTATGTTGTTTCTTATAATTTACTTATGCATGAAATACTGCCATAGAAAATCTAGGGGGAATAGTTGAGCATGTAAATATTCAAGTAACTGTACTCTTTTGTCTATTCCAGTTGTCCCAGAGAGCTAAATTCCTGAGACATGTTACGAATAGTGAAGGGTATAATTTACAAGGAAGCTTTGTCTGATATTGCTATCCCATTTCAACTATACAAAATAACATACCAGGCTTTATTCAATAAGAACATATTGATCAGGGTCTAGTCTATAAATGTCGACATATTGGGAGAGTGAGTGGAAGAGCTTGGTGTTCTTTGAAAGATATCTGCTTTTATAGTACATAGACATCTTACACATAAACACTGTTATATATACTGTATCTGTCATCTGTATGACAGAGTTGTGAAAAAATGTTTCAATATGATCTCAATTGTTCAAACATTGGGATTTTGTTTTATTTGATTTATTATTCTGCTTAATAATTTCCTAATCTTTTCAAGACAACTTAACTTTCTAGCTGTTATTTTTTGTATGCTTGATTTTATCCATCTGGATACACACATGCACACATATATGGAATTATTTGGAATTGGAAGCAATATAAATAATCAACCCACATATCTTTTGCTTCATTTACTACTCATGACTTCTTTTGACTACCTTTACTTTCTACAGTTTATATTAAATTACATAAATATATTAAATTACATTAAGTAATTTGAAAGAGACCCGATGCATATCTTTAGGAACTGAATGGTAGGTTGAGACATGAACATTCATAGTCACAATCATTCTGGAAATAATTGTCACTACTGATTTAGTGGTTCCAATTTCTGTATCATTCATTTTCTTTGGATAATACCCGTCTGTTTGAAAGGAACTTTTTTAAAAAATGAAAGTTATATAATTTAAGGTGCATAACATGATGATTTGGTTACATATACATAGTGGAATGATTACTGCAGTCAACCTGATTAACATATCCATCTCCTCACATAGTTACTATTTATGTTTGTGTGTGGTTTTAAAAGTAAACTTTAAAAGCTAGAAATTGTCATACTGAGTGAAGTAAGTCAGACAGAGAAAGACAAATATCATGTGATATCACTCATATGTGGCATCTAAAATAAGGGTACAAATTAACTTATCTACAAAGCAGATAGTTACAAATGTAGAAAACAAACTTATGGTTACCAGGGGGAAAGGGGGCGTGAGGGATAAATTGGGAGGTTGAGATTGACATACACACACTACTATATATAAAATAGATAACTAATAAGGACCTACTGTATGGCACAAGGAACTCCACTCAATGCTCTGTAATGACCTATATGGGAATAGAATCTAAAGAAGAGTGTATATATGTATATGTATAATTGATTCACTTTGCTGTACAGCAGAAACTAATACAGCATTGTAAATCAACTATACTCTATAAATATTCATTTAAATAAATAAATAAAGGGATCAATTGCATATACCCACTCTTTTTTAGATTCTTTTCCCATATAGGTCATATCCATGTGGAAAGAACATATAGAACATATTCATGTTTTTTCCAGGCATTAATCAACTTTGCCCTTCCAAAGTAACATCTGTTGGCTTCAAGAACCGTACATTGATTTTGCCAGTTGCTGCGCTTTATATAAATGGACTTATGTAGAGAATACTCTTTCATGTCAGGCTCTTTTTTAACCAGCATTATGTTGTTGAGATTCAGGTGTATTATGTGTAGT
This sequence comes from Neophocaena asiaeorientalis asiaeorientalis, assembly GCF_003031525.2. Classification (NCBI taxonomy): domain Eukaryota; kingdom Metazoa; phylum Chordata; class Mammalia; order Artiodactyla; family Phocoenidae; genus Neophocaena; species Neophocaena asiaeorientalis. The sequence continues at coordinate 466,777 of NW_020171993.1, forward strand.
TGTTTCTTCTTTCATTCTTGTTGCTGAGTAGCAGTCCATTGTGTGAATATGCCACAATGTATTTATCTATTCTAATGTTTATGGATCTTTGGGTAATTTTCAGTTTGGAGCTATTATGAATAGTGCTGCTACACTTGTTCATATGGTTTTGTCCATATATATAGACATTTCTGTTGAGTGTATACCTACAAGTTGAATTGTTGGATGTTAAGGTATAATATATATATACAGCTTCTTGTCACCAGGTAATAGAAGTACTAATTCACTTCCACCCACAATATAAGAGAGGAACTCATTCTTTTAGAGATGCTGGGAGCATCATTTGTCATAGATGACTTTTAAAAAGATCATGTTCAGATTGTTTCTAGGATGGTTTCCAATCTTCTGCATAATCAATTACTTTAAAAGTATAATTTTAGAAAATATTTTCACATGTGTAAAAGTGTTCTTATTTAGTCAGATATATGCACATATAAAAATACAGACATGAGATAGAGAATAGAGAACAATAGAAACTCTAAATTTCATCAGAGCCCTACCTTTGGAAAGTTAGTAGCCCCAAACAGCAGCTTTAACAAGTTAAAAAATTGGTAACAACTGCTATTTGTTTCTTTTCACTGCTCACCCTACTAGAAAACCAAGATCATGAAAAACTTGGTAGAATTGGTTTTCTGTGTTTTTTAAACAAAAACCTTAGGTCTCACTTTTGTATATGAAGTCTAGTCACAGGAAATTTATCTGTAAAGTGAAACCTATGTATTTTAATCTATAATCTCTCACTGGTTAGAGCAGTCTTCTGTCACTAAATATGACCTTTTACTTTTAAGAAATGGAAGTTAATTTACTTTGGTTTTATTTCATTACATGGTTCTGAGTTAATTATCTAGAGGTTTTGATACCCCCAGAAATTGGCAGACTAACCTCCAGACAGCTGCTCTCTCTTGGTCCACATGGCTGCCAGGCTATAGTTAAAAATAATAATAGTAAGGTGAGCTTTCTTTTCTTCTTATAAAATGAATGAGAATTGAATTCCTGTAGAGAACACTACTCCACTTGTTGGCAGTCTTGAACTCCTCATTCCCAGGAAGGATTGTAAAAATGTTTTATGTGCAAATGTCACTTGCCTGACATTTTCCACTAATTTTCACTAACTTAATACCCACTCAGTTGGATTGGTGAGCAGTGATTAATTAGCAATGCATAACAATTGCATGAAAGGGAGCAGAAATTTTGAAGAATGTCAATGATGACTTCAATGCCTATCAAAATGTCATCAATGTATTTATTCCATTGCCCTAAGAAAACTGGATCATCTTCACTAATCAGTTATTACTAAAGATAGCTGATACTATATTATTCCTGATACAGGATTTTATAGATAAACAGCAAAATATTTTAGAGCCGTAAGAGACCTCAAGAGGGAGCCTTGTTTAGTTCACTACCTTCAGGCACTTAAAATACAATTATTCCCATTTTCACTCTAGAAATTTGTTGTAGGTTGATTAGAAGTGGTCCATCTGTGGTCACTGAACTAGGGAGTAGTGGTGGGAAAACACCTCCACTAAGACTAAAGTGTTCCAGCCTCTGTCTCATGTCACTATACAGTTCTTTTGTTTCAGGTGAAATTGCCATTTGTTTCTCTTTCAAATGAAAATGGGAGATTTCAGAGAGAGATTATTAAAATCATGTAAGATACTCTCATATACTACCAGTCAAAGTGTAATTTGGTACAACTTGTTTGGGAAGCAATTTGGCAAGAGCCTTAAAAATGTTTTTATACATTGCTCACTAATTTTACTTCTAAAAACACTGTCCTTAGACAACCAGATATAGGTACAGGGTATTTGTTATGACTTGATTTATGAAAGGTAAAACTGAAAATCTCAATATCCAGTTATAATGCAATGATTAAGTGAATTGTGTTATAATGATATTAGGGATTATTATGCAATGATTCAAATTTTGTTTTTAAATCAATATTTCATGGCATGGGAAATGATTATAATATGACATTGAGTGATTATAGCATGAAATAAAACTTTAGAGACTCAAGTTTTATGAAAATGCTATATACATATATAAATATGTATAAATAATGAAGACATTTTATTTTCTTTTATAGTTTTTTGATTTCCCATGTTTTGTATAATGAGTATTAAAATACATTTTAAAGTATGTTCAAAGAATGAATAAAAGAGGATAAACCTTCTTCCTTTGACTCTAGTCAAGCATTTCCTTAGAGAATCTTGATTTAACTTCTTGGTTTCTAATTAAAGTATGTAGGCTCACTCTTCTTCTAAGCTTCCTCTAAGCACTAATACCATAATGGATGAAAGTGATGGGGGAAGGAATCTACCTGAGTGACATTTATCAAATGTTCTCTCTATGCTAATATCTAGTTCAGATCCTTTCAAGATATACACTACAACTTACGTATAAAATAAGATGACTTCCCTTTGGCAAATAGTAATGGATAAATAAATAATTTGTCAGTGAATCTTCATGTCTTTACTGACACATTCTATATGCATTATATTTACTGGAGCTAAAATGAAAGGGTTTAGTTATAAATGGAAACAAATTTGCAAAGAATTTTGTAGTACACTAAGAACAAGAAAACATCAGAAAGTAACAGATGTTATATTTTATTGCTGGTTGAACTTCACTCAGGAGCATGGCTTAAGAGCTGGAACTCAACAGTTTTGGATTTTGCTAGTAATTTATTGAGAGGCCTTGAGCAAATCACATAACCTTTATGTTATATATATTTGCATTTTCTGTAAAATGGGGCATTGGACTAGGAACAGTAATTTTTCAAGCTTTTCCTATCTGGAAGCTCCAGGGAGTCAGGCACCATGAGAATTTTAGCTCATGGATCTGGAGGGCCTGCATAGTAGCCAGCATGTAACTAGCATATAACCAGAGCTCAGTAGCTATGAGTTAAATGAATGAATGTGACCTCTGGAGCCCTGCCTAGGAGTCTGCTTTTCCGTCAGAGTTTCATCCAGCATAATTCTGCTTGTATCTGCTTTACATATTGGGCATAAGGTGAGATTTCATTAAAAAAGTAAAGGATAATTTTATTGCTGTAAATAAAATTTTGAAATCTCTAGGACAAAGTCCTTTCAACTCCGTGATAATTTAATGTTACTACAATGTGCTATTATTTAAAAATACAGATCACAACACCTTTATTCTCATTTTCCCCTTCTATACAATACCAAATTCTATGATAGAGCTGTATATAAATTGTATTTATGACACAGTGAGAGTTGGTCTGTTTTTTTTGATGGATGAATCAGAGGTGACTAGACAGAGAAGGAGATGATGGGGTATGCCAGTCAAAAGGAACAGCATGTGTAAAGGCAAACAGCCATGAGCAAGCATGGCAACTTTAGAGAGGTGACAAATACCATGTGACTGGGATGCAGGGTTGAAGGAAGGTAATAAGGGTTGTGGCTGGAGGAGGCTCCCACCATAAAGAGCCTTGTATGCTTGCTTAGAACTTGAGCTTTATCTGGTGGGAAAGCAAGCTTTTAGATTTTTAAGAAAGTGAGATAACATGATTATGTTTTATTAAAAGAGTTCTCTATAAGGACCTACCATATAGCACAGAAAACTCTACTGAATACTCTGTCATGGCCTATATGGGAAAAGAATCTAAAAAAAAAGAGTCGTATGTATATGTATAACTGATTCACTTTGTTATATACCTGAAATTAACACATTGTAAGTCAACTATACTCCAATAAAATTTTTTTAGAAAAAGGGGTTCTCTAGTCTCAGTGGGTTTTTTTAGGTGTTTTTTTATAATTAATTTTTATTGGAATATAGTTTGCTTTACAATGTTGTGTTAGTTTTTGCTGTACAGCAAAGTGAATCAGTTATACATATACATATATCTACTCTTTTTAGATTATTTTCCCATATAGGTCATTACAGAGTATTGAGTAGAGTTCCCTGTGCTATACAGTAGGTTCTTATTAGTTACCTATTTTATATATAGTAGAGTATATATGTCAATCCTAATATCCCAATTTATCCTTCCTTCTCCCCACCTTCCCCCCTTGGTACCATAAGTTTGTTTTCTACATCTGTGACTTGATTTCTGTTTTGTAAGTAGGTTCGTTTGTACCATTTTTTTAGATTCCACATATAAGCAATATCATATGATGCTTGTCTTTCTCCGTCTGACTTACTTCACTCGGTATGACAATCTCTAGGTCCATCCATGTTGCTGCAAATGGCATTTTGTTCTTTTTTATGGCTGAGTAATATTCCATTTTGGGGTGTGTGTGTGTGTGTGTGTGTGTGTGTGTGTGTGTACACACACACACACACATCTTCTTTATCCCTTCCTCTGTCAATGGAAGGGAAGAAAAAAGACCTACAAAAACCCAAACAATTAAGAAAATGGCAATAGGAACACTTATATCAATAATTACCTTAAATGTAAATGGATTAAATGCTCCAACCAAAAGACACAGACTGGCTGAGTTGATACAAAAACAAGACCTGTATATATGCTGTCTCCAAGAGACCCACTTCAGACCTAGGGACATATACCGACTGAATGTGAGGGGATGGAAAAAGCTATTCCATGCAAATGGAAATCAAAAGAAAGCTGGAGTAGCAATTCTCATATCAGGCAAAATAAACTTTAAAGACTATTACAGGAGACAAAGAAGGACACTACATGATGATCAAGCAATCAATCCAAGAAGAAGATATAACAATTGTAAATATTTATGCACCCAACATAGGAGCACCTCAATATGTAAGGCAAATGCTAACAGCCATAAAAGGGGAAATTGACAGTAACACAATAAAGAGTGTGGGACTTTAAAACCCACTTAGACCAATGGGCAGATCATCCAGACAGGAAATTAATAGGGAAGCACAAGCCCTAAATGACACATTAGACCAGATAGACTTAATTGATATCTATAGGACATTCCATCTAAAAGCAGCAGAATACATTTTCTTCTCAAGTGCACAGGGAGCATTCGCCAGGATAGAGCACATCTTGGGCCACAAATCAAGCCTCGGTAAATTTAAGAAAATTGAAATCATATCAAGCATCTTTTCTGACCACAAAACTATGAGATTAGAAATCAGTTACAGGAAGAAAAAAACTGTGAAAAACACAAACACATGGAGGCTAAACAGTATGTTACTAAACAACCAATGGATCACTGAAGAAATCAAAAACGAAATCAAAAAACACCTAGAGACAAGCAACAATGAGAACATGACAATCCAAAACCTGTGGGACGCAGCAAAAGCAGCTCGAAGAGGGAAGTTTATAGCAATACAATCTTACCTCAGGAAACAGGAAAAATCTCAAATAAACAACTTAACCTTACACTTAAAGCAACTGGGAAAAGAAGAACAAACAAAACCTAAATTTAGTAGATGGAAAGAAATAATAAAGATTAGAGCAGAAATAAATGAAATAGAGACAAAGAAAGCAGTAGCAAAGATCAATGAAACTAAAAGCTGGTTCTTTGAGAAAATAAGCAAAATTGATAAACCTTTAGCCATATGCCTCAAGAAAAAAAGGGAGAGGACTCAAATCAGTAAAATCAGAAATGAAAAGGGAGAAGTTACAACTGACACCACGGAAATATAAAGGATCATAAGAGACTACTACAAACAACTATATTCCAATAAAATGGACAACCTAGAGTAAATGCACAAATTCTTAGAAAGGTACAACCTTCCAAGACTGACCCAGGCAGAAAAAGAAAATATGAACAGACCAATCACAAGTACTGAAATTGAAACTGTGATTTAAAAATTCCAGCAGGACTTCCCTGGTGGCGTATACGGTTGAGAGTCCACCTGCCGATGCAGGGAACACGGGTTCGTGCCCCGGTCCGGGATGATCCCACGTGCCGCGGAGCGGCTGGGCCCATGAGCCATGGCCGCTGAGCCTGTGCATCTGGAGCCTGTGCTCTGTAACGGGAGAGGCCATGACAATGAGAGGCACGCGTACCGCAAAAAAAAAAAAAAAATTCCAACAAACAAAAGTCCAGGACTACATGGCTTCACAGCTAATTCTATCAAACATTTAAAGAAGAGTTAACACCTATCCTTCTGAAACTCTTCCAAAAAATTTCAGAGGAAGGAACACTCCCAAGCTCATTCTATGAAACCAGACAAAGATCTCACAAAAAAAGAAAATTATAGGACAATATCACTGATGAACATAGACACAAAAATTCTCAACAAAATATTAGCAAACCGAATCCAACAACACATTAAAAGGATCATACACCATGATCAAGTGGGATTCATCCCAGGGATGTGGTGATTCTTCAATATATGTAAATCAATCAGTGTGATACACTACATTAACAAACTGAAAAATAAAGACCATATGATCATCTCAGTAGATGCAGAAAAAGCTTTTGACAAAATTCAACACCCATTTATGATAAAAACACTCCAGAAAGTGGGCATAGAGGGAACCTACCTCAACATAATAAAGGTCATATACAACAACCCACAGCAAACATCATTCTCAATGGTGAAAAACTGAAAGCATTTCCTCTAAGATCAGGATCTAGTGTCAGTGTTGAGGTTAGATCTTTGGAGCCTAAGGGGTATCTATTATGATACCTCTTGATCTTGGGTTTAATGAAACTGGCATCATAAATACGCAAAAATTTTTCTTTTTCAGACCATGGCATTCTTCCTTTTTTTCACACTTGGTTTGCAGAATTCTAAAAACGATCCCTTATATACAGCCATAGCTCTTCCAAAGAGAAAACTTATTGTCTTAATTAAGAGTCTACTTTGATTTATTTCTATCCTGACATGAAGAGGGGATAAATAATCAACTTTGGAGTCAAATAAAAGAGGTCACTTTTAACTGAATATGTTCTACTGAAATTCAATTTCATTTGTTTATAACTATGAGGTATCCAATGGGGAAATTACCAACGAGAGGTTGGATATGACATTCAATGCAGAGTACATTGAAACTGGGACCAATGGACCAGGTGTGAGAGTCATCTTGCATGATAACTTGATTCTATCACTTAAAACTAAATTTTGCCTTGCTTAAGACACTTATTAGGGCTTTCATTAACAGAAAGAATAACACTATACTCATATTTTGATGACAGACACATCGTGATAGAGCACATGCTCTATATACAGATTGGGAAGGAGCTTGCCACTAGGGATGACTTTGGTCTATATTGAACACTTAGTTTTAATTTGTCACTCTATGACGTCTGGACTTTAGTATATACCTTGAATCAAAATAATGAGGCAATGTCTTAAGGAAAGTGAAAGAAAACGGAAAGATGCACTTAAAATGCAATAAGAATCCTCTTTTGATATGCCACTAAACAGAGAATATAGCTAACATTGGAAGATTTCATTTGCAGCATGAATCTTGAAAGAAATAATTAAAAGGGCATAAAATGACTATTACCAAAATGAATCTAAAACAATGAAAATTCTGTAATGTAAATGGGATAGAAATAGATTGATCCGTTTTCCCATTAAGCTATTCAGTGCAATGTTTATGCATGTGTGTATGTATTTTAAAATTGCTTTTATGTTTTTTGCTTTCTAGCACCAGTTTCATTTTCAACTTGAGGAAAATATAATATTAACATTAGTTAAAGCTTAAAATGTATTCAGGCTCATGCTGAAATACTTTCTTAATTCTGCTTGGAACCTCATCAAACAGCCAAGAAACAGAATTCAGGCAGGAGTGGAAAATGAAATAAAAAGAGCAAACTGCTTCTTTAGAGAACTAAAAAAAACAGTAAATTTTGTAGGAATACTCATGTTCAGTAGGGAAAATAAAAACTAGCCTTTCTTTAACTTTTGCCATGTGTAAGACTAAATTGGGCTAACTTGAGTTCTTTCATTTAATTCCTACAGTGAACCTATGAAATAAACACTATCATCCCATTTCGCAGATGGGGTTTAGAGTCATTAAATAACTTGCCTTAGGTTACAGAGGCAATAAGTGGTAGATTTGCACCCAGACCCATGTCCTCTTGAGGTTGATCTTTTATGCTACCTCTAAGTCATAAGTAATGACTTCTAGGCAGCATATGCTTCCATGTCACCTTGGCCATGCCCCTACCATAGCACTTTTCTCACTGTATTATAGTTGTCTCTTCACATGCCTACCTCCCCCTACTTCATGGTTACCTCCCCCAAAGCAAAGAGCATCTTATTTATCTTTCTAGTTCCAGGAATTTAATGCAGTGGCATGCCCCGTAGTAGAAGCCCAATAAGTGCTTATTGAATGACTAATATTGTCAGAAGTCACTAAAAGTTAATATAGTAAAAAAAAATTATATTATTATGGAAAATAACTGATGTGGAAAGTGCCAATTGCTTCTATATCCCTGTTAGGTGTCCCTTTCCTTAAAGATGAACTCTTTCAGAAAGATGGGTGAGCTGATTGTACTGCATATAGGAATTCAAAGGAGTAAGAAAAAATCCACAAAGATGCTTAAGTGATGTGAGATAGGATCACAGTACTAGGAGAGGTTAAGGGGAGGGATACTGAAATCATTTAATGAACGGTCTTTACATTTATCATGGGCTCGTCTTCTACACATGGAAGCAACCAGCTTTTCATTTCAAACAGAAATTTCCTTTTCATTGATAGTGAACCCCTAATAAAAGGAAAGTCGGGATATTCCAAGCCTTAGGTAATTTTTTAAAGCTTAAAATGCAATTAGTACAGGGAAGAAAACCATTTTATATGAAAACATTATTCAAAATAACTTAATGAGGAAAAATCAACTTAGACTTCAGCTTGAGGGATTCTAATTCTATCAAAGAAAAACATTTCTGATTATAAGGAATAGTTTACCAAGGGAGTTGGGAGAGGATTCTATGTGAATTTGCACGTGCATCTTTAAATTGGGCAGTCCTGACTTCTGTAATCATATCTTGCTTGATGATGCTCTGATAATGTGAGGATAATGTCCATTTTAATCTGGGTCTTTAATTGCCCTGTCTGAAAGCTACAGGGAATAAAAGTTCTGTACCCCTATCTCTCTAAGCATGTTTCTGCCGTTTGTTCCCTCTTCTAAAGGATACTTAGAGCTTATTCTGCTGTTGCTTTCAGCAGTCTTTAGGAGTCAAAGACCCGAATGAGCAAGGGCTGCCATGCAACATGATGTGCCCCGCTTGCCGTCATTGACATCACCAGTTGCCTAAGCCCTACAGAAGGCTGGTGAATATTCTTTCCACTCCCTGAGCACGAATTCATTAGTAAAATGAAAATACGTATTTCAGAGTGAAGAAAACACATTGAGAGTGGAGTTGTATCAGCCATGTCAAATTGCACGTCATGTCGCAAGGGTGCTTTTGTTGTCTTATAACTGGTTAATACGAATCCATCTCCAATGTGTAGTAAAAGTCCATTATCCTGAATTTTGATTTAGTTATGAAAAAATTCTAAAACAGCAACAAGACTAAAATGAATGTTAATGACCTTAGTTGGCATTTTGATGACATTATATTAAATATTTTTCTGAGACACTTCCTGGCCATTTTAAGACTCTGTTGTCTCTATGGTGAGATCCATACCCCCTCAGAGCTTTAGTACATGGTGCTGTATTGTAATAGCCCCTATGCTCATCAGCCCATGGATTTTTATATCTTTCAGAGCAGAGCTGTGTCTTGTTACCGTTTTCCTCAATACACTGTTTTGCAGACTGTGTCATCGTCAATAAGTATGTTAGATTTCTGAAATAGTCCCTCTCTATTTTCTTCTCACTTACGCATCTCTCACTTTCTTCAGGTCCTCTCCATCTGTCCCAAGGACATGAGAGCTGATATCTGTGTTCATCTAAACCGGAAGGTTTTTAATGAGCATCCTGCTTTTCGATTGGCCAGCGACGGGTGTCTGCGCGCCTTGGCGGTAGAGTTTCAAACTATTCACTGTGCTCCTGGGGACCTCATTTACCATGCTGGAGAAAGTGTGGATGCCCTCTGCTTTGTGGTGTCAGGATCCTTGGAAGTCATCCAGGATGATGAGGTGGTGGCTATCTTAGGTACTGTGAACTTTCCTAACGTAGTAGCAAACGTGTAACCGTTTTAGAGATTTTACTTCTCAGGTTTCTTAAGAGAAATTTCCTTTGCTTGGTGACTTTGGAAATGGGGTCACTAATGAGATGATGAATCTCAGTGAAAACTAGTAATTCCGTTTCAGCAGAGAACATCAGTATTGGTCATAGCTTAATGGGCTGCATGAGGGTTTGATTAAACTTTCTTTGGCAACATAGGACAGTGCCTTTTAGACTGGAGGTGATCGCAGCCTAAGGCGGCTGTATCTCCACGTTGGTAAGTGTGAAAATGGCTTGTGCAATGATTGTCGGTTTAGTAACCTGAGTGTTAGTCTCAGAGGGACAATAGAACCCGTGTAGTTCGACATTTCCTTTTAGAGATGTATAAATTGAGGCCCAGAAAACTTTAGTGACTGGCCCAACTAGTTAGTAAATGAGTTAGGACTTGAGTACAGATCATCTTACTCTAAACCTCTGCGCTTCCTCACAGTGGACCTAAGTTGTGAGCTGCAAGTGATGAGGAGGTAAATGAATTTGACCCATTATATTGGAATAATCACAATGCAAGTAAACTTAGGTTTTTAAAGCGGTTTTGTCCATCTACATTTATGAATCAGGGAAGTTATTCAGCTAATAATAAATTTGTTCTAAAATTCAGAGACCTGGTAGATAGTTGCACTGATGACAAAAGGCAGTGACAGAACATGTGAGTGACAAAATTTTTTAAAATTACATGTTTGGGGACAGTGTAACCCATTTTACATTTTATCTTGGTAAAAAAATTGCTAAATGATATTTTAGGTCATTTTCTGCTCAAATATCTGCAGCATGAAGTCCACATAGATAAAAAAGGAAGCAATAAAGAGGTCAGAGGAAAATCATTTCTTGTGATTTTTCAAGTAAAATAAGTTAGAATTGTAGGATGTCAACTCCCTTTTGATCACATTTTTCATGGCTTGTATCTCATGAAAAATGAGCTCAATTTTAAACTATTGGATTTTTTAGCTACTGAGGTCAACCTACCATAGCTTAAATGCCACTTATTCTCATAAGTAAAGACTGACTGATGTATTTTAGAAACTGCAAAAGCAAAATCCAGCCCCAAAATAAAGGACTGATTTCAAAAAACACAATTACTTGAAAAGGACAGAATTGAGAATTGAGAAACAATGACTCTTCATAGGAAAATAAAGTAAAATTTTTATCGTTCAGTAAAATTTGTAAGGGTTACAGAAAATGATTCAGTGTTGCAAATGACTGAACACTATTGTTTGTAACCCTTTTCTTAACTGTTGAGAAATAATATTATATTTATGCATAAATTTCTTTTAGAAACTTTATTTTTGATTTTTTTTGCAAGAAAAATGCATACAGTACTCAGAGTCAGCACTCTGGGTGTGTTTAATGCTGCTTAGTGCTTGTTCTGCTTTGTTTCTTGGAGTATAAAGGAGTTATATAATCCTTCATTAAAAACTGTACATCTTGCCAGAACAATCCTTTGTGGTAAAATGGAGTATATACACACTACAACCGTTCTTGTTTGCTTAAAGAAGAGGATAAAACACAAGCCCAAAACAGGTGTATTTTTTCCTGCATGTTCATGTCAATGGTGGGTGGGAGAACAGACATAAAATATATTACACTAAAGTGAGTACCATCATGATAAATTACCTTGGCTGTGCACTCATTGTCATTTGCTTTGCCCCATTTTCTTCATTATAGCTTTACCTTGGTAGATTCTTTTCTAAAAAGATGGATGGAGAAAGCCCTGAGTGTAGTACCTTTGGGCTGGATCTGCTAAGCTGGAATCATTTGCTCAGTGAGACAGACAAAATGCATTTTCTTTTCATTTTAAAATAAAATGGTAGCTGGTTTTGCCCAATGACACAGTAAAAATGAACACAGGGCCCCTGGGTATTGGCCCAGTCTCATCATATATCTGTCATATTTTATTTCTTTGAATGCATGCTTTTTGTTTATCCTCCTCAAAAATCTTGAGATTTCAGAGACTCTTCATCTCTTGGTTTAATGAGTCAAATTACATATATACATCTCTGGCAATCTTTCTTTATTGTGTGGGCCTCTAACAAAGATTAGTTCAGCCAAAAGGCAGTCAGAAGGTTTTTATTTAAAAAAAAAAACTTTTGATCTGTAAGTGATCTCCCAAAGAGGAGGTAAGTGGGTGGTGGTGAGGCATGGGCTCAGAGGGTCACATAGGTGCCATGGTGCTGGGCAAAGACACTGTCCTCATGGAGTCTGTGATTTGGGTCATTGGTGACGAGATAGTCATGGAGACAAGCTTTGGGAACTCTGCCTTGGTGTTGCACCTTCCGCTAATCTGGCTTTATAGGAAGGCAATCTGAGGAGACTGTGGACTAGAAGTATGGACTCATGGTGACTTTCTGCAGGAGATGGAGTATGATGTCATACACGAGAGACGACTGCACCACATGCAGTGGTGTGTCTGCCATGGTCTAGATACACCCTTGTGCTCATATGGTTTACAGGTTCCACCCATGAGGCAGCTGAAGTCCGGTGCCTGCTGCCACCTGTGCTTCACCTTAGGGGCATGGAACCTGCCAGAAGGGCCTTCCTTAACGAACCAGCTTCTTGACTTGTAGATCAGTCGTCACACCAGCTCCGTTGTGTGATTTCTCAGTGTGGTTTCCATTGGGGACACATGTTTTCAGATTTTTCTAAATCAAAAATACTTTCTTTTACAATTAAAAAGGTTTTTTGTTTTTTTGTTTAACACTTAAGATGCTTTAACAATGTTTTAGGAAAGGGAGAGGGGAAAATAGTAACTCATCAGCATCACTTCTGACACTTTGTGACTGTTCATTCTTTTTCTACTATTTTTTCTTCTTACCTTCTCATTTTTTGCTAGCCTAATTACAAACTTAATGAAAAGTTGCAAAAATTATCAGCATGTGAAGTTTGACATATAGCCTTAGGTTTTCTACCTTACTGAGTACGTTGATTAGGTCTTCAATATCTTTACTTATTTTTTTTTCCTTTTGATCTATTTTTGGACTGAGAGTGACATGGTAAAGTATTTTATTATTAAGGTGTTTTGTCTATGTCTCTTTGTATCTCCTGTAGTTTGTGCCTTATAGCGGTTGTTGCTGTGTTATTTGGTGTACAAGTATTCATAACTATTATATCTTGATTTTGAATTGTGTCTTTTAGCATTGAAATGTGTCCTTTTTCATCATGACCCTTATAAGGGTCAGACAGAAACAGGATCCTCTCCCCCATCTCAGTATACCTCAAAAAAATGAGAACTTGTTTTAAATTGGTCTGATAAATAGGCCTTGCTCTCTCTTACACTGATTTATTTGCCAGTTGAAAGGTAGAAAACTGAAGTCATTTTAAAATTAATTAAAAATCTCGAAATCCAAAAACCAGGTGCAGTGCATTCTTTTGGATCCTTGGCTCTGAACGGTCTCTTGGTAGGTACCTAATTCTTTAGTGTGTCAAAAGTGTTAAGGTATTTAATGAATAAGTTCTGAAGCAGAACTAATTAATGGAAAGATAAAAAATGTAGTCAATAAATACCTTTTTTAACACTGAGAGGTGGCTTCCAGTTGTTTTCTAAATAGGGCATAGGAAGATAATTGCAGTTCACGTCTTTTTCTAATGTGAAGTTCTTTCAGTTCTTACACCTCCACCTTTTTTTTCTTTTGACCTTCCCACTTTTTATGAAACAGAGAGAATTCCAAACTAAGTTCATGATGCGTACATACTATTTTATATGCTTTAATATCGTCTTGCTTTTTAGTTTTTACCCTATAATTACTTAATGTGAACAGAGTTATTGGTATGCCTAAAAGAGCCAGGTTACTTTTAGGTGTCTTGACAAAGTATATTGTACCTTATAGAGACTATAAAAATGGCATTTCCCCACTAACTTTAGACCCAACTCCTAAGATACTTGTTTTGCTGCAGTCACATTTTGTCTTTTCTCTTCTGTGTTCAGAATATACACTTGACTTAAGAGAATAAAATATAAACAGAATAAAATACTTTCTCTTCTGTGATTATTAGAATCATATAGTTGGAATTATTAATATAACACAATCTGTATCTAAGTCTTTTAATTGTAACTTTAAATTCCCAAGAGAACTATGATTGTTTATGTAGAGTTTGGATGGAAGGGTTAGATGGTCCTATCAAGTTGGTGGAAGAGGGCATAAGTGAGGAAGGGAAAGACGGAATTAAATGAACTTAATATAAAAAGGGTAATTTCTAGAACCTGGGTTAAGATTCCATTTTAATTAGGATCAGTTATTTAGAATCAGTTCATCTCTTATAAACATTTGTGCATTATCAAAGAAAACATAAATTATAGTTACCAAAATTCAAAATCTTCTACTTATTTTTATTCCAAAAAGAAAAAGTCTGAGATGTGAAAGAATAATATTCTGCCCTTTTGAGAATTTGTGAAAATGTGACTTTTGTGTTGTGGTTAAGATTTCTTCCCATGTACTTGTTATTAACAGTCAAGTGCTTCACACTTTAAAGTCTTAAAAGGGCTATCCCCAAGCCCCAGAAAATTATTTTCTTTTGCATCCACATTTCTGTGTTTTGAGATGCTGTACTATGAACCACGTAGGTTTGCTTTACATATTATGATGATGATGAACTTAGTTAATTTAGACATTTTTATAATAGGCAAACCAGTTATTTGCTTTAAAAAATTGCATGCTTATCTTGTTTTAAACTTTCTAAGTAGTGATTAAGATATTTATCTATGGTTTAAATTATGCACTTCAGAGTTCCTCAGCATGTAGATTTTTGGATAAAATATAGTCTTTACAATCTGGTAGTTTAGACTTAGCTTCAAACCCTCTCTCTACTATCCATTAAAACCAGGTCTTGGGCTTCCCTGGTGGCGCAGTGGTTGAGAGTCTGCCTGCCGATGCAGGGGACACGGATTCGTGCCCTGGTCCGGGAAGATCCCACATGCCGCGGAGTGGCTGGGCCCGTGAGCCATGGCCGCTGAGCCTGCGCGTCCGGAGCCTGTGCTCCGCAACGGAAGAGGCCACAACAGTGAGAGGCCCGCGTACCGCAAAAAAAAAAAACACACCAAGTCTTGTTCATTCTATCTCCTTGGTGTCTCTTTAACCTATCCTTAATGTCCCTTCCCATGACCACTGCTCTTAAAATTTTGGTTCTGGGTTGTGGCTGCCATCTGGAAAGTCTATCTACTCTCAGTCTGTTATCAACTTCAACCTCCAAATCTATGTTATGCTACCACCACAATAATTTTTCTAAAATATAAAATATCTTGTTAGTCTCCTTGTTAGGATTGTCGTTTTAGCACTTTGGGGATAAAATGTTAGCTCTTAGCATGGCCTGTGAAGCCATTTAGGTCTTGGTCTCTGCCCTCCTTTCCAGCCTGATTTGTGCCATTCCCTATTCCTACTCTATTTTCACTATATTGAATTGCAGGAAGTTTCCTAAGCACCAAGTTCTCATACTGGCAAGCTATTGCATATACTGCTTCCTTTGTTTAGAACATTTTTTCTCCTCTTTTTAATTGTCTGTCTCTTGCTTCTTCATCTTCTTTTACTCTTTCCCTTCTTGCCCTAGTCTGGATCAGACGCCTCTCTTCTGGGCTTCTACTTCATGCCTACACAGGGTTCTTAGTCTACCCTTTACTTGTTTATACTCCTACTGCGTTGTGAGTACTTGAAATGTCTTGCTTATTTTTGTCTCACTGTCATCTGTGATAGGACCTCTTAAATAGTTTCTCAGTAAAGGTTCAGTGAGCCAAATTAGCCAGCACTTTGTTTTGCCATTAAGCAGTTTTTATAATTGTTTTAGTTCTGGGTTCCTACAAAAAATGTGCTGTATTCTGTTGCCATTTTCTTTATGTTTTATCTTGAGATACTGACTACCCTCTGTTTCTCTCTCATCTATATGATTTTAGTAAAATGCATTTCCCTAAGACTCTTGCTTTAGCATAGATCTAGTATGGACTGAGAAAGTGTTTTCCTACTGTTAGCCAGGAAGTTTGAACAAGGAGAATAAGAAGAGATAAATGTTAAATATCTCAGGCCACTAACAACTCTTTAACAAAACACTCCTTCCTTGTTCTTCATCAGGAACTCCCAGTAGCAAGAAAGAATCTAACTTGTACCCTGGTCACTGACCATGGTAGAAAAACTTTATATCTGTGGAAGGGGATTTGGCTTTAATTCCTAAAAGTGACATTACTTTTGACATCAACTGGAATGAATAGGTCTACAAATTAGAATTGATTTTACTAGAAAATTAACATTTAAGAGTTAACAGGGGCTTATGGAGAGAAAAATCATATGTGTAGTTAGCAACTGAGCTTGCCTATACTTAAGTAAAATTTAAACTCTATAGTAATGTTTTGATTTTAAGATTCCCTATCAAAATATTTAAAGTATATTTTTGGGAAATGAAATCCAGACCCTTTTGAAAGTCTGATTTAAATACCAATAGTTGTTAAATACTCATTATCTTATAAGCATTAATACATCAAATTCTCTAATTTACTCTGAAAAAAGTACTTGCTGTAGTCATCTTACAGATGAAAAAAATAAGGCTCTGCGGTATCAGGTGATTCGCCCTAGGTCACAGCTAGAAAATAAGTGGTGGGTATAGGATTTGAACCCAGACTTATCTGATTCAATGTCCATTCTCTTAACCATCACATTACAAATGTGATGCTTTCTTTAACAGGAATTTTAAAATGGAATTTTGAAATTATACAACTAGTTGGTTTAATCTTGACAGAAGATGGAGGGCCTATGTTAACTTTACACATTTGTTTCCTTTTATTAAAAACAATTTTTTTTCTAACAACACTAAGTACCACACCAGTGTATGTTACAAAAAACCAAACATGACCCAAGTATAAGATGGTTAATCAGCTACTAAATATCTACAAATATGGTCCTCCTCCAAGACTAGTTTACACCAGGCAGGTGTTTAGGACTGGGGAGAACTGGCTCAGAGTGTGACTCTCATGAGCCCTCAGAACACAAGATGAGGATCTTAAGTTCTGCTTATGGGTCTTTCATCTGGGTATTGGAAGAGTTCAGGGTCCATCTAGTTGGTAAGTATTAAAGTGGAAATGAAGCTTTTAAGAATGCTCCAGGATTGCAAGAATGGCCACAAACCTTTGCAGTTTCTTCCATGAAGAGGTGGAGTCTGTTTCTCCACTCATTGAGTTTGTACTGGCCTTGTGACTTGTCTCAGTTCTTAGGCTGAATACTCTGCTCTTCCCTTAAAATGCTGACAGTCTCTGGACAGAGTAGGGATGCTTGGCCTGCTTTTCTCATTGCTCTTTTTCTTCCCCTGAGGTCATGGCATCCACGTACAGAAAGCTTCATCCTCATTTTTCCAGATTTCTTATATCTACCTACATATCAGTGTCTTGCTTCTGGTCTCCTTCTCTACCCTGCCTTCACCTAGTCAGGCCCATTATTTCATATTTTCTCAAAAAGTACCAAGGATTCTTTTGTCTTTAAGGAATTGGAAACTTAACTAATTACAGGTTTAATAAGTTGGTTTCGTTTTGTCACTAAGAAGATCAAAGCTAGTCAGTTGTAGGTGTTGGTTTACTTACTTGGTGAATGCCATTGAGAATTCAGTCTTCCTTTTGGTGTGCGGAGGGGGAGGTGTTATTGGTGAGTACATGCACATCAAAATTACTTGAATTTTTAAATTTGCAAACTAAAAAAGAGATTCAGAAAAATCCCAATATAAGCATATAACCTAATGAAACTTTATAATCAAAGATCCTGTAACCATTTCACAAGTTAAGAAACAGAACTTTTACAACCCCTGCCCCTCCTGGAGAAGTCCCACTGTGTGACCCATCCTAAACACCAAGTTTAATTTGCTTATTTCTAAATTTGATCTATCTTTTAAATATTTTTAAATCTACAGCTCCCCCCCATCCCTTTCTTTTCTTTATAATTCTTTGCTGTAGAGCCTGGGCCTTTTGTCCTGCAGAGTTCCCACAGTGTGGATTCTGCTGATTGCATGCTCACTGTAGTTCAACATGTTCCTCCATCCTCTATATTTCCTGTCAGTTAGCAGCTGGATCCAGAGGCTTGATCAGACTCAGGTTCAATCCCTTTGCAAGACTCTAGGTGGGTGTGTTCTTTCATCAGATGACGTGTGATTATCTAGTTGCATTTTTTGATGGTGTTAACAACTGTTGATACTCAATGCCTAGATCCATTAATTCACTGGGAGTTGCAAAATGAAGATGTTCTAATATTATATTTTTGTTTGTTAGTTGGAATGCTTTTATAGAGAGATACTTCCTCTCAACTACTATTTGGTTATTCAGTATGAAGTTCGCATAGGAATGGCCACATATGTGCTTGATACTTCTCCATTATTTACCAACTTTTAAGATAACTAATTGGTTTCTTATCCTCTGAGGGTACCTAGATAGTTTCTTAAAAATATCCTTATGTACTAATGAATTTAAACAAATGGTGAATTTCAGTGCTTTGCAGTTTTGCCCATTATTGAAGTGCAAATTGTCCTATCTTTGGCAAGTAAGAGCCTCTTCAACTTGGCTCCTGTGTCTTTTTGATACAACAGTCTTTCTTTGCTATGTAATATGACCAGATCCTCATCTTGTATAATTCTGCCCCACACCTGGGATCAGCCATTAGTCATTTCTCCAAGAAGCTTGAATTTGTTTTTGTGAAAAATATTTCACAATCTTGGTCCTACAGATATTCACTGCTACTGAGTTGATCATTGTCTCTTGGTCCATTTAATAAATAAAATGAGGAGAAAAATATTTGTGTGTGTGTGTGTAGTATGTATATATATGTATATATGCACACACATATATAAATAACATTTCTCATGAGTTCATACAATATATTTAGCTAAAACTGAGTACAATAGGGCTTTATCTATCCATGTCTATAGTGCATCTTTAACTACCTTCTTCCATGTTGAGAATGCTGGGGATGATAGAATTAAAATATTGCATAATTGCTCAATTGCTTTATGCCACATTACAAATATAACAACCTCAGAATAACAGTACTAATGCCATCACCACGAATATGATTACTGAAAATACATAAAAAGATTTTTGCATATGCTTGTCCCATTCTCCCCCATCCATCATTATTTTTAGTAGTTGTACTATATATTGTTAAAGCATATAACCATTGCATACTGTACCCTCTCCCTTTTAACCTTCATTTAGTCTTAATTCTACAAGTAACTGTATAGTTAGTGCTACCACTAGTCTTTATGTCAGTGTCTCTCTAAGTATTTTGGTTGTATGAAGATTATTCACTAATAGTAGGAAAAATCCATGGGAGCAAAATTCCCTGAGTTCTTTTATATTGGTGATATAGTTTGTGTCCTTTATTCTTGAAAATCAGTTTTGCTGGATGTGAAATTCTTGGTTCACATTTATTCCTAGAGTATTTAAATGTTACTCCTTCCACCTCACTCAGATCAATAGGCAAATCATGGAGCTTTTGTTTTCTGCCATCAGAAAACATGATGTAACGGTACTTCCTTTGCCACTCTTCACACTGTCATTAGTTCTGCTATTAAAGCATTGGATAGGCCATGACTGTCTTTACTTGAAACACTTTTAGTCGTTCGTCTTTGAACTAGGATGAAGCAGACTGTTGCATTGCATTAAATGTTCTCCCTCTTGGGTGCTGTGTTTTCCCTCTAGACTTGGCCTTCTCTCTGTGTCCCATAGGTTTCCAGTATTGGGCTAATGCTGCTCATCATCCCCTGGGCAGATCACGCGCATGCTGCTCTTTCACAAAAAGTACTGCTCTTCTCTTGAAGGCTCCACTGCGATTAAACCCAAACACTACTTTACTTGTGAGATCTCAACTAAATACCCTCAAATTCAAAACAAATGTTTTTTGTTGTGTGCATTCCCTATCCTGATCCTATAGTACTTATTTTATTTTTTCCTGTTTTATCATTTTTTGGACATGTCTCTCTTATTACACATTAAAAATTCTTGAGAGCAGGATTTCTATTTCCTGCATGTCTCTATCCCTCCACAGCATTAAAGCACATGTTCTAGCTGAAGGGTAGTATTAGAGCTAGGGTTAGGATGCTAGGTGTATTTATTGAATGGGGTGAAGAGGACAGCCATCATTTCTACCATTTGATAGGTGTGAAGTGTGCAAGACTTAGTTATAATATGAACATTATAATAGGCTTCAACTCTAAATGCTTTCTTAGAAAAGGAAAACAGAAGAACTTCAAGATATAACTGCTTTTTAGTTTAGTCTTTTTCTTGGACTTGTTTTTTATAATATGCTACTAACTTTCTTGATTTGGACACATGTTTGGGTTTCTGTATGTAACCAATTTGTTCTCAACACTAATAGTGCCAAATTCAGGATTACCAGCTTGCTAATTACCATATCTTCTACCTCCTCAAAGGCACCTACCATCATCCCTTACTTATCTATCAGGATACTCTCTATTTTTTTACATCTCCTTTTTTTTTTTATAGATCTTTATTGGAGTATAATTGCTTCACAATACTGTGTTAGTTTCTGTTGTACAACAAAATGAATCAGCCATACATATATCCCCATATCCCCTCCCTCTTGAGCCTCCCTTCCACCCTCCCTATCCCACTTAGTAACAGCTATTTGGCTCATTCTTTGTGTGTGTAAATAAAAATTCATAAGTTAAATCAGTGATTTTTTTGTAGATAAGAATTATTGGCTTCTCTAAAAGTGTCAAGATGTATCCATTATAATTTTTCAACAGAACGACTTTGGACATCAATCACTGAAGATTGGCAGGCACCAATTCTAAATATTTTAAAGATTTTATTCTTACACACCAATATAATTTCTAAAGTTTAATGCTCATCATCTTCTTTCTGTTCTTGTCCTTCAAAATATTACTTTATTGCATTTGCTGTCCGTAAATAAGTCCAAGTCAATTTAAAATCACATAATTTAAAAACTCTTAGTGTTGTTCATTTGTAAATGAATATTTTTGTTCATATGTATTCGTAATAAACTTTATGAGCCGACTACAACAATCAGTTGTAGTGAAGGGCTGACTAATAAAAGTAAAAATGTGAATTAAGTCCATTCTGTAAGAGAAC
Source organism: Neophocaena asiaeorientalis asiaeorientalis (assembly GCF_003031525.2). Lineage (NCBI taxonomy): Eukaryota > Metazoa > Chordata > Mammalia > Artiodactyla > Phocoenidae > Neophocaena > Neophocaena asiaeorientalis. Next base: position 487,954 of record NW_020171993.1, read on the forward strand.
CATTAAATAGAGCTATCAGTACAACCTCACATACACTCACAGGAAACTACCTAAGTAAACTTCAAATGCTATAGTTTTAGGAATTCATTGGCTATGGTAGATAGCTGTACTCACTCATGAATAACTGAGATAATTTTTATGAATTCATTTTATCTATGTCATTAACTCACCAAATGATGTGTTTCACATTAAAATAAAAACACTCTGTCTGTAAAGCCAGCATGTCAGGGTACCGGCATACCATGATCTGTATTACTCCTTTAATTAGTTTGTAACTTTTTGTCTCTGTTTTGTCTTTACATTTTCCAGTTTTTTGCTGTATGAATCTTTAACATTTACTTCTGTTTTACAATCCTGTTTCCTGTGGTTTGAAAATAAAATACTTCATAAGACTTGATGCAAAGAACTGAGAAAATATTAATAGACCAAACAACAACTTTCATGTTGAGTGTGAGCTTTTCTACTAATTTTAGGGCTTTGGGGGAAGGTTACTTTTCTCAAACTCTAAAATGTTTCTAGCTGAGTCTACTTGCACCCAGTGGGAACTGACCTAAAAACTAGCATCAAATATTCTATAGTTATTAGGATAAACAGGATTTCCCAGTCCTGAAAGTGTGCAAAATCCTTGTGATGGAAAAAAAAGGGCGCTTCTCTATTAGATAGTCCATACATAACCACATGTCTTCACAGCTGTGATTCCTGCACATTACTCAGTGTAAATGTGCATAATATTTCCTGAAGAAGAACATTAGTCAGCTCATAAATTAACTGATTTACAAGACAACTATCTTTCCACAAGTGCCTTAAACGTTTGTTGTGAATTTAGTGACTATTAGGTGATATAGAACACTGAATAAAGCAAAATAGTTTGAAATGGTTGATTAGATTAATGTATAATTGATATATTGTGTATCCTAATGGAAATTCTATGTTATAAAACAATTAGTATTGTTTACATGTAATGTGAGTTCTGATGTTTAGAGCAGAATAATTCACATTTATTAATTTCGCTATGTTTCTCTAAACATTTTTAGGGCGAGGAGCAGAGGATAAGTTTTACTTTGGTTGAGTCAGTTAACTTTTTCTGTTACTTTTCAGCCTCATAGACTTTTTCTTTCCCCATGATAGTAAAAAAGAGAAATAACTTAAATTTAAAATTGTTGACAGAAATATGGTGAGAATTTTAATTTCATCAGTTAGGTAAAATAAAACATATAACAGATATTTGAAGACCTCCACAATTTAAAATGGTCTATATTGGCAAGGGGAAATTTATATATATATTGAGTATTTTTTACCTATTGATGATACACTTATCAGTCAATGAATATTTACTGTTCTGCAGATCTGTGTACCGGTTTTATTAAAAAGTATATGGAAAGACGTCTGTGAAAATAATTGCTATTTTAAAATAAAAGATTCATTAGAGAAAAATTTAGAAAACAAAAAGTAGAAAGAAGGAAAACAATAAACACATCACTTGAAGCCAATCGCTGTAATAGCTATGTGCATTTTCTTTTAGTCTTGTATCCCTTTTGATTTTTAACACAATTTATTATCAATCAACAAATTAATAATAACATAGAATATACTATATAGAATAATATAGAATAATAAAACAATATATTTTGGTCCTATCAGGATTATTTTTCTTTAAGAAATTAAGAAATAGTAGACTTTTAATTGAAAATTCTTTTAGTCTTAGAGTTTCAGTTTCATTTTTATGTACTTTATTATAGCTATAACCATAATCATTCTTTGTATCTTTATTTTTTTATTTGACATTATAAGATTTGCATTTTGCATGTTATTTCTGAAACTAGTTTTAGTTCTATATGAATTTATATAGAGATATAGATTTCTGTTTTCGTTGGATATTTTATTTATTTTTGCCAATCTGAAGTTACGATTAATAGCACTCCAGTGAATATTACATGTGTTTGTTCTAAATCTTTTGATTGATTCCCAGAAGCGAAATTACTGAGTCAAAGGCACTAGTAATTATTATTGTGGTTACTATACATGAAAATCAAATAGTTGAAAAGTGATGAGTACTTATAAGTGGGTCAGAGCTTGTATTATAAATGATAACTTGAGAAAAGGTTTCAGAAATGAATCAGAGAGAAATGTAATCATTTTTCTCTCTTCAAGGTAAAAGCCAGTATAGAAAGAGTAGCAATACAATAGAGGAAAAGGAACGAGAAGCGGCAATGCCCTGTTATTTCCACAGCACGGGGGACTAAGAAAATATAATAGCTGTTGATCTCGTCTGTTTAAAAAATAATACAAGTAAATTATAAGACGTAATAAAACTCATCCATTAGCCTGTAATGAGAGCAAACCTACTATTTGATGCATTCGTTTTGTGTGTACATGTGTGTGTTTCTGGGGAGAAGAGGGTGTATAAATTGAGATACTACTGTATGTATGATTTGATAATCCTGCTTTTGTTATTTTCCATAATATGAACATTTCTCTGTTACTTTAAAAAAGTTATGATATTTAGTGGCTGCATAATATTCCATAATTTATTTATTTTTTTCATTCACATTTATCTTGTTTCTACCTTTTATGGCTATTATAAATATCACTTCAGTGAACATTCTTATAAGCAATTTTGGTACTTCTGATAATGCAATTAGAGTAAATACCTATAATTGGAATTACTAGTTTAAAGGTAATGCCGTTTATGGATTTCTGAAATTCATCTAATTGGAGGTAGGGTTTATCTTTTAAATTTCTATAGTTAAAGTCTCCCTTAGGTTACTTTGATGCTGTATAACCTCAGACACCTTATTTGGCTCTCAGGTCTCTAGTTATCCTTCCTTGAACAAATATATGACTATCAGACATTTAAGTCGTTCATCAGTGTCATGAACTAAAAGGAATTTGGGGAGGGTCAGGTAACAAATGATACTGCTCAAGATTTATTAAATATCTATTATGGTTATTTTATGCTGATCATTTGATCACATGGTGGTTTTAACCACCTCCTCAATAATATATATGTTTTCTCTCTCCATACCAGAGTGCCTCGTGGTTCTCTAAGGATTTCCAAACTGCCTGTGTGGGGTGGGCAAAGAATCTGTAATCTCACTCAGCCTCAGCCTCTGTCTCTCTGTCTCTCTCTGTGTCTCTGTCTTGTTCTCTCTCCCTTCCCCTCTCTCTCATTTCTCTGGTTACACACTATCTTTTCTTTCCAGTGGTCTGACTGGCCTGAAGTGTTACAAGTAGTTTTTCTTCTTCTTTTTTCCTGTCAGTTCTGACTTTAATCTTAATAATGAGAGCAGATATTCACTTAGTTGCTGAATAATGTATGTTTAACGTATGTGGAGTCAGTTCCAGATTTATAAAGGCTGTAGCAGGAGATCCTTGTATATTGCCTCTTACTGTCATTTCTAGCAGGAGCAGAAGAAAGGATGAGCCCAAGACGTCACCTTTGCTCCTTCTGGTCAGAATGCGAAAAGTTAAGGTGGCAGAAGATAATGAAACTATTTGTTAAAATGAGGTTCTTGGCTTCTCTGTTGGATTTTCATTTATTCAAGCCACTTCAGATTTTCTTCAAGAATTGAATTTAAGATGATGTTACTTTACATATTATATGAAAATGTTGTACATTGTTACATGTATATAGATGGTGTTATATACTTAGACTCCAAATTACGCTAGACGATCAATACCATATATGAAACTGAATAAAATATCGTGACTAGGATAAAAACAAGTGTAGATACTTGAATATCTATATCTTAATTGTTTTCCAGGGAAAGGGGATGTATTTGGAGACATCTTCTGGAAGGAAACCACCCTTGCTCATGCCTGTGCCAATGTCCGAGCACTGACATACTGTGACCTCCACATCATCAAGCGAGAAGCCTTGCTTAAAGTCCTGGACTTTTATACAGCTTTTGCAAACTCATTCTCAAGGAATCTCACTCTTACTTGCAATCTAAGGAAACGGGTATGTTGTCTGGACCCACTTCCACTTATTAGCATCTGGAGGGTTAATACCTTATATGCTGTTAGTTGAAGAGCGGTAAAGTGATTTTATTTCGTAGTAGCACATTCCCATCAATGTAAAGTGACATGATTTTTCCCCCCTTTCTTTATATTTTGTGTGCTTTTTAAAGAGGGGATAAAAACCCTGAGTACATGGGTAAAGATTTGAATCTTTATCATTTAAGTGCAAAATGAAAAACAGACTTGAGGAGAAACAAACTGTACTATAATATAATTAGTTAATTCTTGGGGTTTATAATACTGCCATAAAATTAATATCAGTGTCTCTTACTTTATTATGTGGATCTTTTAAAGCTAGTAAGGTTAATCAAACTGGTTGCCTACTTTATATTCCTGATTCTCTTTACACCCTCCCTCTCATTTAATAGTCAATTCACAAAGCTCATTCCCCATTAATTCTTTCAAACACACTAACTCAAAAAATAATTAGCCATACTGACATATCCTATAAATAGATTTAGGAATCCTTTACTTTGCATGGCTGCTGCAATTTTAATCTTCTTGCTGTTTTCTTTTTTATTGATGAGTGTGGCACAAATTTAATTTGCATAAAGAAACCTCCTAGCTCTGACTTATAGGTCATTGGACATTGGCGAGGGCTCTTTTATTGCCAACAGTGAAATAGATGTTTGGATAACAGCACTTAAGGAATTTCATCTAAGATGATTACCTGTCTATGATGAAGTATTTTGAAATAACAAGCCTTTCCTTCCACTAACCCCTTAAATAGAACCTTCCTGCTAGTTAACATGGAGAAAAAAATCAATCCAAGAGACAAATTAACATCTATACTGCAGCAACAAAGAAATGTGCATAAGTAAGCAAATCAACGTAATTCTCTACTCAGGGTTCTAAGAGAGGATAAGACTTCAGGAGTCATATTCGTACTAGTGTCACAACACTTGATTTATATTTGAATAGCAGTTTCAGTTTATATTTTGTTAACAAATAGTTATTGAGCATCCACAACCTGCAAGACAAAATGTAAAGAGCCGTAGAGAGCACGAGGACTAAACACACAGTCGCCACGCTCGAGGAGATGACAGCCAAGTGCAAATATTATGTGAAATGCACATATGTGAAACATCTATTTGTACAAGTAATTGAGAGTTAAGGTAATGATAAACCTGGAAGAGGGGTACCAAACAGGGCACCTGCTCGTTCATTAGGGAGTCTTGTCTAGTATTACACAGAAATATGTCTCCTTAGGTCTGTGTTCTACCTTCTCTTCTACAAGGCTACCTGGTGGGTATTTGAAACTCTTATGTCTTATTAAATCTTCCCAATACACATTTTGCCAGTTTTAGAATCTTCCCACGTACTACAAGTTTACCAAAACTCAGATCTGTCCTTACAGTCCTCAGGACAGGTATTATTTGTCACTGTCCTCCTCAAAGCACTGTTGTCTACACATCATCTCATCTGATGTTTATAATATTCCTGTGGGGAAGAAAGGGCAGTTATTTTCCCTTCAAAACACATGAGGGAACTCAGACCTAAAGAAATTAATATTAAGTAACCGACTGATATATTTGCAATGAAAGGTGTCAAAGAGGGATAATTAAGAAAACTCACCAGTGGCAAATAAACTTTGGTTCTTCAAGATGAGTTAATCACAAAGCTCTATCATCTCTTTTCCTCTTACACATCTGAGCATGTGCACATTACACATGTGCAGACACACACACGTTGGTTATAAGAGCTGAGCACACATACCAGCGTGTCTATCTCTGATGGTGTTAGAGACAGAAAACTCGTGCTGTTTTTTTAATGGGACCCAGGAATGGAGCTCTTGCCTTTGTAGGTGCCAGTGTGCTAGTTATATCACATGGCTTCTTCCCTTGTTCCTTGTTATAACATGTGTCAGGTTTTTTGTTTGTTTATTTTTTAAAAATCTTTCTTGCCCTTTTGCAATTGATAGATGGTCTCAATAACTCGAATGTGGGTGTATTGCTAATCAGTGTCACTTTATTCTCAGAAAAAAAGTATTTTCATAAAGAAGAGAAACTGTAAAGAAATGAGAATAGCTACCATTTTGGGAGCCTATTTTATAGCCATGCACTTCAACATATTTTGTATATAATAATTAATCTTATTAAATATCAACAACCCACAGACGAGGCAGTATAATCTCCACTTCATTGATGAGGAGGTTGAGGTTCTGAGAGTGAGGCAGCAAGTTGCCAAATAAATTACGGGTCAGAGTCCATCTCTTTCTGATCCTAAAACCCATATTCTTTAGATTATACCATGTTGCTTTTGTTTGTCAAAATAGCTGACTTTTTTCCCCTACAACAATACCCTACAGGCACACTCTCAACAATGTACAGTTTCTCATTCACTCAATTACTTTAACTTCATTCCCCCACTGAGCTATTAACAAAAAATATTTTGTTCTTATTGCTACTATTTTCAGCATTCTTTCAGTGAACATTGGTTGTGAATCGTAGAATCAAGACTATGTCCTTAGCATGCTATTGATATCTCCTAGTTATCATAACCATTAATTAAGGGCTAGCTCCAAGTTGGGGGAGCAGATTTGGGACTCAGGGTTTCAGGCTTCATAGATTACAGCTCTAGCCGCATAAGCACATACGGTGGCTCTATAGTGTGTAGTTCTCGGTGGCTGTAGTAGGGAGGAATTTGGTAATGCTTTAGCTGCTTGCCTCCATCTCCATTAAGGAGAAATAAGACGTTTTTTATGCAAATATAGCTCCCACTAACCATCCTTAGGTCCCTCTATATAAAATTTCTAGAACTATAACTGGTAATTTCATCCAAAAGCTAGAGCAGGGGTTGGCAAAATTTTTCTGGCAAGGACCAGATAGTAGATATTTTAGAATTTGAGGGCCATATAGTTTCTGTCTCAACTACTCAACCCCACTATTGTAGCGTGATATTAGCTGTCTTGGGCTGCCATTACAAAACACCATAGATTGGGTGGCTTCACCAACAAGAATTTATTTCTCACAGTTCTGGAGGTTGTGAAGTCCAGGATCAAGGCGCTGGTCAATTCGGTTCCCCGATAAGGGCTCTTTTATTTCTGGTTTGGCAATGTCTGCCTTCTTGCTGTGCCCTCATATGGTGGAGAGAGATAGAGAGAGGAAGCAATTTCTCCAGGGTCTCTTCTTACAGAGGCACTAATTCTATCATGAGGACCCCCATGGCCTCATCTAAACCTAATTATCTCCCCAAGACTCTTTCTTCAAATATCATCCTACTGGGGGATTAGGGCTTCAACATATTGATTTTAGGGGAACACAATTCAGTCCATAGCAGCAGCCAAAGATAGTATATAAATAAAAGAGGATAGCTGTGCTTCAGTGAAACTTTACTAACACAGGTGGCTTCTTATGGGCCTTAGTGTGTCAGTAGCTGAGAGTAGAGGACTGGAAGTTAGATGGGGGTGACAGTAGGTATGCAAATAGAATTCTTCCCCTTTGTTAGAAAGCAAATCTCTACTAATTCCCACCCAGCAAGAGGGTCATAATGAAATGGAAAATGCCATATATAAGAGGTGGCTGCACACAAAAACAAAATCCAAACAAACAAAACAAAACAAGAGGTGGCTACAGGAGCCAGGTAGATAACACACGTGAGTAAGGCTATGAAGACTGGAAAGTTCACACCATATGTAGCAGGGCTGCTGCTACTCAGTCCGCTTGTACATTGCCTTGGAATACCAGCCTACGGTCGCTTGGTCTGCATATTTTTTTTCAGAGAAGCCAGAAGTATGAATTTTTATGTGAAATCACATTACTTTGGTAACTAATTTACTTTGTCTTTGAAAACACTATAGTCAAACAAAACAGATCTGCTTGCCCTTGGTCAATTGTTTGTGAACTGAATGGAATGATTTAAAGAACCCCTGATCTTATGATACTAGAAGCCTGAAATTTTTACCTGCATCCTGTAAATTTGGATGAGAAAAATTCTTATATCGTTATTTTCTTTAATTTCTAAGTGAAATTTAGCCTTTTTTTCAGTTATGAAAGTTGATAACAAACTACAGTGTTATTAGAAGTACCAAAAGACATTACAGATATTTTCACAGCATAATGTTTTTGTTGAAGACATCCTAAAATGTTGTTTGCACTCATCAGTACTTAATAATTATGATAGCTATTAGACCTGCTGTGATAATAATGTTATTGTGTTAATAAAAAAGCACATAGATTACTATCTTGCAAATTAGTTCTAAAATTTGATAACCGAATTTCAGTACAATATGTTTCCTTTGCAACACTATGTATTTTATTTTGTGCATTTAAAGCAGCTCTACTGGAATGAGGCCTATTCCACAGGCTTTACCCGACAGCTGGAGATTAAGATCCCCCATATAAGAGTCAGAAACTGGACTAAGTTGAGCAAGAGGACTGGTTGGTATATGTTTTTCAATAATAAGAAGACAGTTCTATAGTTTCCAATCCGTTTAAACATATTCAGAAAAGGCATAGCAGAGCAACAGAGGAAGGTTGACTCACTTGCTGATTTTATTTATGATTTATTTATTTTTACCTATTCAAGATACCATTTCCTGGAATGACTAAATGGTATTTATTAACTTGAGGACCAGCCCTCAGGGACAGGTCTGAGAAGGCACACAGCACAACCAGCACAGGTGATATGTAAATCTTAAAGAATTCTAATCAGAGGTTAAATGTAATCGCTGCACTTCTGCTCATTCTGCCTCCTGTTACGCAGTGATCTTTACCATTGTGTAAAAAGAGTAAATGTAGCAAGCCTGACTGCTGGACTTTGAAAGAACTGCTTACAAAGTGGGCCCTTGGCTGGCATCTGAGAACTTGAACTTCAAGAGAGTTCCCACCACTCTAATAAGAGTGACTCACAGTACCTGCTACTTATCCAAACAGTGTGGCTTATGCTAAACATTTACTTTCCTTCAAGGAGTGTGGTATTTCAGTATGTGCCAGACAGGACTACCTGTGTGACTAAATTCCAATAAAACCACTGGACACTGAGTCCATAATGAGCATCCTTCGTGGCAACATCTCACGAGTGTTGTCACAACTCATTGCTGAAGGAATTAGAGAGAGGACACTTGGAGGCGTGTTTATGGAGTGGAGCCCATTGGACATTGATCCAAAATGATGCCAAACTGATGCTTACCCTTTAGTTGTAGTCTCAAAGAAATGCCTCCACTGTTGCTTCAGAGACTTACCTTGCTCCTGGCTGATACTCCTTTTTACCATACATTTCTGAATCTCTTAGGTCAAGACACAGGATAATCTGGAACACCTCAACAGAATTCATTTAACCCTTGTGTTAGTCTGCTCAGACAGCCATAACAAACTAACACAGTCTGGGTGGTTAAACAGAAATTTATTTTCTCACAGTCTGGAGGCTGTAAGTCCAAGATCAAGGTGTTGGCAGGGTTGGCGTCTGGTGAGAACTCTCTCCTTGGGTTGCAGACGGCTGTCTTCTTGTGTTCTCACATGGCCTTTTCTCCGGGCGTGTGTGTGGGGAAGAGAGTGTGAACTCTCTGGTGTCTCTTTTTACTATATAAGGATTCCACTGGATCAGGGGCCTACTCTTATGACTTCATTTAACCTTGATTGCTTCCTTAGGGGCTGCACCTTTAAGTACAGCCACACTAGGGGCTAGGGTTTCAATATATGAATTGGGAGGGCAGGTAGGAAACAAAAATTCAGTCCATAACGACCCTGTTTTTTTAAAATTAAGTGTGAAGGAGTAATTTTTAGAAATACTCTAAAATCCACAGTTGTGGCTGATATAGATCTGTATTAGTGGGGAAGTGCTGCAGTATCAGTATTCAGCATTGATTTTTATAACTTCTAGGCAATGCATAATTATCAATACTTGCAAAATATTCTTGCACTCCTACAGTGATTTAAGATTCCCGTTTAAACTTAGAAAAATCTCCAAGAATGACCAATACCAATTCTAAATTGGGAAATCAGAAATAGAGGTACCTGTAGCATTCTTTTCACCCTGTAAAGCCAGTCCTTTTCCACAGGTGGCACTGTTTTTACGTAGAGGGCAGCTGAAGCCAGCTGGCAACTTTATGGATGAGTGTAGTACCAGTCCTATATTTTAATGTTCCAGTGGTAAGAAATAGCGGTTTAGACTCACTCTTGAATTAGCACAGGCTCAGAACTAAGTAATGGTTTTTCTTTCCCGAAAGCATTCTTATCGTGGGAAATCCAGTAGCACAGAATGTCTTTTTTTTCTGTGAGCAACGAAGCATCTCTACAGCAATTACGTTTTGTGGATGGCAAACATACTGAAATTGGATATCAAACAGGCCTAAAGTATTTGCTTGGTGTACATGTGGTGCAAACTACATGTACTTCAATAGTCATTACTGGCATCTTTGAAGAAATAGTCTAGGAATGTGATAATGGAAGTTCCAACTTCACTACCTTCTCCCCCCCCACCCATATCAGCTAAACAAAATATGGGAGCACATTCATTCCACAAACCAATGGTTTTTATCCCATGAAAAAAACACTAGTAAAAACATTGTCCACAGTTGGAACAAAAGATACATGGTCTCCATAAAACTCAAGTATTCTATAGTATCTACACTTACTTCTCTCACAGCATTGATTGCGGTACTTTGGTTTCCTATTTACATTTTTGTTTTTTCAGTAGAACAATGAGCTTCATAAAGTAGGTATTTTCTGTAATCTCCTTATTGCCAATGACCAGAAGAGTGCCTGTAGTGCCTGCTAATTGAAGGAATGAAACGTGAATCAGACACGTTGCCCAGCACAGAATAATCACGGTCATTCAGAGAAGCAAATGGTATCCTTGACAACTTTGGCAAAGAGCCTTTCGAAAATAGGATTATGAAAATGACCGTTACTAATTAGTGTTAAATCACAATTAGAGTTAACTTCCAGCTGCAGTTTCGAACCAGTTATGCCTGCAGATTCTGCACAATGCTAGTGCTTTCAGAATAGTACAGCAATTTTATCACTGTTGAGTGAATTAAGATCGCCTGCTGCCAGGGGCTAGATTTACCAGGTTACTGCCTTAATCTCATTCTAAATAACTTCGAAGAGCAAACTTTTTCCTCGCAGTTTCCTTTGAAGAATCTGTATACCACGCTTGAATCTGAGCAGAGTGTTGTTATAACTCTCATGACCTCAACTGAGCATCAGGATTGCAGATTCACTGTGGCCCTGCTGGCAATAGCTCTGCTCATACATTATGGTTTGTAGAACTTTCACCTCTAAACTGATGTCGTTTGCACACCACAGGCATTATCTCATTTGAGCTTCAAATCAACACTGTAGGGAAATGAACAAAGAGAGAAAAGGTGACTTGCTCATGACCACAGCTCCAGCCTCAGTTTTCCAACTCCAAGTGGCTCTCATTTCACTGATGGTGGTAAAAAGGAGCAGATTTTCAGCAATTCCGGAAGTTTGTCATGTGCATTTAGGTAAAGCAGAGACCTAATTATGCAGTCTTTTGAGCCCTTAAGCTGCTTCTATTTAGAGCTCTCTGTTGGTCTGCTTCCAGATAGAAAAGAAACTTTTCCACATTTAGTTACCAGGACATAGGTTCACAGATCTCTCACTCTTCAATAATGCCTCCAAAGCAGTTAGTTAAGGACAGAGTTTCCTAAGTTTTAGAGTGGGGGCTAGATTCAATAATTTACCAACATAACTTGACAGTAGATTATACTCTCTGTTTGACAACTTTTTCCAACACTAGAGTTTATTCTGATTGCAAGAAAGCATGTATATTAGTAGTAAACAAGAAGGAAATGAATAAGCCTGAAGTAGACCGAAGAATATTCAACTAACATAAGAAGGTAGACATTTTATAAATTATTTTTCTTGGGCATTCTCAAAGTAGCCAACAATCATTTGAAACAATCCTTTGTTTTATTTTAGAGCTGAATTCTGCCTTACAGTAGTGCCTTTCTAGGGGTATCATAACTGGACGGCAGACTGTTTATTTCCAATATGTCTACCACTTCTGAATTCTCAACAATTAATATTTGATGAGGGACCATTGAAAGCCCGGTGCTATATCACGCCATCTTCATTTAAAGGAAAATATTCCTTTTGAATTAAGAAGCAAGGATTTCTATTAATATTAAGGCTGAAATGGACATATTTTCTTCCCTAATGCCTTTTGGTATTGATTTAAATTTGGGATGCATGCAATTTTTCCTATCCTAACTTGTTATTTTCTTTTGTCTCTTTTTCCTTCTCTCTTCTGGAAAAAGAAGTCAATGGATGTGGTCGTATGTAAAATATCAAATTTGGATCTGTTTATGAATCTGTATCTTAATGAATTTTTAGGCAGAGTTCTTTTGGGGGAGTTCCTTCCTCGCCAGTCCCCAAGACAACAACTAAATTTGATCATATAGTTTGTTATTATAGGGATTTCTTCCCTTCACTTTTTAAGTGGAATCCACTGACTCAGGCTTTTCTGTCCTCTGAGGTACCTGAGAAAATATAGAGCTCAAAAGACATGTGTTCAAAAAGCCTTCCACGCTGATTTTGAGAAGTAGCTTCGTAACACTTTATAACAGGACATATTTTGAGAAGAATTTGGTTATTCAGAAGAGGAGTTTTAAGATGCTTATTGTGAATTCAGAGAATTCAGGTTATTGCCAATAAAGTAAAGTAAATATTATAATAAAACGTATCAGTTTATATAAAATGAAAAGCCTTTTAAAGCATTATATACATTTTACAAATGCGAAAATGGAGAACTGCTCTGTGGTTAGATTTAATTTGTAATAGTTGACTGTTATGACCCAAATAGAATCTGCCTTCCTGGAATGTCCATTTTCTTTCCCAGCTGGGAGGTTCATTTCACAGATTTTGACATTCCAATCAACTAATCTTTTCCCAAAGGAATCAAATCAAGTTGTTCTACTAAATAGGCAGAGACACTCAGATGACCCAGAGAAGCTGCAGTATTTTCTCCCAGAGAAAGGCCTTCATTTTCTGCCTCTTCTTTCTGAATCAGGTTATACTTGATTCACCCAACACTTTTAGGAGTTGGCATTGATTTTACTGGGGTTTGTTCTATGTCCGCAGTTTTATCCTCTAGAGAGTGATGTCATCAGTAGAAGTTCAGCAGAGGCACTTTCCCTTAGGAAGCTCACACTCTGGAATGGAAACTGCAGAGTAAAAACTGTAACTGCTAATTCTGCATGTAAAAAGTAGCCAGTTTTCCCTGAAGGCAGCACAGAGAGGTAATGCGGGGCATTGAACCCTGTCCAGGAATTTGCTTCCCTCTTTTAACAGCTGCCTTAGCAACTAGTTGAGATATGGTTGTGGATGGCATCATAATTCTAGCATGTTAAATGGGTGACATGTAACACAGGTCCTTTGAAAGTGAGTTTACCGTGACAAGAAGATGCGTGCCCCCTCCTGAGTGAGAAAATAGTGTTTCCTAATGCTTGGAAATTCAGAAACCAGAATGTAGGATGACCTACTTAGCCACTGTAGAGTCTGCTGTCACATGGGGAAGGGTCTGTCATGCCAGCAAAAAACAAGCATGGAAGATCAAATCCAGCCTGCTGGATTTACGACTCCATAAAAGGAGGCTGACTGCTGGCTTGTTAATAGCAACGTTCCACACCTGGCAGTCACAGAGTGGCTTGTTACTGAAATCACACACTAGGAGGACTTTTTGGGAAGGCTGTTGGGAGTGAGTATGCGGTGGGGAGCAAAGAAAGCTGCCTGACAGGGCCTCATCCCCTACATTTTAATGCAGCTGACTTCTGCAAAGTGTTTGCAAAGAAGGGCTTAATGTGGACCTTTGCTCTGGTGAGAAAACAATGAAAGTAGATTTGTTTTGTTTTGTTTTTAACATCTTTATTGGAGTATAATGGCTTTACAATGGTGTGTTAGTTTCCGCTGTATAACAAAGTGAATCAGCTACACATATACACATATCCCCATATCTCCTCCCTCTTGCGTCTCCCTCCCACCCTCCCTATCCCACCCCTCTAGGTGGTCACAAAGCACGGAGCTGATCTCCCTGTGCTGTGCGGCTGCTTCCCACTAGCTATCTCTTTTACATTTGGTAGTGTATATATGTCCGTGCCACTCTTTCACTTCATCCCAGCTTACCCTTCCCCCTCCCCGTGTCCTCAGGTCCATTCTCTAGCAGGTCTGTGTCTTTGGATTTGGTAGTTTTGCCAAGCTGAAAAATCTCTGTTGTTGCATTCCTAGGTCATTCTACTTGGCACACTCCTTTTAGAGGGGTATTTTAATTATGAACCAGAAATTCTGTGGAGGTTGACAACAGTAATGAAGCTCAAACAATGCAGAAAGAGAGAGAGAGAGAGAGGGAGAGAGATGACTTTAAAAATCCAAAAAATCAATCAGGGCAAGTCTGTCAGCAGAAAAGACTTGCAACAAATGCAATTATATGAAAGTGTATCTGATGCTTGGAGGGTAAGCTGGCTTTACTCTACCAAACAGGATACAAGAGATTTGGATTTCCAGCTTTTGAACAAACTTTATAAAACAAACACATCAATCTCTTTCTGGAAGCACAGGCACTGCTGTATAATTCCAGGGTCAAATATCCATATCCCAGAAATAAATTCATAATTGATGCCACAGAACTTTAAATTATTCAGGCATTTTCTCAGTTTGTGCAAATCCTCTTTGAAAAAATACGCCCAATTTAAATATGCTATTCTAGTCTAGATTTCAGACAGTGTTCAACACTCAGATGTGTTCCAGTTTGTCAAAGATGCAGTTGATTTATTTTGATTAAAGAATATCAGAAATGCAGTTAATACCTCACCAAAATAAAGTCAAGCTAAAATAAATGACCAGGGTGGGCTTCCCTGGTGGTTCGGTGGTTAAGACTCTGTGCTTCCACTGAAGCGGGGACGGGCTCGATCCCTGGTCAGGGAAGTTCGGCATGTGGTGCGGCCAAAAAGAGAAAAAAAAAGGAATGACCAGCCTTATATAATAAAGGCAAAGTATAGCAATTCATACAGCAAAAAAGTGGTTATTTTAAATGCAAGACAAGGGCAAAGGTATTCCTTTATTGAATTATGAAAAGACTTTTGTTCTCAAAACTTAAAATTTGAGATCACATGTTTAAAATATGGAACAGTGAAATCATCGAGATTTAGACAAATGGAGGAGAGCTTGGGAAAAGAATATATTACGAGGAAGAAGATATGTGCCACTTGAATTGCTATTTTATAAAAGCAACTAGTCACCTATCCTATGACTTCAGCTCCCTCCTCAAGGATCAGCTTTGCCCCTCCCCCGTTCGCCTCCCCACTTGCTCCAGCTGCGCGTGATCTGTCCCTTCTCTGTACTCCTGTACCACCCACCACTGTGTCATTTATTCAGTATTTACTGCATGTTGCTTTGTAGGGTTATACGTATTGAACAGGTGCCCTGTCCCCATACGTTGACTGTTAAGCTCTTAAAGACAGAGAAATGTTTATTTTCCCATACATCCGACTATTCTTTGTGCTCCAGCACTTCAGAGATGTTTGTTGATTGAATGACTGAGTACTGATACTGCAGAGTTCATTACTTTAAAGCAATGTGTGTTGCTTCCCTTTCTGGCAGCAGAACCCGATACCCATGGGGGAATAAGTACTGAGAGTAAAGTAGCAGGAAAAGAGGTATCCAATATATTATTTTTTAAAATTCTGATAACTACTGGGATCATTTTGAATGTATCTTTAAGAAGAATTTGCAAAGATTACATTTTTGAGGAATTAAAAACATTCCTTGGGGGCTTCCCTGGTGGTGCAGTGGTTGGGAGTCTGCCTGCCGATGCAGGGGACACGGGTTCATGCCCCGGTCCAGGAGGATCCCACATGCCGCGGAGCGGCTGGGCCCGTGGGCCATGGCCGCTGAGCCTGCGCGTCCGGAGCCTGTGCTCCGCAACGGGAGAGGCCACGACAGTGAGAGGCCCACGTACCGCAAAAAAAAAAAAAAAAAAAAAAAATTCTTTGGGAAATTAAAGATAAAAAATGTGGAGTTGCCATTGGATTACTATGAGCAGATACATTTTAACTAGTTAAAACCTTTCTAAAAATAGTAAGGGGAAACGGTAACATTTGGGACTCTCCAAGAGGTACCTGAATTCTCTCTTTGCCAGCAGTAGGTTTTGAATTTAGAATGAATCTTTAGTTGTTGTTTTGGTGAAAGGAGAAAAGGGGAAAACATATCCCAAACACATGGCTCCTTCTCTCTTAAACAGCTACAGGCAGGAAAAGTGGACCACAGCTTCCACCCAATTCAGAAATAAAAGCAATTTTGTTTACACCCATAGTCAAAGACCATCTATACTCTTTCCTAGGGAATGTTCCAATATCTGTCTTTGTAAGAACTAGAGAGCCAGCTTCTGGTTCAAGAGTATGATCTTGGGCACATGAGTTTACTTACTGTGTCTCAGTTTATACATCTGTAAAATGATATAATAGTCAGTAAATATGCATGGAGTACCTCTTAAGTGCCAGGTACTTTTCTAAATCCAGACTATTTGGAGTGAATAAAACAGATAGGTTCCTGTTCTCATGGGGCTTAGGGTCTAGTACCCTCCTCATAGAGTTGTTGTGAGTGTTAAATACATAGAGACCATCCCACGTGAGGCCTTAGTGAAGATTAGTGGTGCTGATGGGGATAATGGTGGTGATGGAGATGTTGATAAGGATGCGTTTCAAAAGTGTCAGTGCCAGACTGGTGCCTAAGACCCTCTCAAAATTCTAATGGGAAGAGAAGGTCAAACTTTAGTCTCAGTAGTACTGGAGTCTGTCAGTCACTGGTGATATGAAATTAAGAGCAATGTTAGCAAGGCACCCAGGTCTGATCTCTTTAGAAAGTAGAAGCCCCCTCTTAAAAGCCAAATATGATATGTACTAGTGAGGAATTCCATAAGCAGCAATGGAATATGCTGAGGATTGTGGAACTAAATGCTTTTATGCTTGCCCAGAATAATGTTGACTTTTCCCAAAAGAAATGCCTACTTTCTTCTGTTAACACTAAACAATATTTACCTCTGCCTTTTTCTAAACTTTACAGATTCAACATATATAACTTCTGTTAGGGGTGAAATCTCAGTTGTGGTCCCTAACATTTGATGAAATGATTTGGCTAATGATACATATTAAGAGCACAGGCAGGGGTTGTGATGTCAAGTCCAGTTCTTGGCCCTTTTAACCCATGGATTGCATTTCTCTACTCTAATGGACACACTTCCATGCTGTGAAGATGAGCATTAGCAAATTTTTTTTTGAATTTTATTTTTTATACAGCAGGTTCTTATTAGTTATCTATTTTATACATATTAGTGTATATATGTCAATCAGTATCTCCCAGTTCATCCCCCACCCCCACCACTTTCCCCACTTGGTGTCCATACGTTTGTTCTCTACATCTGTGTCTCTGTTTCTGCCCTGCAAACCGGTTCATCTGTACCATTTTTCTAGGTTCCACATATATGCGTTAATATATAATATTTGTTTTTCACTCTGACTACTTCACTCTGTATGACAGTCTCTAGATCCATCCACATCTCTACAAATGACCCAATTTCATTCCTTTTTATGGCTAATATTCCACTGTATATAGGTAACACATATTCTTTATCCCTTCGTCTGTTGTTGGGCATTTAGGTTGCTTCCATGACCTGGCTATTGTGAATAGTGCTGCAATGAACATTGGGGTGCATGTGTCTTTTTGAATTATGGTTTTCTCTGGGTATATGCCCAGTAGTGGGATTGCTGGGTCATATGGTAGTTCTATTTTTAGTTTTTTAAGGAACCTCCATATTGTTCTCCATAGGGGCTGTATCAATTTACATTCCCACCAACAGTGCAAGAGGGTTCCCTTTTCTCCAGTATTTGTTGTTTGTAGATTTTCTGATGATGCCCATTCTGACTGGTGTGAGGTGATACCTCATTGTAGTTCTGATTTGCATTTCTCTAATAATTAGTGATGTTGAGCAGCTTTTCATGTGCTTCTTGGCCATCTGTATGTCTTCTTTGGAGAAATGTCTATTTAGGTCTTCTGCCCATTTGTGGATTGGGTTGTTTGTTTTTTTTATATTGAGCTGCATGAGCTGTTTATATATTTTGGAGATTAATCCTTTGTCCGTTGATTTGTTTGCAAATATTTTCTCCCATTGTGAGGGTTGTCTTTTCGTCTTGTTTGTAGTTTCCTTTGCTTTGCAAAAGCTTTTCAGTTTCATTAGGTCCCAGAGCATTAGCAAATTTAACTTGACCTACACTGTGTACTTTAACTAAATGTTCTAAACTCATCCTGAATTTTATCTATCAAGTTTGACTGTCTGAGCACTCTTCTATCTATTGAAATACTGTCCTATTAACTAGGCCCCTGTGGATATAGAAACAGTTATTACATAAATGGGTTTATCTTAGCAGGAGACACTCAGGGGAAGCATTGGGAAACATGGAAAAGATCTTTTCCAATCTGTGCTTAGTATTAACCTGGTAGTTTTGTAAGCCAAGAGTTAAGCTTACTCTTTTTATTTTTGAATTTTATTTTATTTATTTTTTATACAGCAGGTTTCCTCTTATTTAGAACCTTGAACTAAATTTGAATTGCACTTTTAGAAGTAAAAGGCAACTACATTTTGCTTTCATAAAAATTTTAACTTCACCTGCCCTTATCATTCTGGCATCTTTGAAGGACTTAATTAAAAAAAGAATTATTTGTATCCATTCATCTGCTTGTGAGAAAACATAATAGAGAGGCAACTGGTATGGGAAGAGATCTATTACTTCAATAAGCTCATTCCATTAGTCAAATTTGTCAAAGAAAAGGTGAACTAATATCTTTCTTTTTAATAATATTCCCTGCAAGAAAAAGTTGCTCATTTTATTCATGTTTGACCTTTCATAGTAAAGGTAAAATTCATTTTTACCTTTTCCACAGGGTTATTCCACAGGGTTATTAATTTAAAGAAATGCAGAAAGAGAGAACTGTCATTTAAAAAGAGCAACTCATGAATTAGAGAATTAGAGAAAGTACCCAGTCAAAATACAGCTCAGTGAAGTTCTTTCTCCAGGATCCAGACCAGGCAGTGGAAGTGACCGTTACCTGCACCCTGGATGGCATCTGTGTCATCTGTGCATGAGCTGCTTTTGCATCAAAGCTTTGGTAACTTAAAGAAGTAACTCCTTGAGCTTATTACTTGTACCTTTTATTATACTTCTTACATTTAGTCCATTTTTCTCACAAAATTGTAAACTACTTGAGGTCAAAGATTGTGAATAGGGTAATCATAGCATCTGCAGTAGCATTTTATACTATGATGTTCAAATAATGTTTGGCAAGTGAGTGAATCAATATTGGAGCTCCTCCTGTTTGCAAGAGGATTGAATATAGTTATCATTACATGCATTTACATTCCCCTAACATAAATAATATCTCTAAGAAAAGGTTAAAGAGGTTAGGTTTTTTTAGTTTGTTTTTTTGCGGTATGTGGGCCTCTCACTGTTGTGGCCTCTCCCGTTGCGGAGCACAGGCTCCGGACGCGCAGGCTCAGCGGCCATGGCTCACGGGCCCAGCCACTCCGCGGCATGTGGGATCTTCCCGGACAAGGGCATGAACCCGTGTGCCCTACATCAGCAGGCAGACTCTCAACCACTGTGCCACCAGGGAAGCCCAAGCCTATATTTCTTGATTTACACTAATGGGCTCCTTGTTCAATGGGATGGTAGGTTATGTCCCTGTTTTCTCGCATCAGAGAGCGACTGAGAATCCCACCATTTGAGCTTTTGCTAGAAGCCATTCTCACTAGCATGGTAATTAATGCTTTGTTGTCATGAAATGTCTGTAGCCACCAGTATGGAGTTATATCTCTTAAATGTCACATTCTTTGAACTAGCTTCACAGAATAGGAAGGCTTTTTCAGAATGGGATGAATGCAAGAGGCAAGTTTAAGTGTAATGTTAGAAAATCAGCAGGGGAACAAAACGTGGTAGGGGGCTGGTGAGCAAGAGGAGAGCAATAGGTTAAAAAGTAGCTGGAACATGGCCACCTCTGTCTGACCACCTAGGCAAGAGATATGATGTCATCATTATTATCGAGTTTATAAGATCAGATAAGACAAATACACACACACACAAGGTTGAACAATGGATGGATGGGAGTAATAACAAAAGGTGTGTCCTTCTGTAGTCAAATGTATCCTCACAAATGCCTATATACATACCTTCTGTATATTGTGGCCACATTGTTTTTTGAAAGACATACATTGATATCTTAGTCCATGCAATGATTCTATTACAGACTCCTACTTGACTTTCTTTCTTCTCCTATCAGTTTAACCAGACCTGACTTGTTTAAATGTGTAATTTCTAGGAATGAAAAGCAGCTTAACTATTTATGTGGTCTGTTTGTCAAGAGAAAAGATTCTTAGCAATGCTGATTCAGATGTTAAAACATTCCCATCCCACCCTACCAAAAACACTACCTTACTTTGCTGAAAGGTTTACATTTTATTATGTTTGTGGCCTATCAATAAAATACCATTAAAATACTGTTGTAAATCAAAGACAGTGTTCTACTGGCAATCCTTGAGCTACACAGCAAACTTTCCCTTCAGTTCTTCAAACTTCCTGCAGGTTTATATCACAAAGAGTAACACTCAAATCCCATGCCCTGAGTCTATAGGAACATAAAGCTTTGTCTACTTATAATGTTTGTGCAGAACTTTCTCATAGAAGTATTTCAATCTGCATGATGGTGCCATGATTGAAGCTGGCAGTCCTTTGGGATTTATAGTTTCAATGGGTCACAGAACTGCCTGTCAAAAGTTTTCTCTGTTAAAATGGTAAATGTTGATATTTAGTAGACAACATCTTAGACATCCTGCAACACACTGACATATAATTTCTTGTTTTTCAAATGACGTAAGTGTTACTTTAGCACTGCCCTCAAAACTTCCGCTCTGAGAACTCTTAAATACGCTGACACAAACCTCACACAAAGAGCCTTTGTCATTTGAACTAGAGGTTCTAAGTCTCTGGTCCAAATCAAGCCTCAAAGAAATCTATTAAATTTCTGAAATAGGATTTTAAATGTTTCTTGTCTTGGGCAATGTGTATTCTTTTCAAAAAATATTTATTTATTTATTTTTGGCTGCGTCGGGTCTTAGTTGCGGCACATGAGATCTCTTTGTTGAGGTATGCGGGATCTTTCATTGTGGCTTGTGGGCTTCTCTCTAGTTGTGGCATGTGGGTTTTCTTTCTCTAGTTGGGGCTCATGGGCCCCAGGGCACATGGGTTCTGTAGTTTGCAGCATGCTAGCTCTCTCAGTTGTGGCATGTGGGTTTTCTTTCTCTAGTTGGGGCTTATGGGCCCCAGGGCACATGGGTTCTGTAGTTTGCAGCATGCTGGCTCTCTCAGTTGTGGCGTGTGGGCTTAGTTGCCCCACAGCATGTGGGATCTTAGTTCGCCGACCAAGGATTGAACCCGTGTCCCCTGCATTGGAAGGCAGATTCTTTACCACTGGACCACCAGGGAAGTCCTGCAATGTGTATTCTTGAGGGAGGTTTTATGTTTTATTAGCTTCCAAAAAAAGCATGTGACCTCACAAGAGATTGAACACTTCTTACAATTTAGTTAACAAGACATGCCATACACCGCTGTCTTTGACTCTGTCACCATACTATAATTTGTACTGGAGAGAAAGTTTACAGTTGACATTATTAATTTCCACAGATTAAGGATGACCCCTAAATATCTATATTGCCCTTAAAAGCTACTTACAGTTAAAGTTATCACAAGTCTGTCTAAAGTCTTCTTGAAGTTTGTACGGCTCCTGGTCAAGTTGCTCCCACTGCCTGGCATGTCCTACAGCCTCCCCACTTCTCTTCCTTTCAAGTACTTTAAGACCCACCTAAAATTTTGCCATCTCTAAAAACTCTTCTAGAATCCCTCAGTCAGTTTCCCTCTTTCATAATGCCCTTTGGGTGTGTGTGTGAGAATTCCTTCTATTAACGGCCTTTTATAGTTTGATTTGTATTGATGGCTGTATAGTCCTAAGTAGATTGCAAACTCCTGTAAGGGGGAGACCATGTTTTTTTCATCATTGTTCCCTCTATCAGGCCCAGTGCCTGGCCCTCAACAGATACTTAGGAAATGCTTTCTGTTTAACTGTAGGATGAATTTTAAGTTGATACCAGATGTCCTAAGTATGACTGTAGGATTTGATAGGGAGATGAACGCAAACTATACGTTATCAATGGAATACTTACTTGGCAGGCGTATATTAGCATATGCAGTGGGCAAGGTAAATTGAAGAAAGCACAGTGTGATATTTTAAAATATTTTCTCTTTCCTTTTTTATGAAGTGATACACTTTCAGGCAATAATTCTGAGTCTTATTCACTCACAATGAGTTCTTTGTGGCCTCAAGAAAGCATAAATGTCCTGGGTTCTTAAGTATTTTGCTGTATACCCAAGTACGTTCAGTAACTCTTAGCAAGTAATAGCTGTTAATAATGAATATTGCATTTCCCAGCTCCTACTTAAAAAAATTTTTTAAGTCATGCTTGGCAGGGATTTCTTTGACTTTTTCTTTTTTAGAACATATTTTCAGGAAGCCTGACTTCTCAACAATTAAGAATGCCATCTCTTATTACTTGCCTCTTAACATAGAGCATCACTTTCATTCTATAACACTGAGTGTTTTAATAATAGCTCATATTTATATAACACTGTATGGATTACATATTTACTTTTATATGTATCATCGAAGTTGATCCTCAGAACAACACTGTGAAGTAGAGTGGATTTTATTCTCATTTTCACAGATGAATAAACAGACTCAGACACTACTTACACTTATCCTTGGTAAGTGATTCCATGGGGTATAGAACCCAGGAATTCTAACTCCAGTGGCAGTCAGTATTCATTCTACTTTGTGCTACCTCTAAGGAACTAGAGATCTATTTATTTGCTCAATAGCTACACCGTATACATTGTGCCAGATTCTGCATGTTCTAGGCACTCAGTGTACATCATTGAACAAAACAAATAAACATCAAATCTTTGTTTAGACTAAATTCATGTTGGAGAAACAACAAATACAATAAACGAAATGTATAGTGTATTAGATGGTGATGATTAATGTGGAGGAAAACGAAGCAGGGAAAGGGATTAGTGCATTTTCAGAGGGTTGCAATTGTACAGGGTAATTAGGCCTCATGAAAAATGACTCTTGAGGCAAGATGGAGTGAGGCTTATGGATATCCACGGGGTATAAGCAGAGGAAACAGCAAGTGCAAAGGCCTGAAACAGGAGTTTTCTTAGCATGTCTGAGGGACAGAAAGCAGGCCAGTGAGGCTGGACTGTGGTGAACAAAAGAGAGGATAATGGGAGATAAGATCAAAAGGTACAGAGTCTTGAAGTCCACTGTAAGAACTCTGGTTTCTACTCTGAATAAGATGGGAAGCCATGGGAGAATTCTGAGTAGAAGACTAGTATGACATGCTGTATGTTTTAAAAGATTTGCTCTTGCTTCCATCTTATACGTTGAGTATAGATTATGGGTTGGGGGGGAGGGGAAGCTGTAAAAATGCAGAATGAGAGACCAGTGAGGAGGTTATTACACCAACCCAAGCATTGGGGGCTGCATTAGTTTGTTAGGGCTGCTTTAACAAAGCACCAAAAACTGGGTGGCTTATAACAGAAATGTATTGTCTCACAGCTCTGGAGGCCCAAAGTCTGAAATCAAGGTGAAGGTAGGGCCATACTCTCTCTGATTGGCTCTAGGGGAGAATCCATCCTTGCCTTTTCTACCTTCTGTTGAATCCATGGCATTCCTTGGCTTATAGACATATCACTTCAGTCACATGGCTATCTTCTTCCTGGGAGTCTTCACATCTTTCCACTGTGCATATCTGTCTCTGAATTTCCCCTTTTTATAAGAACACCAGTCGTATTGGTTTATGGTTCACCCTAAGGACCTCATTTTAACTTGATTACCTCAAGTAAAGGTAATATAAATAGTAAAGACTATTTCCAAATGAAGTCACATTCTGAGGTACTAGAGGCTAAAACTTATATATGTACATATATGTATTCAATTACTATATACATATATTTCAAAAAGTATATACAGATACATATTTCAATTACTGGATAATTTAAATATATGCATATATATATACTTATACACGTATGCATATATACATTACATGTATAATACCATAGTGACTATTATAATTGCTAATTAGGAGCTATGATTATTTTTGTTCTTAAAATTATTATGATCAGATGATCACAGTAGCAACACTGCTTGTAAGAAAACAAGCCTATGTTTCCTTGGGTGATGCAAGAGGAAAACAGTATCCGTGCAAATGAGGAACATCAGACATCAAATCCCTCTCTTCAGTTCAAGGGGTCCCTAGGGTGGCTCACATGGTCCTAAGTAGTCTTGCCTCACTGTTCTCCACTGCTTGCTCTGCCTTGTAACTGGGATCACTATCATTCCTGAGCCTACCCAAGTCACTTCCTAACTACAGATGCAGCTCCATCATTCTTGTCACCTCTTTATGTCACCAAAATGGATTACATCAGTTCTCCCTGTTGACCCTACAAGTCCTTGTGCTGCAAAATCCTTCTCCCACTTTCCAAACTGAATATCATTAAGCTATGTTTCCAGCAAGATCTCTAATAGGGTCACAGGTGCAGTGACTGGCTATCAGCTCTCACACATGTTGACATGATATCTTCCTCGGTCTTGAGCCATATAAATCCAGCCTGGTGTGCTCCAAGGACTTGTCTGCGCTTGCCTTAATTTCGAGTGAATACATGGTATAGGACCTTACACTGGTATATGGCTGCTGCATACAATATATCAATTCATGGCTTAGAAAAACTTTCCTATAATATATCAGAATACTAGGTTTTTCATGGATATCCAAAATGTTTCAATATTCATTTTCTAAGTAGTGACATTGATGTTAAGGAGTAGCAAGAAGCTTGCTATTACTAAAAGTTACTCTTAGTTTACAAAAATTTATGTTAAATATTTTCTTTAATTTAGGTAACTGTGCTATTCAGTGTTAAAAGACGACCAAGTCATGTTCCCTGCCTTAGAGCATTTCAGGTTGAATGAGGTAGAGAGAGATGCTAACAGATAATTTCAGTATACTATTTTAAATTCTCTGAGAGATTTTATGGTGTTCTGGGAGCCCAACTATAGGCACTTAGCAGCAGGAGGACAGTGGGAAGGGCATAATGCCAGCAGAGGAGGGGTTTATATAATAAACCCCTGGAAAATAACTGTGCTTAGGCTAAAACACTAAGGACACAATCGAACAAGACGGTCAAGAGCAGTTTGGTCAGAATGACAGATTTCAAAAGGCATGGAGGCATAAAATGTTATGACTTGAACTAGAAATGATAAGAAGTTTGGTGTTAATAACACATAAAGCAGAAGGCATGATAATTCTAGCTGCCGAGACTGAGGATATAAGTAAGGGTCAGGACGGGAAGAAAGCACTTGTTTGATTGGAAAGAGCTCAAACTACAGCCATCCAAGGGTCCTAAACAGTGGAGTGGCATGGTCAGATTTTTCACTTCAGAATTTCTCTCTGGTGGAAGCATGAACAGTAATTTTCAATGAATTGTGACTGGAAGATGTTATGGTGGGGAGTAGGGAGCAGAGAGGAGTCTAGGGTGAGTCAGACTTCTGACTGAATAAATGAAGCCATCAGACTAGAGGAAAATAGAAGAAGGAGCAGTTCTGAGGCATTTAGTGTAAGGACAATGATTATAGTATCGGCCGTGCTGCACTTGAAGTGTCATTGGAATGTATAGATATTTGTGTCTAACGTGAATAGCTGGATTTGGACCATGTTGGATATGCTTGATGTCTTGAGAGTGGACGGATTAACATAGGAAAAGCATATAATGTTAAAAGGGCATTGGGCCAAGAACTGAACACCAGTGTTTGAAGGGATAATAGTAAGAGGAACCCATGAATGAGACATAAAAGGAGAGCAAAGAGAGTATCATGGGTCTAAATCTATGGAAGTTAATTTACTAAAGAACGGAGTGGTAAACAGTATAAAGTGAAGAAAACATGTCCAGTAAGATACGGACCAAAGAATGATCACTGGATTTGTCTATGTAGAAACCAGTAATAGTTGACCAGACAGAAACAAAATAGGTTTAGTGTAGGGATGGTGAGACAACAGCTAAGTTGTATGGGTTGATGATTGAATAGGAAGTGTGTAAGTAGTATCTATATAAACTATTATTTCAAGGAAATTATATCCAACTGGGCTGTAGACAAATGAAGACTCTTATTGGATAATTTGAGGAGGGCTAATAAAGGGCTTATATACGAAGTGTGGGCAGCCCTCATGGTTTCTCCACATAAGGGATAGTGCTACCCATGGGCTACTTACAGCACACCATTATCATCTATTGACCTAACTGAGATAGGAGAAAGGAGAGAGAGGGGGAGAAGGGCAGAAAGAGAGAGAGAGAGAGAGAGAGAGAGAGAGAGAACCTGTATCAAAAAAGTTGCCTGTTAGGAGCTATGACCTTTAACCAAGGAATTAAACCAGACCATGGAGACACCCCAAGGAGGAGCTGGGATGATAAAATCCTCACTCTCCTTCCTTCCTTCAACTCTCCTTCTAGTGCTTCCCATTGACCAAACCCAATTGAAAGCAAGTAGGCCCATTGATGTAATCATGCAGGCCAGCATGCAGTGGCCTGGAGGTCGAGAAGGGTGGGGAGCGAATCTGGAGGGGTAAATGGAATATAGTCAGTACAAAATTAGTTTGAGTAGAGCAATAAGAAGACACAATATTAGCTAAAGTGGCTGCAAAGTCAAATGAAGAGGTTGAGTTTTATGAAGTTTTTTTCCCACTATAACAGCATGGGAGAGAACTGAAAGCTGAGGTAAAAAGTCAACAGAAAATAAGTTCACACTATTGGAGAATTTAAGGATAATTGATAGAGAAAAGTCCTGGAGGATTCAGGTGACAGATAAAGAGTCAAAGTGAAGGGGTGGCTTTAAACAGAAGGAAGAACATCTCATTTTCTCAGATTGGCAAGAAGGACAGGCAGAAGCCTGGTTGTATTGAATCTTTAGTAAGGGGGAGAGGTAAGAAATTGAGAGAACTGTTGATAGAGAAGGTATGATCATCTGCTGGGCATGAGAGGGTGGAATATCTGCGTGGATTTGGGGAGAGTTAAGTATCTTTTATTTTTTTTTAACTTTTAAAATATTTATTTATTTATTTTAGTTTTGACTGCTTCATGTCTTAGTTGCGGCAATCAGGATCTTTCGTTGCGGCATGGGCTTCTCTCTAGTTGTGGCTTGTGTGCTCACTAGTTGTGGCGTGTGGGCTTTGTTGCCCCATGTCAGGTGAGATCTTAGTTCCCTGACCAGGGATCAAACCCGAGCCCCCAGCGTTGGAAGGCAGATTCACTGGACCGCCAGGGAAGTCCCAAGAGTTATATATCTTTTAAATAGACACAGTGGGGAGCAGAAGAAGGAATTGACCAAGACAGGACATGCCCACTGAAAGCCTGGTTAATGTTGGAGATCCTGAGCTATAACATGTGCCCTATATGTTTGACTGAGGGATTTTTCTTATCAGTGGTATATGCACAGCAGCCTGACTGTGTAATGCAAGACCGGTTAAAGGGATGATTCAGGATACTGGTTTTATCAGATTAGTTTGGTAGTAGGGCAGGACCAAAGGAAATGAGGCCATTGGTGATATTCCCTCAAAACCCATCTTATACAACTGAGATCATTTTATTTTCTCCGTCTTCTTTTGGGTGCTATTTTTAAAGTATATGTGCAACATATATACTTAAACCCATGATAATTGTGGTGTTCTTGGAAATATTTCACAAAATTTAGATAAAATTCCTACAAGTATCATAATTAGCATTTCCATGCTCAGCACAACACGTTTTTTTCTGAAGGTTAAAGCAAGTGTCACATAGAGCAGATAAATATAGTCTAGGTTCAAATTTTAGTAAACACTTGTGCTATATTTATGTATTTACAATGCATGTGGAAGCCATCAATGGTATTTGCTAAATCCATGCAGCTTGTAGCTAACAAATTAATATTGTATCTCAAAAAAGAGAACTATATTGAATTATTGCAATATTTGCTCTTCATTTCTTTTGTTTTTTTAAATCAATATGACTAGTATTTAAAAATGATCAGTTATTATATTTTCAAAATTCTAAAAATGTTAGTTTTTTACCAATAAAGTCAATGGAAAAATTATACTGTTAGAAAAGAGTGTCACATGCTACAGCTACCCCCACCCAAATCTATACTTATTGTTTGGAATATAATTAAACATCACCCGGTTGGATATTGACCTCTGTAGTTTTACTCTACCGGTTTTTAATATGTGTGCCCTTGTGTCAGGGATGAAATCTGCCTATCAGTAAAAACAGATTTTAATTGTATATAATGTACATAATGTCAGCAGAAATAAAGATTTCTGTGAGTCTATTATGTTCTCAGATTCATTTAACTGATAAACATTTCCATGTGGTTGTTCTTGATTAGATTTGGAAAGAGGTTTCTTCATTCTGTTAATATTAAACAAGATGAACTAACTTGGAGAGATTTCTTTCCATATAGTGAAGAGTAACAAAGGGAAAATAAAGAGGAGGGGTGTGTCATGTAAATTGATCACTGTGCCAGTGATTGTAGTACTTGATCCATGGTGGACATTACTACTGTAAAGTTATGGATTTTGCTCTCTTGCAACCATTTCCCCCATAACTATCAAAGGATGTAATAATCTTATCTATAGGAATCACTAATTCTAAGGCAATGCTGGAAATTAAATAACTGTACTCTAGTAGCTATTTTATTTTGGCTTTTTAAAAATAAGGATCAGAATATAATACTTTATTCATGTTTCTTTTTTTGTCCTTGCATGCAGTCTATTAAGTCCCAAAACTATATTTTTATTTAAAGGTATAAAAAGTAATTCCTAGAATAAGTTTGTATTCTTGCAAAGACTGAAAAGAAAAAAATAAAGATCTGGTTTGCATGCAAAATGTAGATTATTTTAACTTACTCTTTGACTTCAACAAAATAGTATTTATATGACAATATTTAAATCAAACTGAAAATTCACAGAAAATCTGTTATGTTTCTTTGTAAAGGAAATGCCAGCTACTAAAATTAATAACCTCCCAAATTTCAGTATCATAATAAAATTTTAATTGTCATTTATGTAAAAATCCAAAGGAAGTGATTGGTGGGTAGTCTTCCACTGGGTGATTCAGGGACCCAGAATTTTTCCATCTTTTGACTCCCTCATTCCTTAGATGCACTGGCCTTTCACTTCTAGCTGACAACAAGAGTGGATCCTGCATGGAAATTATACTAGGCTAGGCCTGGACATGATGCACATCATTTCTGTACACGTTTCCTTAGCTAGGGCTGTCATGTGGTAACTTCTAAGTGAGGCAAGAAAATGTCAGCTAGCCCTATGCAAGGGTAAAAGAGGAAACAGTTTGGTGATAAATTAGTAATCTACCGTGGAGATTGACTATATGCCTTATCCTTCTTCCTGCACCTAGAACACAGAGTAGACAATAGCAAGTCTCATCTAGCTCAAAGTCTGGCATATCCAGACGACGTGCAGTCCTCTTTTTCAGGTTTGAATGTCAAGAGTTTGTTTTGAGCCATGTTGAGGCTGAGGTGTCTATTGGCTATCTAAGTGGAGAGGTTGAGCGAGTAGCTGGGTATATGTGGTGTCCATATGTTCTGCTTTGCCCAGGACGGTCCTGATTTATGCCTATTATCTTGGAATAATTATTAATAGGACCTTCTCTCCTAAAATATATTCAGTTTAGATGATATGTTATACGGACATAAAAGCTTAAAGTTTAGACTATGACTACATAAAATTTTTGGCTATTCTTTGAGGTATAGCTGTCATTTAAAATTGTGGACCCTCAGGTACTCTGACATTTAGAAATCAGGAAGAAGAGGAGGATTCAGATAAGGTGACTAGGGCTAGTCACTGACCAGTGACTAGGAAGTGAACCAGGAGAGTGTGGATGTCACATGACGTGCAGAAAAAGTAGAAATAATGACTGCTCTCATGAATCTCACAGTCTTCTGAAAATTTTAAAAAGTAAATTAAATTACATTTCTAGATTAACCTTCCATCTCTTAGTCCCAGGAAACTTTGACTCCAGGAATAGAGAATAAATCAAGGTTCTTTTAATGCACCATGATCTTAGTTTTCTGCATGTTCTACCAGCTGTGTCCTCTGCCTACACTTCCTTTCATCCTTTATCCCTTTGGTGAATTCCTACTCGTGATTCAAGGTCCTGCTCAAAAGTTTAGGAAGCTTTCCCCAAATCCCCACACCAGGCAACGTTAGTGACTTCACACAATTGACTATCATTAGTTACTCCTTCCTCCCAAGATCTATCCCAAGCAAGCTTATTTTATTCGTCATTATATCCTCAGCTACTACAAGCCTATCATGCACACAATAAGGGCTCCTATAAATCTTTGATGAATTATAATACACTGAGTTATCTCATTGCATTGTAGTAACATGCTAATGAGAGGATCTACTCCTACTACACTGAGAATCCTTGGGAATGGAACAAGCTCTTATTTATTATTTAAGTAAACTTTTAACTGATAAATAACTCATATAGCAATGTGTATAAACCATACGTGCACTGCTTAATAGATTTTTACAAACTGAACACATCCATGTAACCAAAACCTAGCTTGAGAAACAGAACAGGAAGCATGTCAGAACATTTCCTGCTTCATTACATTCACGACGACCCATAACCAAGATTTAACTACTATGCTGACTTTTAACACTTATTTATTTATTTAATTGAATGTTACGTTCTTTAAATTCTGTAGTGCTTTACAATTTTCAAAAGTTGCACAAACATGATTTCATATAATCCCATAGTAACCCATTTTTTCCCTCTACCCCTATAGTGCTCCTCCCCCATCCCTCCCCCAACTGGTAACCACTAGTTTGTTCTCTGTAAGTCAGCTTCTTTTTTGTTTTATTCACTGGTTTGTTGTATTTTCTAGATTCCACATATAAGTGATATCATACAGTATTTGTCTTTCTCTGTCTGACTTGTTTGACTTATCATAATGCCCTCCAAGTCCATCCATGTTACTGCAAATGGCAAAATTTCATTCTTTTTTTATGACTGAGTGGTATTCCATTGTATATATACACCACATCTTCTTTATCCATTTTTCTGTTGATCGACACTTAGATTGTTTTCATGTCTTGGCAATTGTAAATAATGCTGCTGTGAACATTGGGGTGCATGTATCTTTTCAAATTAGTGTTTTTATTTTTTCTGGGTATATACCCAGGAGTGGAACTGCTGGGTCATATGGTAGTTCTATTTAGGTTTTTGAGAAACCTCCATACTGTTTTCCACAGTGGCTGTACCCATTTACATTCCCACCAGCAGTGTACAAAGAGTTCCTTTTCTCCACATCCTCATCAACACTTGTATTTGTGGTCTTTTTGATGATAGCCATTCTGACAGGTGTGAGGTGCTATCTCATTGTGGTTTTGGTTTGTATTTCTCTGATGATTAGTGATATTAGTGATTTTCATGTGCCTGTTGCCATCTGTATATCTTATTTGGAAAAATGTCTATTTAGGTTTTCTGCCCATTTTTAATTGGGTTTTTCTTTGATATTAAGTTTAATTAGGTTCCATTTGTTTATTTTTGCCTCTGTTTCCTTTGCTTTCAGAGATGGAGCCAAAAAGCACTGCTACAATTTATGTCAAAGAGTGTTCCGCCTATGTTTTCCTCTAGGAATTTTATAGTATCTGGTCTTAATCCATTTAGGTCTTTAATCCATTTTGAGTTTATTTTTGTGCATGGTGTTAGAGAATGTTCTAATTTTATTCTTTTACATGTAGCTTTCCAGTTTCCCCAGCACCATTTATTGAAGAAACTGTCTCTTCGTCATTATTTATTCTTGCCTCTTTTGTCATATATTAATTAAATGTAAGTATGTCAGTTTATTTCTGGGCTCTCTCTTCTGTTCCACTGTTCTATGTGTCTGTTTTTGTGCCAGTGCCATACTTTTTTGATGACTGTAGCTTTATAGTATAGTCTGAAGTCAGGGAGCATGATTCCTTCAGCTCTGTTCTTTCCCAAGATTGTTTTGGCTATTCAGGGTCTTTTGTGTTTCTATACAAATTTTAAAATTATTTGTTCTAGTTCTGTGAAAATTTCCATTGGTATTTTGATAGGAATTGCATTGAATCTGTAGATTGCCTTTGGTACTATTGTCATTTTAACAATATTAAGTCTTCCAATCCAAGAACATTGTGTATCTTTCCATCTGTTTGTGTCATCTTCAATTTCTTTCCTCAGTGTCTTATAGTTTTCTGAGTACAGGTCTTTTACCTCCTTAAGTAGGTTTATTCTTTTTGATGCAATGGTAAATGGAATTGTTTTCTTATTTTCTCCTTCTGATAGTTTGTTGTTAGTGTATATAAATGCATCAGATTTCTGTATATTAATTTTTATCCTGAAAATTTACCAAATTCATTAATGAGCTCTAATAGTTTTCTGGTATCATCTTTAAGATTTTCTATGTATAGCATCATGTCATCTGCAAACAGTGACAGTTTTACTTCTTCCTGTCCAGTTTGGACTCCTTTTATTTCTTTTTCTTCTCTGATTGCTGTGGCTAGGACTCCCAAAACTTGAATAAAAGTGGCGAGAGTGGGGCTTCCCTGGTGGCACAGTGGTTGGGAGTCTGCCTGCCAATGCAGGAGACACGGGTTCATGCCCCAGTCCAGGAAGATCCCACATGCCGCAGAGATGTGGGTTTGTCATATATGGCCCTTATTATGTTGAGGTAGATTCCCTCTATGCCCACTTCCTGGATAGTTTTTATCATAAATGTATGTTGAACTTTATCAAAAGCTTTATTGCTTTATCTGCATCTATTGTGATGATCATATGGTTTTTATGCTTCAGTTTGTTAATGCAGTGTATCACATTGACTGATTCATAGGTATTGAAAAATCCTTGCATCCCTGGGATAAATCCCACTTGATCATGGTGTATGATCCTTCTAATGTATTGTTGGGTTTGGTTTCCTAATATTTTGTTGAGGATTTTTACATCTATGTTCATCAGTGGTATTGGCCTGTAATTTTCTTTCTTTTTTTGTGATATCTTTTTCTGGTTTTGGTATCAGGGTGATGCTTGCCTCATAGAATGAGTTTAGAAGTGTTCCTTCCTCTGCAGTTTTTTGGAATAGTTTCAGAAGGATAGGTGTTAACTCTTCTCTAAATATTTAGTAGAATTCATCTATGAAGTCATCTGGTTTGGACTTTTGTTTGTTGGAAGTTTTTAAATTACTGATTCAATTTCATTACTGGTAATTGGTCTGTTCGTATTTTCTCTTTCTTCCTAGTTCAGTCTTGGGAGATTGTACCTTTCTAAGAATTTTTCCATTTCTTTTAGGTTGTCCATTTTATTGGCATGTAATTGTTCATAGCAGTCTCTTATGATTCTTTGTATTTGCGTGTTGTCGGTGGTTGTAACTTCTCAAGTTAAATCTCAAGAGTTAGCTATTGTTCTGACTTTTAACACTTTAGATTAGTTTCATGTCTTTTTGATCTTTAGAGTTATATAAATGGAATTACACATTACATACTCATTTGTATCTGGCTTCTTTCACTCAATATTATTTTGTAGGAGCCATTCATGTTGCCTGTAGTTGTGGTTCATTGATATTCATGTAAAGTTTTCTATTAAATGAATCTACTTCAACTTACCTGTTCTAGTCTTGATGGACATTTGGGTTTCCAGTTAGGGTTATTATGAACTATATTGCTACAGACATCCTTGTGCATGCCTTTTTATTTA
Organism: Neophocaena asiaeorientalis asiaeorientalis; assembly: GCF_003031525.2. Taxonomy (NCBI): domain Eukaryota; kingdom Metazoa; phylum Chordata; class Mammalia; order Artiodactyla; family Phocoenidae; genus Neophocaena; species Neophocaena asiaeorientalis. The sequence goes on from NW_020171993.1 coordinate 521,861, forward strand.
CATTTGTACACATTTTTTTGGAGGGGTATATACCTAGGAGTGAAATTTCTAAGTATGGAGTATATTTATCTTTAGCTTTAGTAGATACTCATCAAACAATTTTTACAAATGGTTGTATGAATTTGTACACTCACCAGCAGTTTATGAGAATTCAGTTTTTCTACATCCTCACCAATACTTGTTGTTTTCTTTATCATTTTAGCCATTCTGGTACGTGTGTAAGGGAAATACATTGTGGTTTTAAATTGTACTGCCTTGATGCCTATTTAAGATGAGCACTATTCCATATAATTAATAACCATTTATATAACTTTGTCTTGGTAAGATGCTCATTTTTCTATTGGAGTTGTCTGTCTCTATTCTTAATGATTTGTAACAATTCTTCATATATTTTGCATATGAGTCCTCTATTGGATATAGCTATTGAATTTATCTCCTTTCACTCTGATTGTCTTTTGATTCTCTTCATGGTATTTCTCAAAGAACAAAAAGCCTTAATTTTTATGTAGTTAGTTTCATTTATTCTTTTTACCCCTTTATGATTCCCACTTTTTGTTTGCTGTTTAAGAAATCTTTTCTTATCCCAAGGTATTGAGATTTTCTCCTATTTTTTCTTTTAAGAGTTTTATGGGTTTTGCTCTCCTCATTTGGATCTGTAATCTGTCTCAAGTTGATTTTTGTGTGTAGTGTGAAATAAAGGGCAAGATATATATTTTTCAGAGAGTCCGTTTATCATATACCTATATTGAAAACATCACTTTCCCCAGTTTACGGCACCATTACCTTCATCATAATTTAGTGTCCAAATGCGTAAGGGTCTATTTCTGGACAGTCTATTCTGTTCATTTGCATATTTGTCTATTCATGTGCTCCTATAGAGTGAATAATTGTGTTCCCTCAAAATTCATATGTTAAAACTTAATCCCCAATGTGATGGTATTTGAAAGAGAGGGCTTTGGAAAGTGATTGAAGTCATGTGAGTAGAGCCCTCATGAATGGGACTAGAACCCTTATAAAAGAGGCCCCAGAGAGCTTCCTTCCCCCTTCAGTGAAAAGAGAGCCCTATATGAACCAAGAAGCGGGAACTCACCAGATACCAAATCTGCCAGTGTCTTGATCTTGGACTTCCCAGCCTCTGGAACTGCAAGAAATAAATTTCTGATGCTTATAAGCTACCCAGTCTTTAGTATTCTGTTGTGGCAACCTGATAGGACTAAGACATGTGCTATATACCACACTATCTTAATTACTATAGTTTTTAATAGGAAAATATGGGCAGTATAAGTCTTCTAGTATTTTTCCTATCAATTAGTTTTGCTTTGGCTATCGTGTACATTTTACATTTCTATATAAATTGTAAAATTAGCGTGTTGATTTCTTCAAAAGATCCTGCTAGGATTTTGATTTGGATTATAACAAATCTGTGAATCAGTTAAGGGAGAGTTTCTTCCATCTTAGCAATAGTCATTGTTCCAAACCATACACATGGTATGTCCCTGCATTTATTTAAGTTACTTATTTTTGCATTCCCTATGCATAATATGTTCCTGGAACTCAGCTGACCCTCAAAAACATAAACTCTCATACACCCTCTCCTTCTACTCTTATATCCTCAATCAACTATGATCTCCCATATTTTCCCCTTTTATACCATGTGATTCTCAACTAAAAATACTTAGTTTACTCCTCAGAGATTATCTTTCATTCAGATCCAAAATTCTCTGAAGTATCAACTGGGCTATATAATCTGTGCTCTCTAAGAAAACAAGGCAAAGACTCTTCTCAAGTTAGTACTTTATTATTTTACCTATGTTAGTAGGAGACAGTACCTCCTATCACAGTTATATATATGGAATATGAGGCTCTTCCACACAAGGATGACACAACTAGCTAATAATAAATAGAAAATGATAGTGGCAGATCTATCTTGGCTGTATAAACATTCTTCCAAATAGAATAAATCACAGATACATGTTTTACTTAACAAATATTAGACTTGGTATCAATATATGAATTTATTTATATAAGAAGCTTCAAGTGAAGTTATCATATATTCTAATGCCACCTAATACATATACTTTTTCAAAATTTGTGCCCCAGTAATGTGCAGAGCCTAGATCTCTTTAACCAGACCTTCCAATGATGACAGCTCAAACTTTACTACCATGGGCCTCTGCTGGCTTTGCAGTGTGTATATGTGCATGCATGTTGGTGGGCAAGTGTACTGGCACATCTCAATCACTTAATCAATAAACAGCTCTATTCTTTTTAAAACTGTAGTTTCCAGCTTCTGACAATTGCAGCACTAAAGAAACAGCCACATAACTTCTCATACTCTGCTTTGACTAGAATAACTAATTACAGTTTAGTACTGTAGGGACAAAGTTATTAGCTAATACTCAGCTCTAGACACTGCAATTCAATTACTGGCCTACAATCTTTAGGAGCACAAACCTTGGTAATTAGGAGGAAACTTTCATCTTATCTCAGCACAGCATGTAAGCAGTTGACGCAGGAAGAAGCAGAATCAAAACATAAGTAAGAGCAGCACATGTATGTATTCTAGATCTATAATTGTTACTGAGGGTCACAGAAGCCTCAGCAGGGCAGGGTTCGATGCAAAGAATTTTGACACTTTGAAAATGAGTCAAGTGTGCTATTTTCTAGCAAGAAGTTATGTTAGGAATAATTTAAAGAGTGTAAAGTAGATTGTCTTATTTCATAAATTTGAGGATAGAGCTGAAAAGAACTAAGCCTAGCACTGTAATAACTATTTAAAGAAAGAAACTAAAGTCCAAAAGGATTATGGGACTTACATACAAGGTCACATAGCTAATTAGATCCCTGGCTAGGACTAGAACTCCAATCTCCAAATGACCCATCATTGCTGTTTCCATTGCACCCTCTAAACATCAAGTCTCCTGCAAAGGACGTTTTCAAGTTGGAAAGAGACACCAATTCTGTTCCTAGTAGCCTTTTACTAAGTTAAACATAAAATAGTGTATAATATGGTACACGACTTTTCAGTCTGCGAAAGGCAGGGATAGATGGCCTCCTTTGCATTATCTAAATGTATTGAACAAATTATTCAAAAGGAATAGTGTAGAGATGTTCCAAAGAGGCAGGGTGAAATCACTTGCATATCTAATTTAGCTTTTATGGAAAGTTCAAAAATCCAAGTGGTGAATGAAAGAGGAGAGATTTCTACACAAGAACTTGGTTATTTTGCAATCAACAAATACTTACAGACCCATTCTCAATTCAGCTGAGTGAATACATGCTATATTTATGCCACTCATTAGATTCAACATAAGCAGTTGATGTCTGTTTGACATGGAATAGCTAAATCATCCTGATAAAATAGAGAATTGTTTACTTTAAATAGATATTTGAGTACACCTGATGTTTAGAAGGGCTGAATGGCTTAGTCAAGTTTATACAGGTAGTCATTGTCAGAGATAGTATCCAAACCCTTGCCTCCTGACTCTCAGAGACATTTTTTTTTTAATTTTGCCACAGAATTTTAGTCTAGAAATAAGAGATACCCATGGGGGAAAGGGAGAGTGGACTTAGAAACCAGAAAATGAGAGTACTGAATCCCACTGGGAATGACGGGCTGTCCATCCAAATGCCTGTTCACTTGACTCCTCTGAGTTTCAGCTATCAAATTCCACAAAATAAAGAAATACCCAAGAATTATTTTATTTTATGTAAATTTGATTCCAAGTGTAAAAGATTGAAACAGTATTATATTATCTAGACTAGATATACATTTCTAAATCTTTCTAGAGGTTAATACTCCAATAGAGATATTTACCTACTCAATCTGTATTTCCCAACAGTGAAGAATTTGTATGTGTGATATTAACTAAAAGCTGCATCATTCTTTTAGCATCAAATGCAAAACTTAGCACATATTTAAGTAAATGTACTATAGTTGGTTTTCCAGACAAAAGCCTTGGAAATTTTCTTTCATTAAGAAAATATTTCTTAAGGTATTGTAACTGCCTTACCTCAGTAATTGTTCTCCCTGAGGCACAGAAATTATCTTACAAGGCAAAAGCTAAAGCCACATATTAGGCGTGTTCCTGGGAACAAAGGAATAGTTAGGGTAATATAGCTGAAAATGCATTGTAAACTACAAAACAAAATTATACATAGCATTAGGAATGTCAGCATGGAATAGTGGAAGGAGCACTGGAGTTGACATCAGGAAATAGATTTCAGTCCCAGCTTGGCCATTTACTAGCTAAATGAGTTTAAGCAAGTCACATAACTTCTCTGACCTTCATCTGTTAAATAGGGATAATAATAATTGCCCTTCCTGATTTGTAGAGTTGCAGTGGGAGAGGGGATGAGGTAACATATGCTAAAGTGTGTTATAAAATGTATCATCTTTGACAGATGTTAAACAATGTTATTTTCTACTTGCATACTGAAGAGTCCCATTACATATTCACATGTCTCCATCTCCTGTGTATTAAACTTTTAGCCTAGAGTCATGACTTTGGTGTATGCCATTATTAAAGTAATTTAACCTCCTTTATCATTTAATTTCCTTCTCCGCAGTCCTTTGAGCCTTTAAATCCTTTGCATCTCTCTTAAATTTAGATCAGGCATTCCTAAATCAGACTAGTCTAGTTGGGTTCAATAGAACCCGTTGGAGACCACACTTTGTCTCTCATTAGCTGTGTAGACTTGGGGAAGATTTTTTTTTTTTTTTTTTTTTTCCCGGTACCCACCACCAGGGAAGCCCTGGGGAAGATTTTTAAATCTCTCTAAGCCTCAGTTTTTTAATCTATAAAATGGATTATTGTGAAATTTAAATGAGCAAATAATCCATGGGAAATACTTAGTAAAATTCCCTTAATCCAATATTTTTATTGCAGTAATTCCAAGATGAAAATATGTGGAAGCAATAGCTACTAAGAATACAATAATTATGTTCCCAAAAGCAGTGTAGTCTAGTGGTTCATGTATGGGTCTCAGGCTATACTAGGGGCTTTATTCTTAGCTATTCATAGCAAAACATAATAGACATGGTTTTTCTTCATCAGTTTTGTTCCTTTGAACTTGAGTGTGCTAAAAATTCTATACTAAGAATTTTGAAATAAAATAACTTTATTCTTCTGAATCTTCTCCTGAATTTTTAAATGCTAACAAATAGTCACAGTTGAAAACCATAGTTATTTAGGAGGATTCTTTTTTTTTTCTTAATGTACATAATATGTTGTGTTCAGATTCTGGGGCAATAAATTTTCTTTTATTCTTGTTTAGCAATGCCTTTACAATTATTTCCTTTTTTAATGTCAGGTTCCCCCAAATTAGTTAGTTTTGTTTTGGTTTATACCAATATATCAAGTATGTAAATGACAATTTTCAACTCAGTATACTTAAGACAATGTGGTGTTGAATTCAAATTTGAATCTCCAGTATGTCTGTCTCCAGTAAAACTATGTGAATGTTTGTTTAATTATTACCCCTGCATTGTTCATGACTTATGTAATTATTTTTCTTCTGGGTTAATGATCAATATTTTTATTTGTCTCGGTGAATAGTTATGGAAATAGTCTTAATTTCATGTCTATTTATTGATAAATTTATATTTTTGTGTGTGAGAGGAAGTTTGTGAGTTGAAAGTAATTTTTGGAAAGTTTATGCTTCTATTTTTAGATATTATTTGAATTTTTGTTGGAAAAAACATAACATAAAACTTACCAACTTAAACTGTACAGTACAGTGTGTTAAATATACCCTCATATTTGTACCACTGGGGAAAAATGCAATGCCCCTGGGCGTGAGCATAAATTGATATCAATAGTGAGACTTTGCCACCATTAATTCTAAAATATGTGGCATTAACTTAGCAGGAGTAGAAATAAGTAAGGATATTGACATTTGAGACTTGAAAAGATGTAGACAAATATTTTCCAGTGACAAAACATTTGGTAAAGTGGCTATCTCCGATTGCCTTCCAATGCTGTATTTCTTTTGGAACAGTTTGGAAAGCAGAATATTAGTAGTGAGTTGGGGTTGTTACTGGTTACATTTAGCAAGGCATGAGAAGAAAGAGGTGATCACCGGCAAGAATTGGCTGGCTTGTAAGCAGATATGGAAAGGAATTTAGAACAGGGAAAATCAGAAATAAGATTGAAAGGTCATTGTACAAAATAGTCTATTAAGACAGTTTTGTGGCAAAGGTCAGATAATAGATATGACCTCCCATCAAGCCTGATGCCTTCAAAGTAGTTTCCATCATGGAGAAAGAGACAGAGGCAGAGAGCAACAGAGAGACATGGTGCCAACAAAGAAAAGGATTAAACCAGGCTTGAGAATTATATCTAGGAAAGAACTTTTTGTGAGGTTGCAGGAGCACGGAATTGACTATCAACAGATCAGAAACTTACTAAATATTTTAGATAATTATATTGCCAAAGAAACCATAAGCTTGGTCTTAAAAAGTCATTTTGCTATGTGAGCTCAAAACCAAACCTTAGGCCCCCAAATTTGCACAGGCAGGAAGAAGCTGAGGAGGACAAATTCTTGGACAAATTCTCCAATCCCCAAATTAGGTTTGAACTATAAAGGGAAAAGGACAAAAAAGAACATCCAAAGAGATAGAATCAGGAGCCACAGAGAACAATGGATGAGAGAGCTTATCCCAGATAGCAGACTGAGAGACCAACAAAGGAATTTACCCTACTGCCCGGGCAGAGGGGCCTCACAATGCCTGCCTGGCAGATTTCCTCATTGCTGTGGACCAGCAACTGCTGAGCCTCTCAGCCATTATTCCCCACCCCTTTTTATGGGAGTGTTTAGTCACTTATCCTGTTCCTGCTCCACTTTTATACATTGTGCACATGTTTATATATGCATGTGTGTATATATGCATGCATATTTGTGCGTGTGTGTGTGTCTAGGGGGGCAGATAACTTGTCTTTATAGTTTATAGGGTACCATATCAGGTTTCACCATCTCAGAAAATGGTACTGCTATTTATACTTTTGCTTAGTCTAAAGAGAGACTTAAAAAAAAAATTCTCTTCTCTGATTGTTTATCCGGCTCATTAGTCTTACTGGCAAAATAAATCCAGAATTTGACCACTTGTCACTACCTTCATTTCTACCTCTCTGGTCTAAGTCACCATGATGTCCCCCCAGAATTAACTCAAAAAGCCTCCTGATTGGTACCCTCCTCCTATCATTCCGACAGTACAATTTATTTTTCCCCACAGCAGCCTGAGCTATCCTTTTAGAGTGGAGGTGGGACAGTGTGAATCCTCTCCTCCATGGCTTCTCCTCACATTTAAAAACCAAAGTCCCTGGCCTCCTCACCAGTCATTCTCCGCATGTACGAAGTGCCACCCACTCTGCCCTCCTTACCATTCCTCAGACATGCAGAGCATCCTATCAGCTCGGGTTCCCCCTCTCCCCATGGCCATCTGCATGGCCCACTTCTTCATTCCATGACTATCTTTGCTCCAGTAACACTTCCTCTTAAAGACCCAACCACTTTGCCACTCTTTATTTTTCTTTGTACCCCACATCATCACCTGACATTTTATGGAATATTTAAGGGGTTTTGTTTTGTTTATTGATGTATACCTAACTCCAGAACAGGGCCTGAAACGTGGTAGGTGTTTAACAAATACTCACAATGTGAATGAATATCTTGTTTGCTGCTGTATCTCACCATTAATGTGTCACAAAATAAATGCCGTTAGAGTGTAGAATAGGATGGACCCAATTCTATCTGGGGCGGTAAGTGAAAGCCTCCCAGCAGGGCTAGCTTCATGGATGCCCGACCCGTGCAGTCGTGCAGGCCTTGCATTTAGAAGAGCCCTGCTCTTGGTTGAATACTCTGCTGCTGCTATCTTGAAATTGTTAATAATTTTGAACAAGGAGACCTGCTTTTTTTGTAGTGATATAATTCACACACCATACAATTCACCATTTTAAAGTGTACAATTCAGTGTTTTTTAGTATATTCACAAAGTTGTGCGACCATCATCACTATCTAATTCCAGAACATTTTCATTATCCCAAAAAGAAACCCCACAGCTGCTGGTAGTCATTCCCCATTTCCCATATACTCATGCCCCTGGAAAACATTAATATACTTTCTGACTAAATTTGTCTATTCTATACACTTCATATAAGTGAAATCATACAATATATAACGTTTTGTGTTAGGCTTCTTTTGCTTAGGGTCATATTTTCAAGGTGTAGCATGTATCAGTACTTCGTTTCCTTTTATGGCAGGGTAATATTCCATTGTAAAGTTATACCACATTTTGTTTGCTGATTCATCCATTAATAGATATTTGGGTTGTTTCTACTTCTGGTCTATCATGAATAATACTACTATGAACATTCATGTATAAGTTTTTGCATGACTGTATGTTTTTAATTTTTTTGGATGTACACCTAGGAGTGGAATTGCTGGGTCGTATGACTACTCTATGTTTAACTTTTTGGGAAACGGCCAAGCTGTTTTCCACAGAGGCTGTAGCACTTAATATTCCCACCAGCAATGAATGAGGGTTCCAATTTCTCTACATCCTCCCAACACTTGGTATTTTCTGTTATTAATAATACTTGTTATCTTTTAATTATAGCCATCCTAGAGGATGTGAAATGTATATCATTGTGGTTTTGACTTGCATTTCCCTAATGACTAATTATACTGAACATCTTTTCATGTGCCTATTGGTCATTTGTATACCATCTTTGGGGAAATGTCTATTCAAATTCTTTGAACATTTATATATATATATATTTTATAGAAGTATAGTGGACTCACGATGTTGTGTTAATTTCCGGTGTACAGCAAAGTGATTCAGTTCTACATACATACATATACATATATATATATATATATATACACACACATATATATGTATATATTCTTTTTCAGATTGTTTTCCCTTATAGGTTATTACAAAATATTGAGTATAGTTCCCTGTGCTATACAGTAGGTCCTTGTTGGTTATCTATTTTATATATAGTAGTGTGTATGTGTTAATCTCACACCTAATTTATCCCTCCGCCTCTACCATTTCCCCTTTGGTAACCATAAGTTTGTTTTCTATATCTATGAGTCTATTTCTGTTTTGTATACAAATTTATTCGTATCATTTTCTTTTTTAGATTCCACATATAAGCAATATCATATGATATTTGTCTTTCTCTGTCTGACTTATTTCACTTAGTATGATAATCTCTAGGTCTATTTGTGTTGCTGCAAATGGTATTATTTCATTTTTTTTATGACTAATTCTTTTTTATGACTAACATTGTATATATGTTCCACATCTTCTTTTATCCATTCATCTGTTTATGGACATTAAGGTTGCTTCCATGTTCTGGCAATTGTAACTATTTTTAAATTTAAATTTTTTTGTGTTTTAATTGTTGAATCGTTATAGGTCTTTATATATTCTGTATGCTAGATCAGGTATATGATTTGCAAATATTTTCTCCCATTTTGTGAGTTTTTTTACTTTTGTGATAGTGTCCTTTGAAGCAAAAAAGTTTTGAATTTTTGTGAAGCCCAATTTATTTATTTAATATATTTGGTAGCTTGAGATTTAGGTGTCTAAGAAAGCTTTGCCTAGTTCAAGGTCACTAAAATTTGTGCTGTGGATTTCTTCTAGGAATTTTATAGTTTTAGCTCTTACATTTAGGTCTTTGATACATTTGGAGTTAAGTTTTGTATATGGTATGAGGCTGTCATCCATATTCATATTGTATTTGTAAATATGCAGTTGCTCCAGCACCATTTGTTGAAAAGATTGATCTTTCTTCATTGAACCCCCTTGGCATCCTTGTCAAAAAGCAATTGACCATAAATGCATAGGTATATTTATTTATTTATGTGTTTATTTATTTATTTATCTTAGTTCTATTCCATTGATATATATGTTAGCACCACACTGTCTTGATTACTATAGCTTTGTAACAAGGTTCTTTTCCTCATGTTCTGGATTTTTTTTTTTTTTTAGATTCTTTTCCCATATAGGTCATTACAGAGTATTGAGTAGAGTTCCCTGTGCTGTACAGCAGGTTCTTATTAGTTATCTATTTTATATATAGTAAATAGCATGTATATGTCAGTCCCAATCACCCAGTTTATCCCTGCCCTCTTATCCCCTCGTAACCATAAGCTTGTTTTCTACATCCATGACTCTACTTCTATTTTGTAAATAAGTTAATTTGCACCCTTGTTTTTAGATAATACATATAAGCAATATCATATGATATTTGTCTTTCTGTGTCTGGCTTACTTCACTCACTATGACTATCTCTAGGTCCATCCATGTGGCTGCAAATGGTATTATTTTGTTCTTTTTTATGGCTGAGTAATATTCCATTGTATATATGTGCCATATCTTCTCTATCCATTCTTCTGTTGATGGACATTTAGGATGCTTCCATGTCCTGGCTATTATAATAGTGCTGCAATGAACATTGGGGTGCATGTATCTTTTTGAATTATGGTTTCCTCCAGGTATATGCCCAGGAGTTGGATTGCTGGGTCACATGGTAGTTCTATTTTTAGTTTTTTAAGGAACCTCCATCCTGTTCTCCATAGTGGCTGTATCAATTTACATTCCCACCAACAGTGTAGGAGGGTTCCCTTTTCTCCACACCCTCTTCAGCATTTATAGTTTGTAGATTTTTTGATGATGGCCATTCTGACTGGTGTGAGGTGATACCTCATCGTAGTTTTGATTTGCATTTCTCTAATTCGTTGTAATAAGTCTTTAAACTGGGAAGTATGAATCCTCCAATTACATTCATATATTTTGATTTTTTTTAAGCTATTCTGAGTCCCTCGCATTTGCACCTGAATTTTAGAATCAGCTTGTCAATTTCTGAAAAATAAGCTGTAATAATTTTGATAGGAATTGAACTAAATCTACAGATCAATTTGGGGAATACTGTCATGTTAACAATATTAAGTCTTTCAACCCATAAACATGAGATGTCTTTCTGTTTATTTAGGTCTTCTTTAATTTATTTCAACAATGTTTTATAGTTTTTGTGTATAAGTCCTACACTTATTTTGTTACAATTTTTCCTAAGTATTCTGTTCTCTTTGATGCTATTTTCAATGATGTTATTTTATTAGCTTTATTTTCAGGTAGTTCATTACTAGTGTATAGAAATACAACTAACTTCTGTATTGATTTTGTACCCTGTATTCTTGCTGAACTCCTTTATTAGCTCTAACAGTTTTGTGTGTGTGTGTGTGCATGCGTGTGTGGATTTTTTGTGTACCTAATCATGTCATCTCCAAATCAAGATAGTTTTAATTCTTTTTCATTCTGGATGTCTTTTATTTCATTTTCTTGACAATTTCTCTGGCTAGAACCTTTAGCACAATGATGAATAGGGGTGGCAAGATGGTACATGCTTTTCTCTTTCCTGAACTCAGGGGAGAGCTTTCAGTATTTTACCATTAAGCATGATGTTAGAGGGCCTGAATTTTTATGTTGTATTTGGCCCTACATATTATGTAGCTGGTCCTGCCTCATAAAGAAGAGCACAGTTGGGTTGAGGATTAAAGGATAAGTAGGAGCTCCCCAGCAGGTTAGGAGGAGGAGAGAGAACAGTATGTGCAGTATTAGATTCTGGATCTCAAAGTGATTCAGTGGCTGGTTTGTTAAGGTCAAGTGAGACTGGAGAAAATGGAGATTGGAGGGGCAGGTAGACTGAACCACTGTAGGCTTGCTGACTTTATTAAAGAGCTTTAGTTTTACTTTGTGATTTTTTGCATGGGACACTATCATATCTGATACACAATAGCAAAGAATGGAATAAAGGGAAGTGAAGCTAGAAATTGAGGCAAGGAGGACAAATCATGGATTACTGCAGTATTTGAGACAGTGAATCTAAACCTTGCCAGCTTTACCTTGGAACAGCTATATTCTTGGTTTTGAAGACTTTAGCTTCCTTATTTTATTATTTTTTTAATGAAAAAAAACTTTAGTTATAAAAACATGTAATTGTATCAGGAATTCTAGAATGTCCTGCATTTGCGTCTTACTCACCACCCTTATTCACATTAGGCATTTCCCAACGCATTAACAAAATCAAAACATATTCTTTTTCTCACTTCCTTTTTCCTTTCTACTCACCTCCCTTCCTTCCTTTTTCTTTACATTAATCAGTTAATTAATTAATTCCTCAAAGTTTATTTAGGACCTAAGAGGCTAAACTAGATCTGTAACACATTCCTTGCCCCTGAAGAGCCTGTAGATCTATGAGTGGCTGAAATGAAGCAAGGCAACCATATTTCAAGCAGAGTGTGATGCATCATTGTTATCCTTCAGTCACACATGTTCACCTACCACAGCTCTGTCACTGTGGCCTTTGTTAAGAAAAGTTTATAGCCTCTGATATATACATGATAGTGTTTAATAAGTACCGCTTTGTTGTATTAGTTCAGGTTGGAATGACTGAAAGGACTAGAGTTAGAATTAGTGACTAAGTTTACAGAAGCAGTAAAAAGAACCAAAGAACCAAACCAACTAGATCCTTAAATATCAGATGAACTGGAGCTGCTGCTTGATTGCATATAGCTATAGATTCCTAGTCAATTCACAGATCTGGAAAGTGATGGGTCGTTTCAGAGAGCACACCTCTATCCTCCAGATTACATAACACTAAATCCATGTCATTAAATAAATGATTCTAACCCCTTTTTTTCCCTTGCCTTTATAGGATTTCAAAGTTCAGTACACATTCAAATTATTTAATTTTGATATCCCTTTTATGATCAAATGTCCTACTTTTGAAATGGAAAGCTCAGTTGGCCATGTTCCCTGTTAAGTTTAAGAAGATTTTATCGTTTAAATAAATTAAACCTTCTAGCATGGGCTCCCCAGAACCTAATGAAGCAAGGAGAAGAAAAGCTTAAATGAAATAAACCTCTTTGCTGATAGAAAGAGTACAGACTGTTGTGCATTCTACCAATAAATGTGTGGCTAGGATCACAGCCTGATTCATGATTTTTCTTTTTTAATTTTGTCCTTAATTTTTTGGTGTTCATTAGCAATTTGATTTGCCATTGGGCAAAAGACACAGAATACATCAAGTGCAGAAGGTTCTAGGTTATTAACACTGAGAAAAAAAACAAATGTTGCATTTTTTAAAAGCTAATTTGATTATCAAACACCATGTTGATAATCATGGATATACATTTTTTTTACATGACTTAATTCATGTAAGTTGATCTCCTATGAACTTCACTCAGATCCTTTAACATTTTCTAAAACAATGTTTTGGGGGATTTTGTTTTTTAATCTTTGCCTTCTAGGGAATAATCATCATCATTTCCATGTTATCATTAAGCAGAATTCATCTATATAGCTTATGTATTGAATTATTGAATTAACAGGAAAATTTTTACTTTCTGTGTGACACATTACCAATGTAAGAATCAACTGGATTATGAAAACTCATTGTTTGAAGATTCTTTCAATTGCCAAAAAGTAGAGTAGCATGCAGGTTTTTAAACTAAACTATACACTGTTTTGGAAGGTTTAACTAAATAAAATTTATCAATCTTTCTATTCCTTATTAATTTGAACCATTTTATTTTACATGATTAAAAAGTTAAAGGTAAAAAGCACTTCTTTCAAAGGAAAGATTCAGCACGAGCTCAGATAATTTGAGAATGTTCACACTTGTAATAGTAATGTAGAATAATTTCCATCCTATTTTTTTATGATGAAATGTAGTCTCCTTAGTAATAAAAATAGATTGTTATTCAAACTTGGAGTTTAGGGTCATAAAGTGATCTTCAAAACTATAAGGACTTATAGGGATGGCTTATTATATTTAAAAGTTTTGAAATACAGTGAGTTTTATTTTCTTATTTGTTATATAATAAATTTCTTATGACTTAAGATACAACAAAAAGCTATCATGCTTTACATGTAAGACATAGATCAACTGCTTGTGACACCTCAGTAGATTATTAGTCTTTAAACCCTGTAAATATAATAAAATCAACCCTGTTTTTTTTGTTTTTAATTTCAGGGCCTATATTCTCTTACCTTGCATTAGGAAAGTTTTGCTTTGTCATCAACTAGAAAATAAGTTCTTAATGGATGTCATTCTATTCTTACAATTGAAGGATTCTGATTCAAATTCTTTAAAGATTGGTTTGTGGGTCAAAGATTTGAACCTGATTGTACTCAGCAAGAATTTGTCAACTCTCTACTTGTTTAACAAGCACAGAGCTTCAATTGTTTGTTCAATTCACCACTTTGAGGGATGGTTCATCATGGCAAATGCTCTATGAAGGGTTACCTGTTGGATGTTAAACTACTATATCACTCCCTACTTCACCCACTCACCTATCCAGGTTTTCACAGAGTCCAGAAGGTGGTGTCAAAGTTATTTTGAGGAGCTGCAGTAGAGTATAATGGTTAAGACTATTTGGAATCTGACTCCTTGGATTTGTATCCTGGCCACTTACTAGCTGTGTGACCTAATGCAAACCATTTAAACTCTGTGCCTCAGTTTGCTCTTCCGTAACAGAATAATAGGACCTATCTCATAGAGTAGTTATGACAGTTAAATGAGATAATATGTTTGTGACCTCTTTGTTATATGCAAATTTTTATAAGTATTTTTCAATAAGCCATAATTTCTGTTCTGCAGTCAAAAGAAATAAAATAAATTTAGTCTCATTCAGTAAACTCCATTCAAACCAATAGTTTTTTTAGAGTGACCTCTGGCTTAAAAGCCTGGTTATTGTAAATAGTTTATCAAATCCAGGTGTGAACTCTTAGGATTCTGTCTTCCATATACAAAACCTCATTCCTTCTCATTTAATTTTACATTTTCTTGGTGGCAAAATATGCCAACCCAGTTCTGTTTCATTTGTCCCTTGATGAAGACTGGCAGCCTGGCCCTGTGACAGAAATTTTTTTTTTTCTTTGTTCTCAGTAGTTTGGCATTAGGAGTCTTTGTTCTCCACTTAATAGTAGCAGTGCAAATGCCTTTGTTGGTTCTTGGTGGGGTGGGGCCGGCTGGTGGTAAGGGAAACTGGACAAAGAAGGCTTTTCCTTCTGATATTTTACATGGGTACATTATACCCTTAAATCACAAAGCATCCCAAACTTGGTAAGCATACTGTAATTATAAGCAATTATTAGCCATTGTATTGAAAATTTAAAACATAAAGCTGTGGCCTAAGATGTCCACAGATTCTCAGTCTCCAGGAACCCCAAATCTTTCATAAACTGTGAACTTCACATGGCAGTATCAGTATGTCCCATTCAGATAAATAATGCATGATTTCTTAGCATGTGTCCTAAATATTGCATGGATGTCCTGCATTTTATCTGACACCCCTATGTGCCCTCCTCCACTGTTCATTTGAAATAGATGCTTTTTTCCCCAAACACGAAGGGTAATCTCAGTTACCACACTGCACTAAGGCTATGTCTTTCCAAGGTTAAGTAACTACCTTTAAAAAGGCAAACAAGGTCAGAGCGGAGTGGGAAGGAGGATGTCATGTCAGTTGATGGAATCAAAGTAAATCCCTTTTCAGTGAACGGGGATGATATAGGAATAGAGTATCTGTGTTTCCATGTTTTGATTTGTCCTGTCCAAAGAGTGTTAATATCTTGAAGGTTTAGCACAAGCCCTGTTTACTCAGGAAGCATAAGAAACATGTCAACCCTTTGAAAGACTTCTAATTAAACTCCTAGAACTTTGATGTCAGACTTAGAGATTAGTATTACATTTTTAAAAAATACCCAATTTCATGTGCCAGTAGAGAAGGAAAAGTATGCTGGTGTTAATAGACAGTTATTGAATTTAGAGAATATTTATTTTAAAATACAAATTATTGCCACTTGATAAGCTATATTTCGT
Organism: Neophocaena asiaeorientalis asiaeorientalis; assembly: GCF_003031525.2. Classification (NCBI taxonomy): domain Eukaryota; kingdom Metazoa; phylum Chordata; class Mammalia; order Artiodactyla; family Phocoenidae; genus Neophocaena; species Neophocaena asiaeorientalis. The sequence goes on from NW_020171993.1 coordinate 537,757, forward strand.
GTATCAATCTTAATTTAGAAAATGTGCTTTTAGATGGAGGATTGCTTCTCCTTGACTTTTGTGTTTACAGTGATCATCACTAGTATTGGTTTCTAGTATAAGGTCAATGACTATATGTTATTCCTGGAAGCTGCTGAATCTCCAAGAGGTGATGAAAATGTTTTCAAACAGGAAGTATTTTACGAGAGTTCAAGGGAGACAACCAGCATATTTTGAATGTCTATTATGTGCTGGAGACTATGTGCTTCACATGTATTTCTAATCTAACCAACAGCTTAATGAGAGAGGGTGATGGAGGTAAGTAATTTTGCTAGTGTCATAAAATTGTCTGATTCTGAAAGCACATTAATATAACTCCCTTGTGAATATTCCTTATAACCCTCACCTGCAGTTATTTTGTTCTTTAGATGACTGAGCAAAAATCTCACGCTTACCAAATTCACTTCTAACTCTGATAATATAAGTGGTAATAATTTCTTACCTAGCCTTTTAAATTTCTCTTGATGGAGTTGTAACTTTTCCCAGTATTATTTTCAAAATATATTTTTAATAAAATTTATGCTTACTTATTTGTGAATAGTCATCTAATGCTACATGTACTATGTATTTAATGTTATATTTGAATTTTAAAGAATATTGGAATTTGAAGAGTCCAACCTCCTCCTCAGTGAAAGTATTACACAGACAACATTCGTATTTCTGTTTGGCTATTTCACTGGTGTGAGTTTCATGAATTTTCAAGGCAGTTTATTCAATTAATAGGTAGTAGTTGGAAATGAAATTTGTATACTGACTTGGTATTTACCTTCCAGAAACTTCTAAGTATAAATCCTTGTTCTGCCCTCTGGAGCCGCATAAATAAATTTAATCCCTCCTACCAACCAACCCAGGTGCTATGTTGGTAAACTGTTTAACTTTTCAGTAGTTTTATAGCCTAGAACTCTTACTGTTTGGCCTCTAAACAGCGGATGGCATTAAAAATGGCTTTGGATCATATCTATATGATTCAAAAGAAAACCTTACAAAAAATAGTGATGTACTGCAAGGAAAATTAAGAGATAAATGTTTTCTTACACATAAAAGTATACACACATGTATATATATACTAACATAAATGTTTACATTTATATATTTATATATTTTCTGTGAAATGGGAACATGAACATGAAAGCAAATAGCTCTGTTCAGTTGTCTCTTTACTATACTCCCTCTCTGATATGCAAGGAAGTGGAACTGAGTAAGCTAAGCAAGCTTCATCAGTGTTTCTACGTTGAATTTTAAGTGTATTGCATCTGTTAACTGGCACTGAAATATTTTTCCCTTTAGAAATCATCTTACCCTATCTTCAAGGGTTTTCTTTATAAAACAAAGTACAACTGGTATCTTGTCACACAAGTATAAAGTCATATGTTTTTATTTATTTATTTTCAATAAGATAATTTTATTATTTTTATTATTTTTTTAACATCTTCATTGGAGTATAATTGCTTTACAATGGTGTGTTAGTTTCTGCTGTATAACAAAGTGAATCAGCTATACATATACATATATCCCCATATCTCCTCCCTCTTGCGTCTCCCTCCCACCCTCCCTATCCCACACCTCTAGGTGGTCACAAAGCACCGAGCTGATCTCCCTGTGCTACGCAGCTTCTTCCCACTAGGTATATATTTTACATTTGGTAGTGTATCTATGTCCATGCCACTCTCTCACTTCATCCCAGGTTACCCTTCCCCCTCCCTGTGTCCTCAAGTCCATTCTCTACGTCTGCATCTTTATTCCTGTCCTGCCCGAAGGTTCTTCAGAACCTTTTTTGTTTTTTTTTAGTTTCCATATATATGTGTTAGCATACGGTATTTGTTTTTCTCTTTCTGACTTAAGTCACTCTGTATGACAGACTCTAGGTCCATCGACCTCATTACAAATTACTCAGTTTTGTTTCTTTTTATGGCTGAATAATATTCCATTCTATATATGTACCACATCTTCTTTATCCATTCATCTTTCAATGGACACTTAGGTAGCTTCCATGTCCTGGCTGTTCTAAATAGTGCTGCAATGAACACTATGGTACATGACTCTTTTTGAATTATGGTTTTCTCAGGGTATATGTCCAGTAGTGGATTGCTGGGTCATATGGTAGTTCTAATTTTAGTTTTTTAAGGAACCTCCATACTGTTCTCCATAGTGGCTGTATCAATTTACATTCCCACCAACAGTGCAGGAGGGTTCCCTTTTCTCCACACCCTCTCCAGCATTTATTGTTTGTAGATTTTTTGATGATGGCCATTCTGACTGGTGTGAGGTGATACCTCATTGTAGTTTTGACGTGCATTTCTCTAATGATTAGTGATGTTGAGCATTCTTTCATGTATTTGTTGGCAATCTATATCTCTTCTTTGGAGAAATGTCTATTTAGGTCTTCTGCCCATTTTTGGATTGGGTTGTTTGTTTTTTTTGATATTGAGCTGCATGAGCTGCTTGTATATCATGGAGATTAATCCTTTGTCCGTTGCTTCATTTGCAAATATTTTCTCTGATTCTGAGGGTTGTCTTTTCGTCTTCTTGATGCTTTCCTTTGCTGTGCAAAAGCTTTTAAGTTTCATTAGGTCCCACTTGTTTATTTTTGTTTTTATTTCCATTTCTCTAGGAGGGGTATCAAAAAGGATCTTGCTGTGATTTATGTCGTCGAGTGTTCTTCCTCTGTTTTCCTCTACGAGTTTTATAGTATCTGGCCTTACATTTAGATCTTTAATCCATTTTGAGTTTATTTTTGTGTATGGTGTTAGGGAGTGTTCTAATTTCATTCTTTTACATGTAGCTGTCCAGTTTTCCCAGCACCACTTACTGAAGAGACTGTCTTTTCTCCACTGTACATTCTTGCCTCTTTTATTAAAAATAAGGTGACCATATGTGCGTGGATTTATCTCTGGGCTTTCTATCCTGTTCCATTGATCTATATTTCTGTTTTTGTGCCAGTACCATACTGTCTTGATTACTGTAGCTTTGTAGTATAGTATGAAGTCAGGAAGCCTGATTCCTCCAACTCTGTTTTTCGTTCTCAAGTCTGCTTTGGCTATTCGGGGTCTTTTGTGTTTCCATACAAATTGTGAGTTTTTTTGTTCTAGTTCTGTGAAAAATGCTATTGGTAGTTTGATAGGGATTGCATTGAATCTGTAGATTGCTTTGGGTAGTAGTGTCATTTTCACAATGTTGATTCTTCCAATCCAAGAACATGGTATATCTCTCCATCTGTTTGTATCATCTTTGACTTCTTTCATCAGTGTCTTATAGTTTTCTGAGTACAGGTCTTTTGCTACCTTAGGTAGGTTTATTCCTAGGTATTTTATTCTTTTTGTTGCAGTGGTAAATGAGAATGCTTCCTTAATTTCTCTTTCAGATTTCTCATCATTAGTGTATAGAAATGCAAGAGATTTCTGTACATTAATTTTGTATCCTGCTACTTTACCAAATTCATTGATTAGCTCTAGTAGTTTTCTGGTAGCATCTTAAGGATTCTCTATGTATAGTATCATGTCATCTGCAAACAGTGACAGCTTTACTTCTTCTTTTCCTATTTGGATTCCTTTTATTTCTTTTTCTTCTCTGATTGCTGTGCCTAAAACTTCCAAAACTATGTTGAATAATAGTGGTGAGAGTGGGCAACCTAGTCTTGTCCCTAATCTTGCTGGAAGTGGTTTCAGTTTTTCACTATTGAGAATGCTGTTGACTGTGGGTTTGTCATATATGGCCTTTATTATGTTGAGGTAAGTTCCTTCTATGCCTACTGTTTTTATAATCATGTTTTTTATCTCTCTCCCCCTCCACAGATCATTTTCCGCAAAATCAGTGATGTGAAGAAAGAAGAGGAGGAGCGCCTCAGGCAAAAGAATGAGGTCACCCTCAGCATACCCGTGGACCACCCGGTAAGAAAGCTCTTCCAGAAGTTCAAGCAGCAGAAGGAGCTGCGGAATCAGGGATCAACGCAGAGTGACCCTGAGCGGAACCAGCTGCAGGTAGAAAGCCGCTCCTTACAGAACGGAGCCTCCATCACTGGCACCAGTGTGGTCACCGTGTCACAGATTACGCCCATTCAGACATCTCTGGCCTATGTGAAAGCCAGCGAGTCCCTCAAACAAAACAACCGTGATGCCATGGAACTCAAGCCCAGTGGTGGTGCTGACCCCAAATGTCTCAAAGTCAACAGCCCCATAAGAATGAAGAATGGAAATGGGAAAGGGTGGCTGCGACTCAAGAATAATATGGGAGCCCATGAGGAGAAGAAGGAAGACTGGAATAATGTCACTAAAGCTGAGTCAATGGGGCTACTCTCCGAGGACCCCAAGGGCAGTGATTCAGAGAACAGCGTCACCAAAAATCCACTAAGAAAAACAGATTCTTGTGACAGTGGGATTACAAAAAGTGACCTTCTTTTGGATAAGGCTGGGGAGGCGCGAAGTCCTCTAGAGCATAGCCCCATCCAGGCTGATGCCAAGCACCCCTTTTATCCCATCCCTGAGCAGGCCTTACAGACCACACTGCAGGAAGTCAAACACGAACTCAAAGAGGACATTCAGCTGCTAAGCTGCAGAATGACTGCCCTGGAGAAGCAGGTGGCAGAAATTTTAAAAATACTTTCAGAAAAAAGTGTGCCCCCGACCTCTTCTCCCAAATCCCAGATGCCGCTCCAAGTACCTCCCCAAATACCATGTCAGGATATTTTTAGTGTTTCAAGGCCTGAGTCACCTGAATCTGACAAAGATGAAATCCACTTTTAATATATATATATACACACATATATATATTTGTTAATATATTAAAAACAGTATATACGTCTATATACATATGTGTGTATATACAGTATATACATATATTTTCACTTGCTTTCAATATGATGAACACAATATGGATTTTGATATGTAAATATTGCATGTCCAGCTGGATTCTGGCCTGCCAAAGAAGATAATTATTAAAAACATATATATCGCTTGTATATTATGCAGTTGACTGCATGTACACTTTACATTTATTTATAATCTCTATACTTTTAAAAGGTATGATTTTTGTTAACCAAGGCAATGTAATAGTTAAAGAATCAGGGTCCAACCTGCCAATGTTGCCATGACAAATTTGATCTCAGGCCGACTGTATTGAGCTGTCATTTCCTCACTCTTCTGTTAAGTTAAAATTATAAATTAATGCCAGGGAAGCATTCAACATTTTAAAATGTTAGTGCCATTTTGTGATCCCTTTCCATAGGATATTTTTCTGTAACTTAGTGTTAGGTTATTTTCCCCAATAGGCAGTGTTTTGCTCCATTTAAATGACTGTTTTGTTGCCTCAGTCAGATAGCTGTGTGGGATGCTGAGAACTTATTGCTATGGGGTTTGTGCATGAATTGCATTTTTGCTCAACTATACCTCTCCTTTTTTAACATTATACTTAGATAGTAATCATAAACTCTTATGTAAGGATATCCCTACTCCCTCTGTCTTAAATAACAGCCACCATCTTATAAGCTGATTTTTATCAACCCCATAAATATGAAACTATTAATATAGTGTATATTATAGAAATACTGCATCACAGGGTAAAAGGGCCTTTTAACAACTCATGTTAGAGATGGTGATTTTCCAAAGGTGATGAATGTTCTAACTTTGTTTTTTTAAAACTTGTTCAAGGGTGAAGTTAAAGGCTCTTAGCAAAGAAACAAGTAAACAAAATACATTTAAGTAATCATATCAAAAATTAAACTAGAATGATATAAAATAAAAAAGAATATAAATAGACAAGTTTCTGTAGCTTATTTGTGACTTAGAAAGAATGAAACATGGGTACAGAATTGTTCACACCTGATTCTTAACTGCTTATAGAGGTAATACATGAAATGTGGTTAGAAAACAAAGAAAACTAAATAGTAGACGTTAAGTTGCTCCACTCAGACAACTGCTTTTCTATAATTTTATTCTGGTTACAATTTTCTAAAGCTTTTTTTGCACACAGTTCTACTGCTGGACTTCTGCTGAGTTGATACAATAGACTACCACAGCTCGGACAGATCCGCTCATGAAAGGGCGGTACTAAAGACTGAATTTCAGAGTCTTTTGGGCCACAAATTCTCTTCTTAGAAAGTGCCTATTATCAACCAAAAAAAAAAAAGTAACAAAAGGCTGTGTATAGCTAGACTCTTAAATGCTGTATATTGAGAATAAAATGCACACTCATTTGTGAGAACCTAGAAAACTTTATTTCTTTTGACTAAAGTTTATAAAGTTGATCAGAGAGGCATACTTTTAAATTGGTGCATGCATGACAGTTAACAGCAGGAGCAGGGTAGTTAATGTTTGCATCAAGTTGAAAATATATAGCAGTAATTTGTATATTATTACATATATGACCATCTGTACATATATGTTAGCATACACAAGATGATAGCAAAATCAAAGGAGATATTTTGATGTGTTGTAGCCATTCTTATGAGCTTTTTAAACTATCTCTGAGGATCCCCAAACAAAAACAACAGAACTGAAAAACAAGTTACGACCATCAGACTGGAGAAGTGAAAAACAAAGTAATTTATAAAAGCAGTTGATATTTTAGAACTTGTATTAGAGGTTCTTCACATGCCCACAAGATGTGCCTCTTTAATCCAGGAGTCTCAGAGCAGATGTTATGTGCATGGGTTCCATTTTCCTTTCTTTGTGCCCATAGCTTCCATTTCTCAAAATGGAAGTTTTCAGGGGAACACATCTCCATGCTATGCTACAATATCTACCTACCATAGGCACAAGACAGTGAGGTAACCATGGTGTAAGAAATCAACATTGAAATTGAGACTCTGTTGCTTTTATGATGAGGATGGTACCTTCTTCTTGACTTCAGATATTTATTGAATTTCAGGGTATTTTCTATTTAACCATGTATGAGACAAGCTTGGCTAAGCTTTCAAAGTGCGTGGTAAAAATAATCTGAGTACAGAAATGGTTAGTTTAACTTTAGCCATGTGCTTCAGAAATAACAGTTGGTGTAAAGATATGAGTGACTGTGAAACAGCAGGGCGGTTTGTAGTTGTGATCCATGCCTTTGCTTATTAGTGTTGCTAATATCTGCTGTGCTCTGACATTGACTCAGAGCTTCATCTAATTGACCTACAATATTGATGTTCATATATAGAGGAAACTACTTTAGAACTACTTCAGGTTGTCACAAAAAAGGGAAGAGTATCGGTTGCTTATTTGTGGTGCAGTTATCACAGTATTCTTTTCCAGCCACCTCTGTTCCTGTGTGCATGATATGATGAAGTGCTGAATGCACTCTACTGTTTTCAGCAGGAATGCATGTGTTCAGCAAACATTG